>NC_041387.1:632272575-632336513 GCF_002162155.2 Triticum dicoccoides
GCTCACCATCAGTGTTGGGCTGATCTATAGGGGGGCAATGGGCTGGGGGGGGGGGCAAACAAAATGCATTTTGGGCCTCTTTTACTTGACACATGGGCTAAATACTAGGGGATATACTAGGGAAAAAACATGGGTGGATGGATGGGGGAGGGGGGAGAGCCCAGGTTGTGACTGATGACCCACAAGTGTAGGGGATCTATCGTAGTCCTTTTGATAAGTAAGAGTGTCGAACCCAACGAGGAGCAGAAGGAAATGACAATCGGTTTTCAGTAAGGTATTCTCTGCAAGCGCTGAAATTGCAGGTAACAGATAGTTTTGTGATAAGATAATTTGTAACGGGTAACAAGCAATGAAAGTAAATAAGGTGCAGCAAGGTGGCCCAATCCTTTTTGTACAAAGGACAAGCCTGGACAAGTTCTTATATGAGAAAATCCTCCCGAGGACACATGGGAATTATCGTCAAGCTAGTTTTAATCACGTTCATATGATTCGCGTTCGTTACTTTGATAATTTGATATGTGGGTGGACCAGTGCTTGGGTTCTGCTCTTTTTTGGACAAGCATCCCACTTATGATTAACCCCTATTGCAAGCATCCGCAACTACAAAAGAAGTATTAAGGTAAATCTAACCATAGCATGAAACATATGGATCCAAATCAGTCCCTTACGAAGCAACGCATAAACTAGGGTTTAAGCTTCTGTCACTCTAGCAACCCATCATCTACTTATTACTTCCCAATGCCTTCCTCTAGGCCCAAATAATGGTGAAGTGTCATTGTAGTCGACGTTCACATAACACCACCAGAGGATAGACAACATACATCTTATCAAAATAGCGAACGAATACCAAATTCACATGACTACTTATAGCAAGACTTCTCCCATGTCCTCAGGAATAAACGTGTTACTCACAAATCATATTCATGTTCATAATCAGAGGGGTATTGATATGCATTAAGGATCCGAACATATGATCTTCCACCAAATAACCAACTAGCATCAACTTCAACACTACTAGCAACCCACAGGTACCAATCTGAGGTTTTGATACAAAGATTGGATAAAAGAGATGAACTAGGGTTTGAGAGGAGATGGTGCTGGTGAAGATGTTGATGGAGATTGACCCCCTCCTGATGAGAGGATCGTAGGTGATGACGATGGTGATGATTTCCCCCTTCCGGAGGGAAGTTTCCCCAGCAGAACAGCTCCGCCGGAGCCATAGATTGGTTTCACCAAGGTTCCGCCTCGTGGCGGCAGAGTTTCGTCCCATAAGCTTGCTTCTGATTTTTTTCAGGGTAAAAGACTTCATATAGCAGAAGATGGCCACCGGAGAGCTGTCAGGGGGCCCACGAGGCAGGCCCCCCCCACCCTCGTGGACAGGGTGTGGGCCCCTTGACACTGATTCTTTCGCCAATATTTTTTTTAATTCCAAAAATGACTTTGGTGGAGTTTCAGGACTTTTTGCTCCGTTTCCAGCCCAGAAACCCAGCTGCCAGCAATCTCCCTCTTCATGTAAACCTTGTAAAATAAGAGAGAATAGGCATAAGTATTGTGATATATCATGTAATAACAGCCCATAATACAATAAATATCAATATGAGAGCATGATGCAAAATGGACGTATCAACTCCCCCAAGCTTAGACCTCACCTGTCCTCAAGCGGAAGCCGATATCAAAAAATATGTCCACATGTTTAAAGATAGAGGTGTCGATAAAAAAATACGGACATGAAGGCATCATGATCATTATTATAACAACATATATATATATTGTCATATGATTACTTATGTTGAAGTAACAATCTATTCACAATGTCAAGTATGACTCAAAAACAAAAACTTCATTGAAAACTAACAACTATAATCTTGGTCATTGAAGCAATTGCAATTTATCATAACATCGGAAAGAGTCAATATAAGAGCTTTTCAGCAAGTCCACATACTCAACCATCATTTAGTCTTTCACAATTGCTAACACTCACGCAATACTTATGGGTTTGGAGTTTTAATCGGACACAGAGAAAGATAGGGGCTTATAGTATTGCCTCCCAACCTTTTACCTCAAGGGTAATGTCAACAATAACCTGTTACCTCAGGATCTTCCCAACACGAGGTGCTTGCCAAAGGATAAAATGTAAAAAGGAAAGGTGAAGATCACCTTGGCTCTTGCATAAGGTATAAGACATAAAGTAAAAGGTAGGCCCTTCGAAGAGGGAAGCAGAGGTTGTCATGTGCTTTTATGGTTGGATGCACGAAATCTTAATGCAAAAGAACGTCACTTTATATTGCCACTTGTGATATGAACCTTTATTATGCAGTCCATCGCTTTTATTACTTCCATATCACAATATCGTATAAAACTTATTTTCTACACACTAATAAGTCATACATATTTAGAGAGCAATTTTTATTGCATGCAACATGACAACTTACTTGAAGGATCTTACTCAATCCATAGGTAGATATGGTGGACTCTCATGGCAAAACTAGTTTAAGGGTATTTCGGAAGCACAAGTAATTTCTACTTAGTTCAAGGAACTTGGCTAGCATGAGAGGGAAAGGCAAGCTCAACATGTTGGACGATCCATGACAATATACTTTAACTAAGATGTGAGAAAACATAACCCAATACATTGTCTTCCTTGTCCAACATCAACTCTTTTAGCATGTCATACTTTAATGAGTGCTCACAATCATAAAAGATGTCCAAGATAGTATATTTGCATGTGAGAACCTCTCTTTCTTTATTACTTCCTATTAATTGCAACAATGACCAAAACTATGTTTGCCAACTCTCAACAACTTTTATTCATCATACTCTTTATATGTGAAGTCATTATTCTTCATAAGATCGATATGATATCTTTATTCCTTTTTATTATTTCAAGATCATGGCAAAACAGCAAAGCCCTTTACTCAACACTAATCTTTCTTAAATATAGCTCACGAACTCGATTACATAAAGGGACCATAAGGCAAAACTCAAAAGTAAATCATACCAAAACTTTATTCTACTAGATCGAGATATTACTAAAGGGATCGAACTAAGAAAAATTATAAAGATAGGAGTGTGATGAGATACGATACCGGGGCACCTCCCCCAAGCTTGGTAGTTGCCAAGGGGAGTGCCCATACCCATGTGATTATGTCTTCTTTGCTGGTGAAGAAGGTGGTGTTGTTGATGATGTAGGCTTCTTCCTTCATTTGCGTTTGAGGATAGAATTTTGCTCCCTTAGATCATCGATCTCCTGCTCAAGGCTTAATATCTTTTTGCACAGTTCCTGTTTGTTCTCGTGCAAGAGACGAAAAGGGATAAACTCGATCTTAGGTTTCTTTGCTCTATCAGGGAGGCTTGAATTTTTAAACTCCACATGCATGTACCCAGGTTGATGTAATGGGACTTCTTCTTCATCTAAGCTCGTCTCCTCCTTTCCCTTAGGCTTGTAGTCTTCTCCTTCCTCCATGGTCCAACCATGATGGTCCACGTCCCCGTAGACCTTCGGGTCTGCAAGGTAATCAGCCACATAGCTTTCTCTCTCCGAATCCTGGGATCACATATTGTTCTAGCCTACGACAGAAACAACTCAAAACAAAGACAGAGGATATTTGCGTGATATGGTGGTCAAAACCTTCGGGAGATTATATAATGAATTTTTACCGCCCAAAAGAAGTATCGTGCAAGAAAAAGGAGTCCGGAGAGCACACGATGTGCCCACGAGGCTGGGGGCGCGCCCTCCACCCTCGTGGACGCCTCGTGTCCTTCACGGGCTACTTTTTATTTTCCTATTTTCTTAAATATTCCAAAATGGAGAAATACTGCTGTTAGAATTGATTTGGAGTCGGTTTACTTACCGTACCACGTACCTATTCCTTTTCGGAGTCTGGAACGTTCTGGAAAGTGTCCCTTATGTATTCGTCCGGGGTGACGGTTTCAATAACATAAGTTATAACATTTATTGGGTTACCTGAGATATAATGTTTGATTCTTTGACCGTTCACCACCTTTGGATTTGTGCCTTCGAAGTTGTTGATTTTTATGGCACCGGAACGATAGACTTCCTCAATAACATAAGGGCCTTCCCATTTAGAGAGAAGTTTTCCTGCAAAAAACTTAAAAGAGAGTTGAAAAGCAACACATAGTCACCTACATTAAACTCATGCTTTTGTATCCTTTTGTCATGCCATCTTTTAACCTTTTCCTTAAACAGTTTGGCATTTTCATAAGCTTGGGTTCTCCATTCATCAAGTGAGCTAATGTCAAATAACCTCTTCTCACCAGCAAGTTTGAAATCATAATTGAGCTCTTTAATAGCCCAATATGCCTTATGTTCTAGTTCGAGAGGTAAGTGACAAGCTTTTCCATAAACCATTTTATATGGAGACATACCCATAGGATTTTTATATGCAGTTCTATAAGCCCATAATGCATCATCAAGTTTCTTGGACCAATTCTTTCTAGATCTATTGATAGTCTTTTGCAAAATTAATTTAAGCTCTCTGTTACTCAGCTCTACTTGGCCACTAGACTATGGGTGATAAGGAGATGCAATTCTATGATTAACATCATACTTAGAAAGCATTTTACGAAAAGCACCATGAATAAAATATGAACCACCATCAGTCATTAAGTATCTAGGGACTCCAAACCTCGGAAAAATAACTTCTTTAAGCATTTTAATAGAGGTGTTATGATCAGCACTACTAGTTGGAATAGCTTCTGCCCACTTAGTAACATAATCAACGGCAACTAAAATATGTGTATACCCATTAGAGGTAGGAAAAGGTCTCATATAATCAAAGCCCCAAACATCAAATGGCTCAATAACAAGAGAATAGTTCATAGGCATTTCTTGATGTTTACTAATATTACCAATTCTTTGGCATTCATCACAAGACAAGACAGACTTACGGGCATCTTTGAAGAGAGTAGGCCAATAAAAACCGGATTGCAATAACACCATCAAACCGGATGTGCAGTTCTATCTCCAGCGTGGTGTCCTCCATATGCCTCAGAGTGACACTTGCGTAGGATCTGTTCCTGTTCATGCTTAGGTACACAATGTCTAATAACACAATCTACTCCTTCTTTATAAAGGTGTGGGTCATCCCAGAAGTAATGTCTTAAATCATAGAAGAAGTTTTTCTTTTGCTGGTATGTAAAACTAGGTGGTATGAATTTAGCAACAATATAATTAGCATAATAAATATACCATGGAGCAGTATGAGAAGCATTTATGACAGCTAAGTGTTCATCAGGAAAACTATCATTAATAGGTAGTGGGTCATCAAAAATATTCTCTAACCTAGATAAGTTGTCTACAACGGGGTTCTCAACTCCCTTTCTATCAATAATATGTAAATAAAATTCTTGTAGCAAGAGAACCCATCTAATAAGTCTAGGTTTAGTATCTTTCTTTTTCATAAGATATTTAATAGCAGCATGATCAGTGTGAATAGTTACTTTAGAATCAACAATATAAGGTCTGAACTTATCACAAGCAAATACAACTGCTAAAAATTCTTTTTCAGTAGTAGCATAATTTCTCTGGGCACTGTCCAAAGTTTTACTAGCATATATATTGAATAACATTTAGTTTCTTATCAACTCTTTGTCCTAGAACAGCATCTACAGCATAATCACTAACATCACACATAATTTCAAAGGATAAATTCCAATCAGGTGGCTGAACAATAGGTGCAGAAATCAAAGCTTTCTTAAGTATTTCAAATGCTTCTACACAATCATCATCGAAGACAAAAGGAATATCTTTTTGTAATAGATTAGTCAGAGGCCTAGAAATTTTAGAAAAGTCCTTAATGAACCTCCTATAAAAACCGGCATGACCGAGAAAACTTGTTATACCTTTGATGTCCTTGGGACACGACATCTTTTCAATTGCATCAACTTTAGCTTTATCAACTTCAATACCTCTTTCAGAAATTTTATGCCCCAAGACAATGCCTTCATTAACCATAAAGTGGCACTTCTCCTAGTTCAAAACAAGACTAGTATCTTCGCATCTCTGCAAAACTCATTCAAGGTTGGTCAAGCAATCATCAAAAGAGGATCCATAAACAGAGAAATCATCCATGAATACCTCACAAATCTTTTCACAAAAGTCAGAGAATATAGCCATCATGCATCTTTGAAAAGTAGCAGGTGCATTACATAAACCAAAAGGCATACGTTTATAAGCAAAAGGACCGAAAGGGCAAGTAAAAGTGGTCTTTTCTTGATCCTCCGCTGGCACAGGTATTTGAGAGAAACCAGAGTAACCATCTAGAAAGCAAAAATGTGTATGTTTGGATAGTCTTTCTAGCATTTGATCAATAAAAGGTAAAGGGTAATTATCCTTTTTAGTAGCTTTATTTAATTTGCGGAAATCAATTGCCATCCTATAACCTGTAATAATTCTTTGCAGGATCAATTCATCTTTATCATTAGGAACAACAGTAATACCTCCCTTCTTAGGGACACAATGGACATGACTTACCCACTGACTATTAGCAACGGGATAAATTATACCTACCTCAAGGAGTTTTAGTATTTCCTTTCTTACCACTTCCTTCATCTTAGGATTTAACCGTCCTTGGTGATCAATAACTGGTTTGGCATCTTCTTTAAACTTTATTTTGTGTTGACATAGAGTGGGACTAATGCCCTTAAGATCATCAAGAGTATATCTAATAGCAGCACAATGCTTCTTCAGAGTTTTCAATAATCTTTCCTCTTCCATCGCCGGAATCCCAATCTTCAGTGTTGCGTTTAATTCTTTCCAATAAATTCCACTTGAATTCAATAGTCTTCATCATAAAAGACCCAGCACAAGAAGTATCAAGTATGGTGCGGTTGTTGAGAGAAAGCCAAGCATACATTTTTTGAATAATCATTTCTCTTGAGAGCTCATGATTGGGGCATGAATATAACATTGAATTAAGCCTCCCCAAGCTTGAGCGATGCTTTCTCCTTCGCGAGGCCGAAAATTATATATATAATTACGATCACGATGAACAAGATGCATAGGATAAAACTTCTGGTGAAATTCCAATTTCAATCGTCTATAGTCCCAGGATTCCATATCATCACATAGCCTATACCATGTCAATGCGTCTCCCTTCAAATATAAAGGGAAGACCTTCTTCTTGATAACATCCTCAGGCATACCTGCAAGCTTAAATAATCCACAAACTTCATCTACATAGATTAGGTGCAAGTCGGGATGTAATGTTCCATCTCCTGTAAAAGGATTAGCTAGCAGTTTCTCGACCATACCCGAAGGAATTTCAAAGTAAACATTCTCAGTATGTTCAGTAGGTTGAGGAGCAACTCTTTGCTCTACTGGTTGGGGTGAAGATACCCCGAACAAGCCCCTCAAAGGATTAGTTTCCATAGTAACAAGTGACAGTAAATTTCAGCACACTATATAAATTTTTCCTTACCAAGTTTCACTTACAAAAGGCGCTTCACTCCCCGGCAACAGCGCCAAATAAGAGTCTTGATGACCCACAAGTGTAGGGGATCTATCATAGTCCTTTCGATAAGTAAGAGTGTCGAACCCAACGAGGAGCAGAAGGAAATGACAAGCGGTTTTCAGTAAGGTATTCTCTGCAAGCGCTGAAATTGTAGGTAACAGATAGTTTTGTGATAAGATAATTTGTAACGGGTAACAAGCAATCAAAGTAAATAAGGTGCAGCAAGGTGGCCCAATCCTTTTTGTACAAAGGACAAGCCTGGACAAGTTCTTATATGAGAAAAGCGCTCCCGAGGACACATGGGAATTATCGTCAAGCTAGTTTTCATCACGCTCATATGATTCGCGTTCGTTACTTTGATAATTTGTTATGTGGGTGGACCGATGCTTGGGTACTGCCCTTTCTTGGACAAGCATCCCACTTATGATTAACCCCTATTGCAAGCATCCGCAACTACAAAAGGAGTATTAAGGTAAACCTAACCATAGCATGAAACATATGGATCCAAATCGGTCCCTTACGAAGCAACACATAAACTAGGGTTTAAGCTTCTGTCACTCTAGCAACCCATCATCTACTTATTACTTCCCAATGCCTTCCTCTAGGAGGAAGGCCCAAACAATGGTGAAGTGTCATGTAGTCGACATTCACATAACACCACTAGAGGATAGACAACATACATCTTATCAAAATATCGAACGAATACCACATTCACATGATTACTTATAGCAAGATTTCTCCCATGTCCTCGGGAACAAACATACTACTCACAAAACATATTCATGTTCATAATCAGAGGGGTATTGATATGCATTAAGGATTTGAACATATGATCTTCCACCAAATAACCAACTAGCATCAACTACAAGGAGTAATCAACACTACTAGCAACCCACAGGTACCAATCTGAGGTTTTGGTACAAAGATTGGATACAAGAGGTTTGAGAGGAGATGGTGCTGGTGAAGATGTTGATGGAGATTGAGCCCCTCCCGATGAGAGGATCATTGGTGATGATGATGGTGATGATTTGCCCCTCCCGGAGGGAAGTTTCCCCGGCAGAACAGCTCCGCCGGAGCCCTAGATTGGTTCCGCCAAGGTTCCGCCTCGTGGCGGTGGAGTTTCATCCCGTAATCTTGCTTCTGATTTTTTTTCAGGGTAGAAGACTTCATATAGCAGAAGATGGCCACCGGAGGGCTGTCAAGGGGCCCACGAGGCAGGGGGCGCACCCTAGGGGGGGCACCCTCGTGGACAGGGTGTTGGCCCCCTGACACTGATTCTTTTGCTAGTATTTTTTATTAATTCCAAAAATGACTTTCGTGGAGTTTCAGGACTTTTGGAGCTGTGCAGAATAGGTCTGTAATATTTGCTCCTTTTCCAGCCCAGAATCACAGCTGCTGGCATTCTCCCTCTTCATGTAAACCTTGTAAAATAAGAGAGAATAGGCATAAGTATTGTGATATATCATGTAATAACAACCCATAATAAGTTTCAGTGACCCTTGAGAAGTTCCGCCACTACTCACCATTGTCATGATGTTGCTGGTTGTCCCTGTCATGAGAGTATTGACATGTCGGGCAGGCCACCCACTTTCTTTAGAGCGCGGTAGCGTATCCAAATGAGAGTCTTGTCAAAACCCTAAGCAAAGGTAATGAAATGCGAAAATCAAGTGAATCCAAATTCAGGGAAGAGAGTTGGGGAAATGGAACGAAAATGCTTGACCTACGGGTGCTATTTTTTGAAGTGTTGACCTACAGGTGTTAACGCTACAGAAGCTCGTACGGATCCACTTGCCCCTCCTAATTAGCCACCCCAACCCCCCTGAATTTGAACCTGCTCTGCTCTCCACATCTCGGTCAGTAAACTTGGCCATCCCTCGGCCCGACCCGGGTTCGGCCCGGACGTCGGGCCTAGAAATCAGGACCATGCCCGACCTATTAGTGTAAAAGCCCACCGGGCCTCTTCGCTAAATCGCAAATATGGCGGGCCCGAGCCCAGCCCGGCCTTCAAGCTCAAAATCTAGGCCCAGACCCGGCCAGGTATAGTCGGTAATTCCCCCATAAAGAATCTATAGGTGTAGCTTCACCCAGAATGGAATTAGTATTTGGGATTCTTTTTTTTAGGGAAAGTATTTGGGATTCTAGTACATGGTTTGTGGGTTCCATCACATGTCACGAATCAGAGTGGGTCTAACTTGACTGAGGGTTACACTCAGTCTTGTAGTTTTTTTCGAGGGAGCAGAGGTGATGGTGAACCGTTCCTAGAGGGTTGCGGGAGTAAATTGTATGAAACCATCATTTTGAAGGTTAGGTTAGCAGAAAATACTGCGTTGCAACTTTTTTGTTGTAGAAAACACTGCGTCTTGTGTAATCATTTTGCAAAAACCACTAAACGACGGGTCTGGCTCTGTTAAGTGAGATTATGACAGATGAGGCCCGACAGTCAGGCTGACATGACACAAATTTCTCACACACCGTTACATTAATTCGTTTGCTGGACATGGGGCCTACTTGTCTGTGTAACACTCCTCTCATTCCTTTCAAAAAAAAACCTCATCTCTACATCATTTCATCAAGCACCTTGCGTGCAACAAGCAGGCCGGCGGAGAAGTGCCCTGCGGCCATCGTCGCGTGCCTCAGCCAAGCACCAGAGGTAAAGGACGGTGTAGTGGCAGAGGGCCCTGCGCGGTGACGATGTCGTGATGCTCCTGTTCGGAGTCGAGGCTGACGACGGCCTAAAACGCACGATCCAGAGATCCAGAGACGAGAGGTTCGTGTTCGTCCCTAACTCGTTGGTCCCCAGCCACGAGCGACCTCGACCATTTCGTGACAGGCCTAGCTGATGGGCCCCATCTGTCATAAATGCGCTTAACCGAGGCAAAGCCACCGATCAATGGGTCTTGCTAAAGGATTACACAAGATGTGGTATTTTCTGTAAAAAAAAGTTGTAACGTAATTTCTTCTGCTAACGTAGCCTTCAAAGTGACTAGAGGGTGACGCGCGCTTTGCCGCGCCGTACTTCAGTCAGTCATGAGTTAAGTGCTTTTTTTATGTGCAATTGGCAACATTGTTGTAGGCTTCACATAAAAGAAACCCTGAGCTTGGCTGATTTTTAGTTACATTGGCATTTTCTTGTTGGCTTCGCTTGTATTCTTGAACCGAGGGACTACAGTGCTGAAACCAGTATTACCTTTGATCATCACCAAGAGTTCATAACAAAGTACACATACACTTCACAAGATTGGTTAAATTTTTAGCTTTCATAAACATTCCCAATGTTCATCGCTGAGAGCTCAGAACTAAATACAGATACGGAAAAAGGATCAGTATTCCTTGAAATTTTTGAGAAGCAAATACAGATACACTTGAACTACACCTTCAGATATATCCATCATGCTCAAGACATGTAGTTGGTACGGCATCCTAGAGGAAGCAAAACACTTTTTTGAAATGCTACAGTTTCTAGATAGCATCAAACAATAAATCACTTCCCAATACGGACAGGAATCTGGGCTTAATTTCTTTGGCTTCATTGATGCTAATAACCACATTATTAGTCTATAAGTGATTATGAGAATGAATATCCACCCAAAGTTCTTACAAGCGTTTATAGCTATTAATAGTCCAAAAAACTTACTCTAACTGGCAACAGAAAGAAAAGTACCACATAATCAAAATGGCAAGTTGGCAGCTGCACTAATCAAAAAGTGGAATCTGTCTAAAAAAGAAAGGAATTGAAATGTAATAATTGACTATTTTCATAAACGCAGCCAGCGATATAGAGCTAGAGACTATTTGCTGATAACTTAGTTGCCATTGAATGGAATAAACTTTGAGCGAGACTATGATTGTATAATTTGGATAAGCATGACCAGTTATTTTTGCTAAATTCCAAGAAGATTATAAGAAAAGCAAACATGTAAGGCATAATTAACACTCATCCTTACGATTCATACTCAAAAGTGAGTCCAAGAATTGATGCATGGATATTTTACGCATGTTTTATAACTATCTGCAAATGCTTGTACTCAGAAGTTCAGAGTAAATTTTCTATTGCCTTGATATCGTCACCAATATTTATTTTCAAGGCAAGGATAAATTTAGATTGCTAATGTAACTACTCCTGCACTTAAATTAAAACTATGTCTCAATCTATTATAACTTATTATCACTATCATTAGGAAATAGTATGCAACCTTTCCTTCGGAATTAAGTGCCCGAAACAAAATTTTTCTTTCCTCTAGGTGGATTAAATGTACTGATCATGTAAAATTGTTGCTCAAGTAAATCTTTGCATGCAAAAGGAAACAAAGCAACCACATACTCTGAAAGAAGTGGTAAATAATATTAACCACCTTTCTGGATAAATGAACTAATGATTTCTCTGCTATCAAACTTAGCATACATAAGGCATGTATAATATCAGGCTAGCACGTACTGGACAAAGTAATATCTTTAGGAATAGCGATAAACATCATCCAAGGTAGTTGCCTGACGACTAATTGCTCGCACACCTCATTGCCTCCATGATGGTCAGTAGCAGCATGCAAACAATCATTTGATCAAGCTTTTGTGAGTCATGTGTTGGCCGCCCAGTACTGAAATTCAAACATAGCAAACGGAAAAACCTTATGTGCAGAGAATCGACAGCGGCTCACCTTGGCTCTTGTTGAGTGTCGAGGAAGAGAGGTGCCCATGGCGCATCGGTAACCATCAGAGTTGGTATATCAATAGACAAATACCATATTCTTTTGTAAATAACCATCATCAATTGCCAAACATCTACACAATTTTATCTGGTAGAATAAAATAACTCCGCATCAATTCTAGGTGCAGAGCATTTATCTAGCAGTGCCATTGTCTCTTGTCCAGTATATATCATCTTTCACAACCATGCTTTAGAAATACACCTTATTATTTAAATACTAAATGAGGACTGCTCTTTTTTGTAATGCATAGAAGTTGGAAGAATGTTACCAAAAGGATATCACATGAGAAGCTATTCCAGGTAAATAAGCCACAACATGATACTTATGATAATATGGTTTGCAAGAAACTATCAGCGTCATGAACTCTAGCTTATCCACAGAACTAATAAACTAACCAGTATACTGTTGTTGCGCTCAATGTCTGATTATTAATTGTCATGGCTGGTCCATAATAGTCTCTTGCAAACCATGCTTAATAAATTATAAGCACTTTAGATTCCAACAACAAAAAACATTATAGACCTCTCAATAAAAAAGTGAGAAAATGATTAATTAATATGGCAGAAAATTAGGATGAACAAAACACATTTGCAGAAGATACTGCAACTAATGATTGAGATGTGTACATACATTACACATTGCTTGAGGAGTACTAACAACCAAAGGATAATTTCAAAAACAATTTTTCTCACAATTATCAGGCTAACAGTTAAGTGCATCCTTGTATTTTTGGCGCAACAATCAACATATTTTTATAGTGCATATATATTGGGAAACAGTAGGGTCATTTTTTCTATCTTTATCGTCTTACCAATTGTTTGAACCAAATTCTAAAAAATTCTTCTGTTGGAATTGAAGGATTGGAACTTTAGCAATTCAGCAAACCCCTGAAGTGCATTGCATAGCATCAGAAATAAGGAGGAACCAAAGCAAAAAAGAAAGGATCTGAACTGGACAGAGAAAGTGAACTTTTGCATAAGTATATGTTGGCTGGATATACTAATAGAGCGCTTCACGACGCTTTCAGAGTTCGATCACAGTCCAGCTCCGGCAGACTGCACGGTATGTGCATGAAGACATGGTGTGTATTTCCAGTCGTGCTAGTTAAACTGACATATTGCGCTGCAGACTCATACTGTCCTTCGTTTGCTGCATTACCGAGTAGAGATTAGCAGCAGCAAGGTGAGCGCCCAAAATGAAAATAGTGTCCAAATGTGAATCAAAGTTTACTTTTCGGAATTTAAGTCAACCCTAATTACTTTTCGGAATTTAAGTCAACCCTAAAGTGAGTCGTATCCAATTTTGAATGAGGGTGAGAGGGAGTAGGGGTGGGATGGGATGCGGGCCATAGCCAGCTGAGGAAGACTGTCGGGCCATGGAGGCGGTAGACATCCCTGTCTAGCACCAACGAACCGCAGTGCGGCCCACAGCGAGGGTCTTGTTGGCCTCCTGCAGCTCCCAGCATCGCCTTCTCCAGGCCCTATGCGTCGCCACCACCGGAGATGAGAGAGACAGAGAATACGATAAACAATTTATCAAACACCTAGTAGGCAGATTTTGCACTTTGATCTTTTGTCCTTTTTTCCTAAAAATAATCACTTCAATTGCAATTGGAAATATATGCGCAAAACCAGTGACCAAATTATCATTTGTACACGTTTGACTGAAGAAATGAGCAGGTCACCTGAGATTTCCCAAATTCCCAATCTGCCTCATGAACCACGTTTCCTCCCCGTTGGCTAGGCACTCCCAGGCGCCGCTGCCCCGGCTGCTCCCCGCAGGCGCAGCCATGCTATTCCCCACCGTAAACCCTTGTTGTTTCTTGATATTGCACCCCACCATTGCACCTTGCCGCGGAGCACCGCAATTCATCTCAAATTTGTGGTCTGCGTCATCAACAATCAATCAAGCATCAACATCTCTAAATACCAGTAGCAAGCAAGAATAACAGAAGCAACAACGGCACGCAAGGTAATGAGCCAGCAGTAGCTGACCAGGCCAGCCACTTCCTTGAGGCAGCGCATGAGCAGCACGCAACAGCGATGACACACGCGCACGAGCATCGGCAGTGCACGGAGGGCGCGGTTGCGCACGGAGGAATACAACAGCGACCATCTCCGGCGCGCGGTGGCCGGCGTCAGCACTTGACCGCAGCGCACAGAGCAGCGGCGGCTCGCTCGTAACATTAACCCTAGGTGGTTGGGGGAGGGGGAGAGAGAGGACTCACCGTGGGATCCGGAGGTGGCCGCCGCCGTCGAGGACCACCAGGGCACCGTCGTCGACCATTGAAGCCCTCACCACCTCCTCCAAATCGGTTCCCCTCAGCAAAGCACCGATGGTCTGACTTACTTCCCGAAATCGAAACCAGCCGGCCAACGCTAGGCGCCGGCGCACCGGCCCAAATTTGGGCCAGTCGCGTCCTAGCCGTTTGATTGAACCCCGCACAGCTGTTGATGGGCATCGTTTCCCATCGTCTTTTTCACATCGCGATTGAAAACTGAATAAAAAAAGGAGGGAGACATGACGGCACCTCCGCACCCCCTCCGCATCGCGCAGCGCACGTCCGTCGCCGACGCTCGCCCCTTGTCGGTGCTGCCCATCCCCTCATCCCTCTCCCTCAACCCACCTCCAGAATCAATGGCGGACGCCGTGGTTCGCATCCAAAAACAGCGGTGGTAGCAAAAAAATAGGCTGCTTCCAGCAAAACTAGATAACGCTGGTAGCAAAAATTGAAAAAATGGACATTGTTCCAGCAAAAATACGGTGGTAGCAAAAGATGAAGCTCGTTCCAGCAAACCAAGAGGTTGGTGGTAGCGAACTTGCAAAAAATGGCGTTGTTCCAACAAAACCAAAAAACCGATGGTAGCAAAAAATGTGGATGGTTCCAGCAAAAAAATATTATAATTGTAGCAAAAATGAAAATTGGGCTTGGATCCAACAAAACCAAAGCATCGATGGTAGCAAAAAATGTTGATGCTTCCAGCAAAAACATATTACCGTGGTAGCAAAAAATAAAAATTGGGTGATGGTTCCATCAAATCAAAACGCCTATAGTAGCACAATTAGGCTCCCACCCGTGGTCGATTGCAGCTCCCGGCGAGGCAGGTTGCAGCTCCAGGCGAGGCCGATTGTAGTTGTTCCCATCCACCAGCTGCAGCTCCCCGGCGTGCTTCCTCCTCCATCCATAGTCGACCCGTGCCCATCACACGGGGGCGTCGGGGAGCAAGAAGGGGAGGGCCGACGACCTCCTAGTCAGAGAGAGGTCAAGAGAGGAGCAGGGATGCCTCTCCGGTGGTGGGCTCGCTGGAGAAATCGCCGCATTGGCTGGAGCCAAGCAAGAGAGGCGAGCAGGGGATGAATATGCTTGAGATGCAGAGGCACATGGAGGAGAGGCGAGCGGAGGATGAGAGGATAAGGCAGATACGTGTGGCTGAGAGAATAGGACGGGTGCATGCGGGCCCTTTTGGCCGCGTGGCGCTTATGTGTCGCTCGTGACCGGCCGAGCGTTCGGCCGGCGCGCCGAACCCAAACACTTACCAAACCAGCCATACTCTCTCGCGGCGTGAGGATTTTGACCAGAGGGGGAACGTCGGTTGCGTGCAGTGGAAGGGACGAAGGGGGTCTACATAGAGGCCTGGCCATGACATGCGGGGCCCATAACAAAAAAAAACACAAGATCGCTCTCAGGCGTCTATTTCGTGGGAGCTTAGTAACTGTACTGATTGGTTTTTACTATTTACTCGGGCTGCGGCACCGCCATCAACCCTAGTGCATTTCTATCTAAAATTAAAGTAGTTGAACCCTTTGCGTGAAAAGTGAAGTTGGACCATTTTGACGCACAACAAAATCTTCAATTTCAATTTCATCAAGAAAGTGGCAAACTTTTTATTACGCAAGGAGACGCCATGACGATTAACAACAATGGTAGGAAAGGAAAACAGTACCAGTGCAAACAAAACACACATACGTGCAGGCAGGCCAGTGGACTTGCACTTGTAAACCCCTGCAGCCACAGAAAAAGCAAATTGCGAGGAACACAGGAACAAGGCATGCATCAGCGCATTCTCAGGTCCAAGCTCGCACTCGATCGCCGTCGATCAGTACCGCGCGTCGCCCGTCCGGCTCTGCTGGTAGTCGCTGTGCTCGCCGTACTGGCTGCGCTGGTAGTTGCTGCCGCCGTCGCTCGCGTCGGCGTACTGGTCGCGCTGGTAGTTGTGGCTGTCGCTGCTGCCGTCGCGCGCCTCGCCGGACCGCGGCTGCTGCTGGTTCTTCGCGGCAGCGGCGTCGGCGCCGGCGCTGTTGGACGTGGGCGGGCGCTGCAGGCTCTTGACGTAGGTCCAGGCCTCCCGCTGCGAGACCTTGTCCCACCAGCGGCTGACGTTCTTGCGGCGCTGGAACATGCGGCGGGAGCGCGGGTCGGCGGCGAGGCGGTCGGCGTTGGGCAGGTGCGACAGGTCGGCGATGGTGAACTTGTCGCCGGCCAGGTACTCCGCCTCCTCCAGGCGCCGCTCGTAGATGTCCAGCAGCTTCTCCAGCTCCCTCTGGCTCTTCTCGAACAGCTTCCGCATCTCCTCCTCCTTGGCCGCCCCCGCCGCCGTCACGCGCTTCGCCGACGCGTTCACCACGGCCCTGGTGCCATTACTGCCAACGCCGTTGCCGTCGCCGTCGCCGTCGCCGTTGTTGGGCTTCTGCGGCATGGCGGGCGGCAGGAAGGCGAGGCTGTAGACCATCTGGGCGCTGGGGTCGTCGAAGCTCTGCGCCTCGGTATGCAGCCACTGCTCGATGGACGCGCGCTCCAGCGCCCCCGTGCCGATCAGGTCCGGGTTGCCCTGCATGGCGTACTTGTGCGAGATGTGCCGCAGGATGCCCCGCGACTCTGCATGCAGCACACATGGCTACCATCATCAGGAACCATCTTGAACCATGCATCCACCACCATTGCCGACCGCCGCCTAGAGCTTACCGGAGAGGGTGAGGCTGCCGTCCTCGAAGGTGAGCGCCTCGCCGAGGGGCTGGAGCTTGAGGTACTGGGGCATGCGCTTGGGGCCGCGGTAGGCGTCGACGCGGATCAGCTGGAACTCCACGTCCTTCTCGAACAGGCACATGAGCACGCGCGCCACCTCCGCCGACATCGGCGACCCGAACACCTTCACGCTCGCCATTGCGCTGCACTCAACCGGAGTGTGAAGTGAAAGCTCGAGACTGTTGGAATGCTGCAAATGTGTGAGCGATGCCTGGTTTGGATCGCTGTCGTGTGCTTATATAGTTGCCAAAGCAAGGGAACAAAATGCCTTGCTTGTCGAAGGGTAAATCTAAAGCCTGGAAAAATCAAAGGGGAAAAAGAGGTAAAGAGCAAAGGGGTTAAGGTGGGTGGGCGCCAAAGGGAAAGGGGAGGGTTATCTATGTCACTCACAAGATTGTCTGGTGTTTCAGTGTGTGTGTGGCACTGCCATGCATGGCAGCATGGATGCATGATTATAGCCAGTAGCCACAAGCAAAAATGAGTGTGGGCATTGAGCAAGATCTGGAGATTTATCATAAGAGATAAAATGTAAAAGCAGAGTTCAAATACATACGGCTTATGTATGAAGATTGGAGTGTAAAGTGCACCCTTTGATCTTACCATACGTGCTAACCTCTTAACAAGCACTAATAGAGATGATGGAAGTACTAGGGGCGGATGAAAATATCACGGTGCCACGTGCATGTAAGATCAGAATATCATGACATGACAGATACAAACCCAGTTAAGCAAGCAAGAGACAAAAGATAAGGACCAGTACCAATATTCATTCAGGGGAAAAGAAAAGAAAATGGACTGCCAATAAAACTTACAGCGTCCTTGCTCATATACCGTGGAGAGATATGTATTACCAATTTACTGATAAAAAAACTAATTCATGTAAGGACTAAACAAAAACAGTTTTGCTAAGTCTCAGTCGACTTAGACTTCGTTATGTCTCAGTCCATACTATATTACTTTGATCTTGCATTAGATTAGTACAAAAAATTCTTTCAGCTTTTCTTTCTTCTTCCTATATGCTATATTACTTGACTGAGACTTGGTTAAGTCTTAGTCGACAAAATGCTCCTAAAACCTTTGGAAATAGTCATCAGAGAGAAACTCATTTCTAATGGATCCACCTAGCGGAGTGGCTATACATCCCCATGCATTTGAGTTATATTTGTGTCTTCTTTTTTATCGTTATTTGACAGCATGTGTATGTTGTGGACATTTGACGGCACAGTTTCTTTGGTGCTTTGTCCGTGATGCTCTGGGGCCCGACTGAGAGGCCCCGGACATGGTCTGGTTATTTGAAACCCGGGCCAACCAGAACGGGAGGAGGAGACAACCATGGGCCATGTCGACCAGGCGCAACAAGATGATTATGGAGCGGGTCTTTCGTAGGCTGGCCCCTGACTCCACCTTCAAATTGCTCGCATTATTGCACCACTGGCACCCGTAATCTAGACAGAGGGGTCACGACCGGCTTGGCTGCATGATGGACGAGATGACTGATAATGCGCGCTAACTTATTCGTCACAGAGCTCCTGAGCTCCAGGACACTTGGTGGTCATTTCCCTTTTTTTCTTTTAAGTTATTTGAGCGTGTTTGTGCTGATGCCCCAGCAGACTCTGTTATTTCCTTTGCTGCAATTGAACTTGTTGTATAGATGTGGTGGTTGCTTTATTTATAAAGGGGAGCGAAAACCTGTTTCGAGAGTGTTGTGAACACCACCAACGGTCTCTCTCTCTCTCTCTCTCTCTCTCTCTCTCTCTCTCACACACACACACACACACACACACACACACACACACATGCACGCACGCGCGCGCGCGCACACACACACAATTGCGTCGCCAAACCTTTAGTAACGTGCAAAATAATCTTTGAAACAAGTTCATTTGTGTTACAAAAAAGTCAAAATATTTTTCTCTGGGCAGTTTTCAATTTTTTGTTCATGAATGTTCCATTACTTCAGTGACATTTTCAGGAAAGTAATATCTTTTATTCATGCGTAATTAACATGTTATTACGTCACTAAGGATCTTACTCTAGTTATTACGTATAATTAGCACGAAAATCAAAGTCAAATAACATGAATTTTAAAAGGAGGTATAATTAGCATGTTATTATGTCAAATCAAAGTCAAACAACATGAATGTATAATTAGCATGTTATTATGTTACTAAAGATCTTACTCTTGTTTTCTGTGCTATCAATTTTGAAAGGAGGTCCATTTTAATTTGTAAAATGCATGTATTTTTGGCTCTTAAACTAAGACAAAAGGAACAAAAAATCCAATTTTTCTTTGCTACATTCCTTTGAACCAAAGGCTTGAATAATACAACCGTAGAAATTTTTTTATTCCTATGTAATTTCTTCACTTTTCCTTTGAAACACACGAGGACTTGATTGACTAGTATCCCTAGATATGCCATTGGAAGAGTTTGCGCATACTACATGGTCAGTCGTCCAAATAGCATCCAATTATAGCCACCCACAAGTGTTGCAAATATTTTTGGTCATTGGTTGGACGATATTCCAAATAGGGTGAGTACGTTATTACGGATGGAAGTGTATGGCTTATTATGATCGCTTTGGCTATGTAGAAATGGTTTGATTTCTAATAGCATAGACTCTTCTCGTTTGCAGGGTTTTTTCAGTTGTACGCACTCGCTTCTTATGTGGTCTACGCTACACCAAACGGAGTAACAACCGCTATTCAAGGCGGTGAAATATGCGATTGGACTGGGTGGCCAGGGAGGTTATTACCCAACGTGGGAGGCAGTATAATCTCCGGATCGGTCTACCACCTTCTTCGAAATAGATACATGCCGGTCGTATATGACTCTATTGCTGATATGTCGGGTTTTTTTGTCAGGCATTCAATGTTTAGTTGTGTGCATGTTAGTTATGCAGAGGTTGGGGTTACTCATCATGCTTTATGTCCGTTTGATACTATATTGTAAGTTAAAAAAACATCCTTTATCAAACAAAACAAGTAAAAATGTTTCTATATGCGCAATTTGAGATTTCTTGCGCTCATTGGGTCACTGTCATCAACATATGTCATTTGCGTATTAGAAGATGCGTATTAATGCCTTCATCTACAAAGTAGGCTCTTGCCAAACCAAGTCACATGTAAGACAAACGAGCAAGAAGGCTCGATTGGGAACAATTTATTTGCTGAACTGAAAGCAACTGATACAACCCCTTGGAACTTGGAAGGACAATGGTGTTGCAATAATGGAAGACATTACGAGAGACACCGCGCGCTTTAGGGCTTCACATTATTTTAGCCAACACGACAACGAACGAACGAACGTAGACGAGAGGGACCTTGACGACGGAGACATCACGGTATGAAGCCCGATGGAAGATTCGTGCATGCTGCCGATCGATGACAGACGACGATGGAGATCGCCGATCACTCGAAGGTGCCGGGGTGCTCGTGCTGCATCTTGACCACCTGCTGCCACGAGGGGCGGCTGGAGATGGCGTCGTACCACCTGGCCACGTGCCTCTTGGAGGTGAAGAGCTTCCGGCCCCGCTGGGAGCCGGCGATGTAGTGGGAGGCCGGCAGGTGGGAGAGGTCGGCGAGCGTGAACTCGTCGCCGGCGAGGTACTGGTTTTTGGCGAGGATCTCGTCGTAGACTCCGATCATCTGCTGCAGCTTCCGCTCGTTCTCCGCGATGCGGGCCTCGTCGGGGAGCATGTTGAGCTGCGGCGCGAAGGCCAGGTGGAAGACGAGCTCCGAGCTCGGCGCGTCGAAGCTCTGGGCGTCTGCCTGCAGCCACTGCTCTATGGACGCCCGCTCCAGCGACCCCGTGCCGTAGATCCCGCGGTTGCCGTCCTCCGGGAACTGGGTGCACAGGTACCGGCATATCGCCCTTGAATCTGCCACGGGAAGAGAAGAGAAGAACCACATTGTGTAATTACATTCTCCGATCAAGTGGCCGGTGTGCTGTTTTGTTCAGAATTGAACTCCGCTTCTTACCAACAAGGGTCTTGTCACCATGCTTGAAGGTCACCTGCCCGGTAGGATCCTGCAGACCGAGACGACAGGCGATCCACAACGGTGAGAGTGAGATTATACATGATCAAACCCAAATTAGCTGATTAAGAAAGTGCACCATGGATTGCAATGGCAGGGATGATATATACGCACCCTTAGCTTGATGAACTCGGGCAGCTTGTGCTCCCTCTTGAAGGTGTCGATGCGGACGAGCTCGAACTCGAGGTTCTTCTCGAAGAGGCAGGTGAGCACCCTGGCCACGTCCGTCGACGCCGGCTGCCCGAACACCTGGAGACCGGCCGCCATTGCTTCAAATTTCTTGGTGAGAGACCGATCTCTGGCTTCGATCGATGTGCAGGCCGGTGATCAGTGAGCGAGTGAGTGAAGCGACTGGCTGCTGATGGAGACCATAGGATCCATGGCCAGGCGTTTTATAGCTAGCGATGAGCCAGCAAATATGCTTGCCTTGCCGCAGAGGATTACCAGCGAAAGCGAAAGCTGCCAAAGGTAAAGAGGAGAGCCCATACGGCCGGCAGGATTCTTTTGGAGGTGCCATGCATCTTGTCTCCAGCAAGGAACAAGAACACCCATCTCATTGATGTTCTCCAGGGTGACCGTCGATCCTTTAGCGGATGTGGCACGTAACCAGCACGAAAGACGCTCATGAGGTCGGGTTAGATTAGATGTATGGCAAAGCATTGGGGCTATAAGGTAGATCCTCGTACGGGCACGAGTGCCTGCCAAGCAAGGGATCAAGGCCTGCAAACTAATTGGCCGCGGAAGATGCGTCGCCGGACAAACCAAGGCTTTTTGGTCGATCCAACCAGGCAGTGTCTTCAGGAAGGTGCGTGCTTTGGGTTAAAAATTACACTGATTCGATCTGCCGGGGCGCGCGTGCCTTTGCTTGTGAGGTGGTTGCGATACAAATTCAGGTGGATCTGCATGCTTAACAGTAGATTTATATCCCAACCAAGAATACTTACTAGCGACAATTAATATCGGACGGAGGGGGTACATACGAGCAGGGACCAATCGAGGGGGAGGGGGGGGGGGCTGACAATTTCGTTGTCCTTTGTAGCGATTAGACAAAATGCGGAGAAAAAAGATTCTACCATGCACGGTATCTACCATGCATGTATCAGCCACTCGTGCATGCATGTATTTACTGCTATGCTTAGGGTGTGTTTGGTTGAGGTCATGGGCTGAAATGCAATGGGTCCGTTCCGTTTCTGGGCCTGATTCCTCTGTTTGGTACTCTCTCCGTCCCAAAATTTTGTCTTAGATTTGTTCAAGTACGAATGTACCAAGTTACGTTTTAGTATTAGGTACATCTGTATCTAGACAAATTTAAGACAAGAATTTTGGGACGGAGGGAGTAGTAGCAAAGAATTGGAACCTACCCATTCCCCCGAACGGAATATTCGCTTGAGATCCGGAATGTGCTCGTACCTCCGATTTGGAGGAATCAAGCGGAACGCCTCGCATCTCACCCATCCCCCACGACTCCCTCGTCTTCGAACACAATCCCAGCGCCGCCACCCCGTCTCGATCTGCGCCCCAGCTTCTCTCCCTCTCGGGCGCCGCCTCTCCTCGCCTCTCTATCTCTGGCGATGCCTCTCCGTCGCCTATCGGGGCTCTGCTCGTCCCTTCGGCCTCCTTGCCCATGCTCCATGCCGGGCCGCTGCGGACCTCCGCGAGCTGAAGCTGGAACACAACGTGCGGTTGCATCTCGCAAGCCATGTCCCTCGATGGCGAATTCGTGGTGCTGGCCAGCGATTGCAAGCTCCGGCTGCAGTGCCCGTCCCTCTACCAGGTGCCACAGCTGGGCAAGCAGCGGCAAGAGGCGACAACTATGACTTGATTCATTCGTAGCTATCACAACTAGCTTGATTTGGGAACCATTTATGGGTGGATGCCTTGTATTTTACTAATCACACCATCTTTGGTAGCTTTTCCTAATCACAGCAAGCTCAATTTCTAGTAATTGACATGTATTTTGAGTTTTTGGCACATCTTTTAATTGACAATTTTTTTACATGTAAATGGATGACTTGTATTTTGACGGATTTTGCACATGTAGATACTTGTACTTTTTATTATATGTGTCTTGTTTGTATTTGATGCGAGTCAATATATTTGAGTGATGAGATGAATAAATTCATTCCGTTCCATCCCATAAACCAAACATCAAAATGTAACCATTCCATTCCTATGAATTGCTCGTACCAAACACAAGGACGGAACCGACCCATTCCAATGGAATGGAACCATGCCATTACATTCAACTTCGTTCTTGAACCAAACACACCCTTAGTTCATCTGAATCTGTGGCCCTCAGTTTCAGTAGTTAATGTCATGTCAATCAGTCCCCTTTTTGCATCTGCACATAATTTTTCTCTCTCCCCAAAGAAACGATGCACTTGCTGGCAAAATTTCGTCTTTTGACCCTTTGAAAAAAAATCGGGATTTGATCCTTTCGCTACCGCCAGGGGAGCTGGCGGTAGGGTTATACAGCCTACCGCCAGGGACCCTGGCGATAGGGTGCGACAGAGGGGGACGGCCGCCGTCTCCGCGTGCTGACGTGGACTAGCACCCTACCGCTACCCTACCGCCAGCTCCCCTGGCGGTAGGATGTGCTAGGGTTTTTGCCTCAAAACCTTCTGTAATGAAAAATGTGATCGCCCTGGCGGTAGGGTCACCCTACCGCCATAGGGGCTGGCGGTAGGCTATCTGATCCTACCGCCAGGGTCCTTGGCGGTAGGGTCTTGCCTATATCCAAGTTCAATTTCTTTTTTCTTTTTAAAAACAACAGATCTCAAACAATGATATAGAGTCAAAAACAGCAATGATATAGAGTCAAAATAACGCATCTCAAACAACAACTAAACTTGGGCATCACATATGGATTTTCACATAAACTTGTGCATAATAAGCAAACGAAGTTCAACTACTTAGTTCCACATAGCAAACGGAGTTTCACAAATATCAAGCACATAGTTCAAATAGCAAACACATAGTTTCACAAACACTAGACTTTTCAACTACAGCCAAGTATCGAATATCAGAATTTAATTCGGCCTTCCCCTCTTGTTCTTGGAGGCACGGTCCTCGTTCCTATTTGAACGAGTCTCTTCAGTGTTCTTCTTGGTCCGTCGAGGAACCGGTCTCTGGAAAGGGTCCAGACTCAGCAAACCCTTCTTCTTCGGATTCCTCTTCTGCAGCTGAGATGGTTGAGATGATTGAGTTGTTGGAGGTCCGTAATCTTCATCGTACTCCTCCTCACCATCGCTCTCATTCTCCTCTTCCTCATGATAGGCCTCCTCCTCCTCTCCTTCATTTGTGGCCTCCTCCTCCTCATCCTCCTCCTCAACCAACCTGGACGACGAGGGACCATGGCTCGATGAGGCGATATGACCCTGTGTGGCTCCGGGATGATAAGCTTCAACCGACCCAGCTCCAGCACATCCAAGCAGGCCTACCAGCTTGCGACAATGCTTCACGAACTTCTGCAGTTACAAAGAAACAAGGGCATAATAAGTATACGGTTTATGATTGCAAGTGAACAAGATGCATCTGTTCCGAGGAGGCTGAAATTGTACCTTCATCGTCCCCTCATTTTGTTCTCAGATTGTACGCTCCCGGGGGCATCACCTAGTGCATCTGAGGCTTCAAAGATGCATCTGTTTAACTCACCAGACTGCAACGGCATAAGTCAGTCACAATGACGAATACAATAATTTAAATACAACCGCCGGTTCAAACTTACAACTGTGTTGATGGGGGGGGGTGCAAACTCCCTAAATCCACTTTGCATGTCTCTGATGCAGGTCTGCTAGGCCTCTTCCTCGGGGTCATCCCTCTCCAGCTCCGCGATGTCTTCCGCCGTCCACCGAGGCCTGAGACAAAGACGGTGCTTCTGGCCATCATCGTACCACTTCATGTGTCGCTCCAAGTAAGCATCCCAGTAAGTCACTTTCCTCTCCCCGTCTTTCCGGTACCTCCGTCGATTCCACTCCGTCACATGAGTTTTATGTTCCTCTCCCCAGTCTGTGATCGACTGATTCTTCTGCCAACTCATCCTGCAAGGCATTAGCAACAAGAAACATCATAATAAAGTCATCACGCAATGAAATCATGGGCACGAAGAACAAAGCACTCACATGTGGAGCGCGTGGCCGCCAGTATCGGTGGGCGGGCCCGGTGGGGTATGCTGATACACCCCAAACTGCGTGGCCATGCGATGTGGCAAGTGCCACTCGACGCCGTACACATAGATCATGGGCACGATGCACCGCCATAGACCATGGTCCTCATCGCACATCATGTTCAGATCAAAGTCCCACTCTCGGTCATGATATGGCCACTAGTTTACCTATTACTTATACGTTGGTAAGTTCCCACTCTCGGTCCAAAGTGGAATCAAAGAGAAAGGTGTTGAGCGAGTTCATATACCTGCCAATGCGTCAAAGCGTCCAACTCGTTGGTGTAGGTCTTGTACGAAGTCTTGTTTAGGCCCGTGTAGAGTTTGACAACATCCCACTCGTAAGCTAGCTGGGGTTTCGAGCAGCGTCGCCGTCCTCACTATATGCAACCCATGGGCGTCTTGGCAGCTTCTCCGGATGCCCCACCGGCAGCCTCTCCCACATCCAAATGGAGAGGCCCAGACAAAGCCACCCATATTGGACTTGTCTCCCGTCCTCTGGGTTGCGTCGTCAAGCTGCAAAACATCAAATGAGGATCAGATATAAAAAATGGCATGGACATACTTTCGTAGGTAGGAAATTAGATACTCTCTTACCGAACGATATAGGTAGGCGAGAGATGCGGTCCCCCAACTGTACCCTGCATCCCAGCCGGCTAGGAAGAACAGATACGACCAGTTGGCAGAGTTCCCGGATCCGTCTGGAAACACGAACTCCATGAGAAGATACCACAAGTAGGCCCTCGCGTACCACTCCACAGTCGCCTCATCGGTGTCTTGGGGGCATGTCTTTCGGTGCTCTGAGAGCCAGGGCAACGGCACACCGGATGTACGGTTACCTTTAGCCTCAGGGCAGTCGCCGATGAGGGTGGTAACCCTCTGTTGCCAGTTGGTCCTCTCCACTCTCCCGATCAGTGCATGACCCTCGATCGGCATGGCAGTAATCATTGACCAATCCTCGAGGGTCACCGTCATCTCCCCGCATGAGAGATGGAAAGAATGGGTCTCCGGTCGCCACTGATCAATAAGAGCTGTCAGAGCTGCATGGACAAGCGTCGGCGGCTGACGCTTGAACTGCAACACAAAACCCAACAGTCGGGCTCTCTTGAAGAACGGCGCATAGCGCTCGTCGTAGTCCGTATGCCCATGAACCTGGTGTCCCCTCATGCGCAGTGGCTGGAGCATCTGTCAAAAAGTGAACACCAAAAGTTAGGAAATTATTTTCATCAATCCAAAAACTTTTATCAATATTTCATTCATATTACTTACCTCTCCGTTCTCTATGAAACGGGCACGATGACCCTTGTCGAATGCGTAGTCAAGAATGGAGTACCGTGGGCCGATGTTGTCCGCAAGAGGTGGCCGCCTTAATAAAATTTCATAAACAAAAACATCATAAGCATAAGCGTACATAAACATGCATCATATCAAAATCATATCACCATGCATCATATCAAAAAAAATTCCTCCAACAACATCTACTACACATGATGGATCAAATCATATCAACATGCATCATATCAAAAAAATCCTCCAACATACATCATATCCTCCCAAAACTACATCATATCCTCCAACATGCATCATATCACCAAAAAAATCCTCCAACATTCATCTTCAATGTATTATCTCCAAACAACATCTTCATATCATCATATCAACATGCATCATAAAACTACAATCAAGTCCTCCCACATGCATTACATCATAATTTTTTTAACAAAAAAAATATAAACTAGGGTTCATCTTCACACTAACATATGAACTATTGATTAAAGTTCATATTCAATACCACTACTTACTAAATAACAAAGAACTAGAACTACAATCAAGCTAAAACAATCTTAGGTAACAAAAACCAATCTAAGTTCAAAAATATGAGGGATTTCAAGCAAATAATGTGACGAATCGGAAGCAAGTTCGCAAAAACTAATTGGAGGGATCGGAGGAGCTTACGTTTCTCTCTTCGGGGCCATCTCAATCCGCAAAAACGGTGAAGAATCGGTGAAGATCCAAGGGGGGGAGTGGAGGAGATGAGAGAGGGAGAAAGGGGCCACTTGGGGGAGAAAGAAAGGAGAAACTGCCGGCGGAGGGGGGGGGAGGGGTAGGGGTGTGGGGTCTCAGGAAGAAATAACTGCCCTGACCCTACCGCCAGGGGTCCTGACGATAGGGTTAGACAGGCTACCGCCAGGGGCCCTGGCGGTAGGGTGCAACGGAGGGGGACAACGGCCGTCTCCGCATGCTGACATGGATTAGTACCCTACCGCGAGGGGCCCTGACAGTAGGCTGTCTAACCCTACCGCCAGAGCCCCTGGCGGTAAGAAAAAGGGTCGAATCTCGAAAATTTTCCCAAAAGGGGCCAGATCCTGAATTTATACCACAAAAGGGTCAGAACACAAAATTCAGCCGCACTTGGTATTTCACTCATCCATGCTTTTTTGTACTCCAAAGTTTGGACCCAGTTTATTTTTTGAATTGGTGTAATATGTTTACAAAACATATGTGTTTATTTCATTTTTGTAGACATGGTCAAAGTGTATTTGGGCCGTAAGAACAAATAAGTTTTCGAAAACATATTCAATATTGATCATGTTTTAAATATCTCGTCAAAATAGAGTTGCCATGAGGTGTTCAAATCGTTTACACAGGAAGAGATAATAATTTCTTGATAGAGTTGCCATGATGGGAAGAACCATGCACAGGGACATTACGCACTGACAGTCTGACACACACACAACCAGAGCATGTGACAGGAGGGGTGGTGATTAGTGGTTTTGCATGCACATTGATTTCTTTTGGGCGCGAATCTCGGTAACACAATGAGTGACAGATCCAGGCACAGTATATACCGTGCACGGTAGTTTTGCCGCTCCCAAAAAATGTGTGGTTATTTTGTTTCCTGACTCATTTTGCCCGGTAGCTCCTATTTCGCGCGTTGCGTTGCCTCTAGTTTGATTTGTGGGTTTTTTCTAGGCAAAAGTAAGGGCTTGCATTGCTCCCCTTTTTTCTTTATCTTTTATTTCTATAGATCAGACATTTCATTTTATGGAAGAAAAACAAAAGGATTTAGTTCATATTCACGAAGCCCTAGATTTTTGGGCTGAGCTGGATTTGAACCAGTGTAGATATTGTCATCTGCTATTCCTCGACTCTCGGGAAGGCAAGATCATCAATCAATAGTAGGCTGCTGCTCTGTGCAGTTAAAGATGGGAGACCCCCTGACAATTTCGTTGTCTCTCATAGCGATTAGACAGATGCGTGGTTATTTTGTTTTCCTGACTCGTTTTGCCCGGGAGCTCCTATTCCGTGTGTTGCACGCTGTGTTGTCTCAAGTTTGATTTGTCTGGGTTTTTTTCAGGCAAAGGAAAGGGCCTGCATTGATCCTCTTTTCTCTCTATCTTTTATTTCTATAAATCAGACATTTCATTTTATGAAAGAAAAACAAAAGGATTTAGTTCATATTCACAAAGTCCTAGATTTTAGGGTCAAGCTGGATTTGAACCAGTGTAGACATTGTCATCTGGTGTTCCTCAACTCTCAGGAAGGTAAGATCATCAATCAATAAATAGGTTGCTGCTCTGTGCAGTTAAAGATGAGAGACCCCCCCCCCCCTTTGACAATTTGTTGTCCCTTGTAGCGATTAGACAGATGTGTGGTTATTTTTTTTCTTGACTCGTTTTGCCCGGGAGCTCCTATTCCACGCGTTGTGTTGTCTCTAGTTGATGTTCTGGGTTTTTTCTAGGCAAAAGAAAGGGCTTGCATTGCTCCCCTTTTTTCTTTATCTTTTATTTCTATAGATCAGACATTTCATTTTAGGGATTTTTACATCTGTGCCCCTGGTTCCTTAGCTCTACTCATTCATCCCCACGCTCTTAACTTTTGCTCAATTTTCCCCACTCCCTTGCCAGAAACCCTCATAACTGGGCACAATGGATGTTGCCGTTGGGTCAAAGGCTTGACCGTTAACTCTGACTAGTGGGGCCACGCTGGACTATGTCGTCCGTTCAACCTGACAAGTGGGGCCGCGTTGGGTGGTGTCACTGTTCGACCGTTGGGCCATGGTTTCGTTAGGCCGTCCCTTGCATTAATCGTCTGCGCGCGCCGCCAGGACAGAAGCCTGCTATGCATGCACCCGACAAAGCCTGCCTGCATGCGTCGATCGAGCCTGCATGCGCCGATGCCACGATCCCATGATGCGCCGACCGAGCCTGCATGCGCCGATGCGTCCGCCACGAGCATTGACAGAGCAGCTTTCTTGCACGCCAGCCGCCACGGATGCAATGACGGTAACTGCCGCTGGTTCCTCTCTTCTAGGTAGGTGGCTACATATTTGTGGCTTGTGTAAAAAAAGAGCCACTCCCTTGCTTAGTTGTACTCATTCATCCCTACTAACAAAGCTTGCTTGCATGCACTAGGTGGTTACTAACAAGGGAACCCTACTATCAAGCCGATCTCTCTAAGAAAATAATCAACAAATATGTAGTCCCAATATAGGGCCAACAAGCCCATAGTACGATCACATATCTCAAACTAGGAAGAACTTAATAATAGAATAGATAGAAATTAAGAAAAGGGCCAACAAGCCCATAGCAACTCCAACATAGTTCAATTACAACTTAACATAACATAGACTAAAAAATATAGAGAGTTTAGAACCCTAGACGCCACCTTCTCCACCTCGCTCCTCCTCCGGGCGCCCTTTTCACTGCTCCTCTGGGGCGTTGTCGATGGGGTACGGAAGAGTGTGCATGCGCGTCGCGGTGGGGAAGATGTTGTTGTACTCCGTGAACCTGTTATGGGTGGTGAAAGCGATGAACTCGGAGCCACACCAAAACACCCGGCCGAGGATGTAGAAGGCGTGAATGTGTTGGTGAAGTGGGCAAGGATAGCAACCACCACCCGGTTTTGGATGACCTCCTCGACGCAAAACATCGTTGGAGATCCCCTCGGGAGGTGGTGGTAGCCAGACGCGAGGAAGAACTCAGTGAAGTTCCTTGCGGTCCTCAGCCTTGATATCGCCCACACAGGTAGTGTGCGATCAACGTACACGCCGGTAGGATAGAGCCTCTCCAGCACAGTGGGTGGGAAGAGGTAGGTTGGTCCGGTGTACTGCATGGCTGAGGGATGTGTAGAAGACAGAGAAGGCGTCGAAGAGCAAGAAGGGAGATGGATGAGGGATGGCAGAGGCAGAGGGTGGCTTAAATAGCCGTAGTGCTACGTGTTATTTGGCCGTGTGAATAGTTTGTGGCCATTTTGCATGATAAAAATAAATTGCATGCGTGGCCAGTTGGCAGAGGCAGAAGAAAAAGAAGCTAATTGCACGCGTGGGAATCCGTGGTCATATATATTATGTGAACAAAAAGTGACAATTTTTGAATAGTTTGTGGCCATTTTGCATGATAAAAATAAATTTGGCCCTTAAAAATTGGTCATTTGCTACACAATGTCAATTGATTTCAAAAGATGCAAAAATACAAAGCCAGCACGTTCACAAAAAACAGAGCAAATGACGCAAAAATACAGAGCCAGCACGTTCATAAAAAACAGAGCAAACAATGAAAAAAAAACGACGCAATTCGATGGCCCAACCAGAACTTGGTTTCTTTTGGGCCCAATAACAACGTTTTTGTCAGGACCCCGATCCTAAGTCACACCGATCTAGCATGTAGCACATCATATCACTTTGCGGCCTCACGCACGGTATTCCCACGGGTGCCACCTTACCTGGCCCGGGAACGTTTGCGCCTTTTGGCTCACGTATATGATAGTGCTGCTAGCATCCATATGACAAAGAACCCCGGCTGACATGGCTAGTCGTGAACCCAAAGTGTCACTAACTTACAGGGACGGGCATACATGACCCAACAACGAACGTGTCGGTCATCAGCGAGTGAATACGGGCTGTAGCAACTGGGCTAGCAGGACTCCGGTAAACCGGGCTGTAGCAGGCTAACAGGACTCCGGTAGACACCGCGTGACATTTCCCCGAAGGGACACACACGGGAACGAAGAAGGACACATGTCGGCCATCCTAAGTGTTTCGGAGTAGTAGCAAGCTACCAGGGCTCAGTGGAAGCACTAGGCGACATTTCCCGGTAAGAGAGGCTACCAAGGATAAACAACTAGATAGTCAGATCCCACACATACCAAGCATTTCAATAACATGCACACAATATGCTCGATATGTGCAAATACAACATGGCATCACAACATGACTCTACAACTCAAGTATTTATTCAATAGGCTCCGCGGAGCGAGATATTACAAACATGAGTCTCATGACCCAACAATCAGAGCACACAAGTCAAGGCACAAGCGGAAGCTTAACATGTCTGAGTACAGACATCTACAAATGAAAAAGGCTGAGAAGCCTGACTATCTACCAGATCCTGCCGAGGGCACAAGATCGTAGCTGAGGTAACAAGCTAAACGTCGAAGTCCACGCGGTACTACTAGTGAGACTGAAGTCTCTCTGCAAAAACATAAAATAGGCAAACGTGAGTACAAATGTACCCAACAAGACTTACATCAGAACTAAATACATATGCATCATTATCAACAAAGGGGTGGTGGGGTTTAACTGCAGCAAGCCAGCTTTGACTCGGTGGCTATCCTTAACTACGACTGCAAGTATCTCTTTGAGGTGGCGCACACGAGTCCACATATTCACCATATCAATACACCACTATGGATCCGCTCCCGTCTCCCTACGAGAACGCCATCCATAGCACTCACGCTTATCTTGCGCATTTTAGAGTATCCACTTTCACTTGTCTATGAACTGTACAGGCAACCCAGAAGTCCTTTACCATGGACACGGCTATTCGAATAGATCATATTAACCCTGCAGGGGTGTACTTCTTCACACACGCTCTCACCACTTACCGCCGTTTACACGACATGTACTCGGCAACCTTCAAGCGGAAGCCCAGCGAGGGTGTCGGCCACGACCTGACTAATCACACAAGTCTCTCGTCCAGGTTTATCGCCTATTCGTGTTCCATCCGCAAGGAGATCCGGCCGGGGTGTCGCTCACGACCCCAAACGATGTGTGCAGGGTTCCCAAGCCCGCCATCCGGGTGCCACTTGGTACACCGGGCCACTGTGCCTAGTCTGTCCCAAGCTCACCTGTACCGGGTGCCACTTGGTAGACTACTAGCACTACCTACAAACACCAGAAACTAGTTGCAACTCCTGGACAGAGATCATGTTGATTAATAAGTCGAGAGGGGCACTTAAGCATTCCAATGTGTGGTAGTAGTTGTTCATGGATCACAAACATAGAACTCAGTTCCTAAGGACGGCTTCAATGAGACAACCCACCATGTACTCCTACATGGCCTCTCACCCCTACCTTTACCAAATCGTGTTCACACACTTAGCTCTCAATAGTAGGACATGTTCACCACATTCCAATTCATCCCTGATGAATCAGACCTGACACAACTCTAAGCAATAGCAGGCATGAAAAACAAGCATGAATGAGTAGGCACATCAGGGCTCAAACAACTCCTACTCATGCTAGTGGGTTTCATCTATTTACTGTGGCAATGACAGGTCATGCAGAGGAAAGGGGTTCAACTACCGCAGCAAGTAACAGATATGTCGTTGTTGTCCTAATGCAGTAAAAGAGACCAGGACTAAGAGAGTGGGATTGTATCGGAATGAACAAGGGGGTTTTGCTTGCCTGGCACTTCTGAAGATAATATAGCTCTTCATCGGTGTCATCGATCTCATCGTCGGAACCACGTCTATCGAGAGGGGACAAACACCGAAAAACAAGGAAGAACACAATCAATGCAATGCAGCAATATGATGCATGAATGTGACATGGCAATATGCTGTTGATTGAGCTAATGCAACTAACAACAAGTTAAATGGAGTTGGTTTGAACACTAGGTTCATATTCAAACTCCATATGTGATTTCTTAAATGCGATTTAATTGATTTGGCCTAAACAGTGGATATAAGTTGTTCTAACATGCATGAAAATAGTACATATGGATAGATTGGATTTTTCTGATCATTTTTCATATATAAATTATTTCATTTGGAGTTACGGTTGATTTTATATGAATTTTAGAAGTTTTGACTATCTTCTGAAATTTCTTGGATTTATTTTAAATCCAGAAAATTGTTGATTGCGTCAGTATTGCATCACTGTGGCGTCAGCAGGTCAACTGCGATTGACCAGGTCAAACCTGACCAGTGGGGTCCACTGGTCAGTGACCCAGTATTGTTAGTGACACTAACAGGTGGGGTCGGGTCAACTGACATGTCAGCACAGTCAACTCTGAATGGTGGGTCCCGCGTTATTAAACTAATCTAAACAGAAATAAAACCTAGATTATTTAGGGCGTGGGGCCCAGGTGTCAGTGAGCTAGGGGGGTTAGTTAGTGGCGGTATTAGCGGGTGATTAGCCGCTAATGACGTAACCACGTCAGCACGCCGGCGGTTAGATGACGGCGACGACCCAGGGCGGTGGTGGCTCGCCGGAGTGGCGCTAAGGGCTACGGTTGGACGTGCGAAGAGCACCAGGAGGTAGCCCATGCCTGCGCGCAACCAGGGGAATCACCGGGAGGGCGTTGGGTGGCCGGAGTTCGCCGGAGTGGAGCCCGCGGCGGCTGCCGGAGCTCGGGGCTGGTGCGGGTTGGCGCTAGGGGGGCGGTAGCTCGAACGGGTGGGCGTGCCCGGCTCCTAGGAGCGTGCTGAGCACAGTGGTGTGCTCGGCTTCGAGCTACTGTGGCTCTAGCCACGCCGGCGGCGAGGCGCGGCGGCGGCGAGTTTCGATCAACAAGGGGGCGACGGCTATGGCGTGTCAGAGCGAGAACGGAGAGGGGGAGAAGGGGCAGGAGCTCACGACGATCTTCTTGGAGTGGACGGCGAGCTCAGGGAGGGCCTGAGGCACTCGGGGCGTCGAGGGGGATCTCCGGCGATGGCGGTCGGGGAGGAGCTCGGTGAAGGCAGTGCAGAGCATGCGAACGCTCGGGGCTGGGTCTTCTGGATGAATCAGACCACGGTGGAGCTCTGGGACACGATGGTGAGGCGAGGGGGTGACGGTGGCCATGGCAGCAGCGAGCGGCGGCGATGAGCGCGCTCGGGTGTGCTGCGGGGAGGAAGCAAAGGAGGGGAGAGGAGGAGTGGATAGGCCAGAGGGGTCAGGGTGGCGCCGAGGAGAAGTAACGCGGCATCGCGCTGGCAAGGGAGGCAGGCAGGCGAGCTGGTGGCGTGGCGCTCTGCCCGCGCGCGCGCGTCGGCCACACGCCTGGCCGACTGGCGCCAGGAGGACGACGGCGGTGGTGGGATGGGCCGGTCTGTTGCGGTCCTGGGCCGCACAGGCAGGTGGGCTGCTACCAGGTTAGTTCCTTTCTCTCTCTCTCTCTCTCTCTTTTATTTAAGTTTTTCTATTACTCTGTAATCTTTGTGGCTTTACGAAAAATACTTAAACAGATCCAAAAATCTTGAAACTACTCAATGCCACTGTTTGGAGTATAACCAACAGCAAACATTTTAGTTTATGATTATTTGAGCATTTAAAATATTATCTAGCATTTAAATGCCCAAATGCAAATACTATATGATTTAATTCAAAAATCCAGAATGGCCTAGAAAAATGTGCACCATTTTTGGGAGAGATTCTAGACCAATTCAAAAATGATGAACTTTTGTGAAGGGCATTTTGGGTTCATTGAAATGTTTTTCAGTTGAACCTGGTATTTTCAGGGGGGTGCTGGGTTTTGTTGCTCCCCATTTCAGGTTTAAGAGAAATTTAAACATGATGCAACACAAGACTAGCTAACCCAGAGCAGACCAGAACTAGGGATGTGACAACTCACCCCCACTAAATGAGAATCTCGTCCCGAGATTCAAGACGTGAGGCAAGAAGACAGAGGGGACACAAAGCGCACACGATCTTCACGATCCAACTATCCTTCTCAAAGATGTTGATTCATTGCTTCATATTGATCTTAACGTCTTTGCTTTTGAGATCCTCATCCAACTTGATGATGCGAGAAAGAAACTCTATCGTAAAGGATCATTGAAACTCTCCATACCAGGCTATGGCATTTCACAAACGATCATTTGGCGAAGTGTGAAGGAATGGCATACCTAGATCGGAAAGGGAGCTATGGTTATAGCACAACTCGGCAAGCGGGAGGCACATTCAAATTTGATATCGAGGATGTAACCTAGTGACTGAGCGTGCTCTCAAGAACTTGAGCATTTCCATATTCATCAAGGTTTTACCAACATCCGTGCCGAGGATCCTGGCAACACATCTTACTACCATGATGAATAGTGACGGACAATGCAGATGCAAAGGAAGATAACACCTTCTCAGATTTCACCTTAGCGAGGCCAAGGAAACAAAATCTGGATGATCGACCGAGAGACATTTAGCACCCCGCTTCTAATGTTCTCCTTGATGTGCTAGTGTAATCCATTCATAGATATGGTTTGATATCTAGAACATCAAGTAAAAGGTCGGACTTCGGGAACACCAAATTCATAAGGAACAACTTCTGGAGTAAATCCTACGAAATCCTTATGGGGGGGTGGCCAACTTCCTCAATCAAGATACTACAACAACAGGTCTTCCGGTTGGGTGTGTTGGCCACGACATCCACTTTACCGGGTTACAGAGAGACCGTTATTATAGTTCTTGGGAAACATTCCAACCATCATATCTGCCTGAGATTCAGACCTGGTTGGTGTCAGAATAATCCAGACTCATCGAGTCTAGGAAGAAAAATGACAGTTTGCAACACAAATCAACGAGATGATGTTGTGAGATTCTCGGGAAATGAACTACGATAGCAAGCTCCAAAACATGAGCTGGTTCTGCTACACACATGTGAACACGTTGTCCTAGACAAAACATGATCACATGGTAGTCTTACAATAAAACACTATCGAGTTCCGGTGGGGAACCATCAACGAGGATATCGAAGTCTTGTGCATGAACTAGTATTCGCACATCAACTCCTTTTCCTTGAACAAATCAATCAGTGGCTTGGTGTGCTAGGGACACACATAGAATGGAGGTAGCGAGCCTATCAAACCATATCATACTTTGCACATGCATGCCTGACTTGAGATGGTTCCAGAGGAGGCAACATTGACTTTCTTGGATTCACGACGGCAACTTGCACCAAATGCACATGAATTGGAGGAAGTCAGTTCTTTCATCCGGGCATATGCTTCATGCACGAGACATGAAGATAATGCTTATAAAAGTTTCCAACACTAGCTTAAGATTCAACAAAATCGTGGAGAAGATAAGGATATTGTCGATGGGCTCAACAACAACTCATCTAGGATCCCATACAATGGAATTCCACAATCATGTGAACAAGATGATAGCATTGGTCAGACTCAAAGATATAATGGTGTATGCTCGAGGGGTCAACCACGAGTAAGACAACACTACGAATATCGTTGGTTCTGATTTGATTTGATGATAGCCCATACTCAAATCAAAGTTTTGACAAGACAATAGATCCAATAGTTGATCACGGGGACCAATCGATGAAGATATCGCCTTTCTTCAACACACACACAAGATATCCCTTAAAATGAACTAAGTCGGACAAGATTCCATCTTCCAACTCTCCAAGTTGTTGTTTCGCTTAACCAACCACTCAGGGGTATGCAACACAGATTCTTGGAGAAGGGGTGGTTACAAGCAACCAACTTGCTCACAAACTCAACATAGCGGTCAGGTGTCAACCTGGTAGTACTTCCGAGAAGATATTCGAAAAATCACGAACCACCGATATGTTATCAAGCTCGGGAACAATCTTGTTTTTTAGGGCAAGACGATATGATCAAAAGAGTGAGGGATTGACACAATCCTACATCATTGATCGAAGGGTGCACCAGAAATAAGGACTAGGTAGCACGATCAGTCTTAGGGTGATGATTCAATAATCAACACACTAAGAACGAGGTTGTCGTCCATTTAACTACCAAGCAACTCCGTTGCTAGGAGTATGGATTTCACACATCACGATTCGCTTATCGGCATTCCGATTCAACAACATGGGGACCGAGGAATGAATAATGATGGCGAGAAGTATCACTACGTCGAGAATCCATAAGAGAAGGTGCAACCCTCATGACATTCTTGACATAAAGTGGGTAATACTTCAGGGTAGAGCAGAGCATAAGCTGGATTGGCATTTTGATCTACGGAATACAACTACTTTGACCCAATCCTGGATATGGAAGAGGTACTGGAGTTTGTTTCTCCTAGTCATTCCGGATAGAATGGCTTGACGGACCACAAGTGTAATAGGCATCGATGAACGAATGCATGCATACTCTTGACTATCAATGGATAGACGAAGGTCAGAAGACAATAAAGAGGGACAACTCGAAAGAACATACGATTTACTGAGTTGTGGATGCATAGATTAGCATGTCAAACGAGTTCAACATATTTCTTCCGGATAACCCATGCAGAAAGGTAGAACTGGCAGAGCCACAACTATGAATGGAGAACTCATCAAGAGCACTCTGGTTGTGATCTTTTGGTTCAAAAGAACTTCTGCCATAAGAAGTTCTTAGTATTTGGAAGAAGGAAATACCACGGACCTCGAGGACTATTGCAAAGGTTAATAATATCCTAAAGGCACTAGCAATTACTATCAACATGAAGTAGGGTGAATCTCGGGTCAAACCCCAGAAGTAGAATGCCTACCACTAAGTGGCATCACGGGATGCTTTCGAGAATGATGGCCAGAATCATCACACTGGGAACACAGAACATGGCTAGATTACTAGGTGATACTTTAGACATCTAGGGTCATAATAATAGCTCCAACATAAATGTCGAGACAGTAGAATACCTCAACTCAGCAATTAGTGTGATTAACCTGGCCCAAAAGAACATCAAAACCAGAGAGAAAGGATTTGCAAATGCATCAGATTGTTTAGAAACCTAGGACGACTCGGACAACATAACGGCTGTAAATGCTAGAAAAGGCTTGAGACATGCTACAAAATGGTGGCATAACCACTCAGAAGCACAATATCAAGGTTTCGAGATCAACAGTTAACATACAGAAGTAGTAGGAACTGGACTGAGGCTTAAATCCAACAATCTTATAAGTCTACGGATTAGTAACACATGATCCTGATAGACAGAAGAGAAAGCCTAGTTCCTTAACCACGTAGGAAAGATAAGATGACTCGGATCAGAAGGCATAAGGTATAAGGAGTAAAAAGAGCCTTACGTTCCATCCCACAATCAATTCCCTTATATAACTAAAGAATTTCTAGACTCAACTTCGACCAGTTTGGCTTGGTAATCCTACAGGCAGTCAAGCTCTGATACCAAAGCTGTCAGGACCCCGATCCTAAGTTACACCGATCTAGCATGTAACACACCATATCACTTTGCGGCCTCACGCACGGTATTCCCACGGGTGCCACCTTACCTGGCCCGGGACCGTTTGCGCCTTTTGGCTCACGTATATGATAGTGCTGCTAGCATCCATATGACAAAGAACCCGGGCTGACATGGCTAGTCGTGAACCCAAAGTGGCACTAACTTACAGGGACATGCATACATGACCCAACAACGAACGTGTCGGTCATCAGCGAGTGAATACGGGCTGTAGCAACTGGGCTAGCAGGACTCCGGTAAACCGGGCTGTAGCAGGCTAACAGGACTCCGGTAGACACCGCGTGACATTTCCCCGAAGGGACAGACACAGGAACGAAGAAGGACACATGCCGGCCAGCCTAAGTGTTCCGGAGCAGTAGCAAGCTACCAGGGCTCAGTGGAAGCACTAGGAGACATTTCCCGGTAAGAGAGGCTACCAAGGATAAACAACTAGATAGTCAGATCTCACACATACCAAGCATTTCAATAACATACACACAATATGCTCTATATGTGCAAATACAACATGGCATCACAACATGACTCTACAACTCAAGTATTTATTCAATAGGCTCCGCGGAGCGAGATATTACAAACATGAGTCTCATGACCCAACATTCAGAGCACACAAGTCAAGGCACAAGCAGAAGCTTAACATGTCTGAGTACAGACATCTACAAATGAAAAAGGCTGAGAAGCCTGACTATCTACCAGATCCTGCCGAGGGCACAAGATCGTAGCTGAGGTAACAAGCTAAACGTCGAAGTCCACGTGGTACTACTAGTGAGACTGAAGTCTCTCTGCAAAAACATAAAATAGGAAAACATGAGTACAAATGTACCCAGCAAGACTTACATCAGAACTAACTACATATGCATCATTATCAACAAAGGGGTGGTGGGGTTTAACTGCAGCAACCCAGCTTTGACTCGGTGGGTATCCTGAACTACGACTACAAGTATCTCTTTAAGGTGGCGCACACGAGTCCACATATTCACCATATCAATACACCACTATGGATCCGCTCCCTTCTCCCTATGAGAACGCCATCCATAGCACTCACGCTTATCTTGCACATTTTAGAGTATCCACTTTCACTTGTCTATGAACTGTACAAGCAACCCAGAAATCATTTACTGCGGACACGGCTATTCGAATAGATCATATTAACCCTACAGGGGTGTACTTCTTCACACACGCTCTCACCACTTACCGACGTTTACACGACATGTACTCGGCAACCTTCAAGCGGAAGCCCAGCAAGGGTGTCGGCCACGACCTGTCTAATCACACAAGTCTCTCGTCCAGGTTTATCGCCTATTCAGGTTCCATCCGCGCAAGCAGATCAGGCCGGGGTGTCGCTCACGACCCCAAACGATGTGTGCAGGGTTCCCAAGCCCACCACCCGGGTGCCACTTGGTACACCGGGCCACTGTGCCTAGTCTGTCCCAAGCCCACCTGTACCGGGTGCCACTTGGTAGACTACTAGCACTACCTACAAACACCAGAAACTAGTTGCAACTCCTGGACAGAGATCATGTTGATTAATAAGTCGAGAGGGGCACTTAAGCATTCCAATGTGTGGTAGTAGCTGTTCATGGATCACAAACACAAAACTCAATTCCTAAGGACGGCTTCAATGAGACAACCCACCATGTACTCCTACATGGCCTCTCACCGCTACCTTTACCAAATCGTGTTCACACACTTAGCTCTCAACAGTAGGACATGTTCACCACATTCCAATTCATCCCCGATGAATCAGACCTGACACAACTCTAAGCAATAGCAGGCATGACAAACAAGCATGAATGAGTAGGCACATCAGGGCTCAAACAATTCCTACTCATGCTAGTGGGTTTCATCTATTTACTGTGGCAATGACAGGTCATGCAGAGGAAAGGGGTTCAACTACCGCAGCAAGTAACAGATATGTCGTTGTTGTCCTAATGCAGTAAAAGAGACCAGGACTAAGAGAGTGGGATTGTATCGGAATGAACAAGGGGGTTTTTCTTACCTGGCACTTCTGAAGATAATATAGCTCTTCATCGGTGTCATCGATCTCATCGTCGGAACCACGTCTATCGAGAGGGGACAAACACTGGCAAACAAGGAAGAACACAATCAATGCAATGCAGCAATATGATGCATGAATGTGACATGGCAATATGCTGTTGATTGAGCTAATGCAACTAACAACAAGTTAAATGGAGTTGGTTTGAACACTAGGTTCAAATTCAAACTCCATATGTGATTTCTTAAATGCCATTTAATTGATTTGGCCTAAACAGTAGATATAAGTTGTTTTAACATGCATGAAAATAGTACAGATGGATAGATTGGATTTTTCTGATCATTTTTCATATATAAATTATTTCATTTGGACTTACGGTTGATTTTATATGAATTTTAGAAGTTTTGACTATTTTCTGAAATTTCCTGGATTTATTTTAAATCCAGAAAAATGTTGATTGCATCAGTATTGCATCATTGTGGCGTCAGCAGGTCAACTGCGGTTGACCAGGTCAAACCTGACCAGTGGGGTCCACTGGTGAGTGACCCAGTATTGTTAGTGACACTGACAGGTGGGGTCGGGTCAACTGACACGTCAGCACAGTCAACTCTGATTGGTGGGTCCCGCGTTATTAAACTAATCTAAACAGAAATAAAACCAAGATTAGTTAGGGCGTGGGGCCCAGGTGTCAGTGAGCTAGGGGGGTTAGTTAGTGGCGGTATTAGCGGGTGATTAGCCGCTAATGACGTAACCACGTCAGCACGCCGACGGTTAGATGACGACGATGACCCAGGGCGGCGGTGGCTCGCCAGAGTTGCGCTAAGGGCTGCGGTTGGACGCGCGAAGAGCACCAGGAGGTAGCCCATGCCCGTGCGCAACCAGGGGAATCAGCGGGATGGCGTCGGGTGGCCGGAGTTCGCCGGAGTGGAGCCCGCGGCAGCTGCCGGAGCTCGGGGCTGGTGCGGGTTGGCGCTAGGGGGGACGGTAGCTCGAACGGGTGGGCGTGCCCGGCTCCTGGGAGCATGCTGAGCACATCGGTGTGCTCGGCTTCGAGCTACTGTGGCTCTAGCCACGCCGGCGGCGAGGCGCGGCGGCGGCGAGTTTCGGTCAACAAGGGGTGGACGGCTATGGCGTGTCAGAGCGAGAACAGAGAGGGGGAGAAGGGCCAGGAGCTCACGGCGATCTTCTTGGAGTGGACGGCGAGCTCAGGGAGGGCCTGAGGCACTCGGGGCATCGAGGGGGATCTCCGGCGACGGCGGTCGGGGAGGAGCTCGGTGAAGACAGTGCAGAGCGTGCGAACGCTCGGGGCTGGGTCTTCTGGATGAATCAGACCACGGCGGAGCTCTGGGACACGATGGTGAGGCGAGGGGGTGATGGTGGCCATGGCAGCAGTGAGCGGCGGCGACGAGCGCGCTCGGGTGTGCTGTGGGGAGGAAGCAAAGGAGGGGAGAGGAGGAGTGGATAGTCCAAAGGGGTCAGGGTGGCCCCGAGGAGAAGTAACGCGGCGTCGCGCTGGCAAGGGAGGCAGGCAGGCGAGCTGGTGGTGTGGCGCTCTACCCGCGCGCGCGCGTCGGCCACACGCCTGGCCGACTGGCGCCAGGAGGACGACGACGATGGTGGGATGGGCCGGTCTGTTGCGGTCCTGGGCCGCACAGGCAGGTGGGCTGCTACCAGGTTAGTTCCTTTCTCTCTCTCTCTCTCTCTCTCTCTCTCTCTCTCTCTCTCTCTTTTATTTAAGTTTTTCTATTACTCTGTAATCTTTGTGGCTTTATGAAAAATACTTAAACAGATCCAAAAGTCATGAAACTACTCAATGCCACTGTTTGTAGTATAACCAACAGCAAACATTTTAGTTTATGATTATTTGAGCATTTAAAATATTATCTAGCATTTAAATGCCCAAATGCAAATACTATATGATTTAATTCAAAAATCCAGAATGGCCTAGAAAAATGTGCACCATTTTTGGGAGAAGTTCTAGACCAATTCAAAAATGATGAACTTTTGTGAAGGGCATTCTGGGTTCATTGAAATGTTTTTCAGTTGAACCTGGTATTTTCAGGGGGGGTGCTGGGGTTTGTTGCTCCCCATTTCAGGTTTAAGAGAAATTTAAACATGATGCAACACAAGACTAGCTAACCCAGAGCAGACCAGAACTAGGGATGTGACAACTCACCCCCACTAAACGAGAATCTCGTCCCGAGATTCAAGACGTGAGGCAAGAAGACAGAGGGGACACAAAGCGCACACGATCTTCACGATCCAACTGTCCTTCTCAAAGATGATGATTCATTGCTTCATATTGATCTTAACGTCTTTGCTTTTGAGATCCTCATCCAACTTGATGACGCGAGAAAGAAACTCTATCGTAAAGGATCATTGAAACTCTCCATACCAGGCTAAGGCACTTCAGAAACGATCGTTTGGCGAAGTGTGAAGGAATGACATACCTAGATCGGAAAGGGAGCTATGGTTATAGCACAACTCGGCAAACAGGAGGCACATTCAAATTTGATATCGAGGATGTAACCTAGTGACTGAGCGTGCCGTCAAGAACTTGAGCATTTCCATATTCATCAAGGTTTTACCAACATCCGTGTCGAGGATCCTGGCAACACATCTTACTACCATGATGAATAGTGACGGACAATGCAGATGCAAAGGAAGATAACACCTTCTCAGATTTCACCTTAGCGAGGTCAAGGAAACAAAATCTGGATGATCGACCGAGAGACATTTAGCACCCCGCTTCTAATGTTCTCCTTGATGTGCTAGTGTAATCCATTCATAGATATGGTTTGATATCTAGAACATCAAGTAAAAGGTCGGACTTCGGGAACACCAAATTCATAAGGAACAACTTCTGGAGTAAATCCTACGAAATCCTTATGGGGAGGTGGCCAACTTCCTCAATCAAGATACTACAACAACAGGTCTTCCGGTTGGGTGTGTTGGCCACGACATCCACTTTACCGGGTTACAGAGAGACCATTATTATAGTTCTTGGGAAACGTTCCAACCATCATATCTGTCTGAGATTCGGACCTGGTTGGTGTCAAAATAATCCAGACTCATCGAGTCTAGGAAGAAAAATGACAGTTTGCAACACAAATCAATGAGATGACGTTGCGAGATTCTCGGGAAATGAACTACGATAGCAAGCTCCAAAACATGAGCTGGTTCTGCTACACACATGTGAACACGTTGTCCCAGACAAAACATGATCACATGGTAGTCTTACAATAAAACACTACCGAGTTCCGGTGGGGAACCATCAACGAGGATATCGAAGTCTTGTGCATGAACTAGTATTCGCACATCAACTCCTTTTCCTTGAACAAATCAATCAGTGGCTTGGTGTGCTAGGGACACACATAGAATGGAGGTAGCGAGCCTATCAAACCATAGCATACTTTGCACATGCATGACTGACATGAGATGGTTCTAGAGGAGGCAACATTGACTTTCTTGGATTCACGACGGCAACTTGCACCAAATGCACATGAATTGGAGGAAGTCAGTTCTTTTATCCGAGCATATGCTTCATGCACGAGACATGAAGATAATGCTTATAGAAGGTTCCAACACTAGCTTAAGATTCAACAAAATCGTGGAGAAGATAAGGATGTTGTCGAGGGGCTCAACAACAACTCATCTAGGATCCCATACAATGGAATTCCACAATCATGTGAACAAGATGATAGCATTGGTCAGACTCAAAGATATAATGGTGTATGCTCGAGGGGTCAACCACGAGTAAGACAACACTACGAATATCGTTGGTTCTGATTTGATTTGATGATAGCCCATACTCAAATCAAAGTTTTGAGAAGACAATAGATCCAATAGTTGATCACGGGGACCAATCGATGAAGATATCGCCTTTCTTCAACACACACACAAGATATCCCTTAAAATGAACTAAGTCGGACAAGCTTCCATCTTCCAACTCTCCAAGTTGTTGTTTAGCTTAACCAACCAGCTCAGGGGTATGGAACATAGGTTCTTGGACAAGGGGTGGTTACAAGCAACCAACTTGCTCACAAACTTAACATAGCGGTCAGGTGTCAACCTGGTAGTACTTCCGAGAAGATATTCGGAAAATCATGAACCACCGATATGTTATCAAGCTCTGGAACAATCTTGTTTTTCAGGGCAAGACGATATGATCAAAAGAGTGAGGGATTGACACAATCCTACATCATTGATCGAAGGGTGCACCGGAAATAAGGACTAGGTAGCTCGATCAGTCTTAGGGTGATGATTCAATAATCAACACACTAAGAATGAGGTTGTCGTCCATTTAACTACCAAGCAACTCCTTTGCTAGGAGTATGGATTTCACACATCACGATTCGCTTATCGGCATTCCGATTCAACAACATGGGGACCGAGGAATGAATAATGATGGCGAGAAGTATCACTACGTCGAGAATCCATAAGAGAAGGTGCAACCCTCATGACATTCTTGACATAAAGTGGGTAATACTTCAGGGTAGAGCAGAGCATAAGCTGGATTGGCATTTTGATCTACGGAATACAACTACTTTGACCCAATCCTGGATATGGAAGAGGTACTGGAGTTTGTTTCTCCTAGTCATTCCGGATAGAATGGCTTGACGGACCACAAGGGTAATAGGCATCGATGAACGAGTGCACGCATACTCTTGACTATCAATTGATAGACGAAGGTCAGAAGACAATAAAGAGGGACAACTCGAAAGAACATACGATTTACTGAGTTGTGGATGCATAGATTAGCATGTCAAACGAGTTCAACATATTTCTTCCGGATAACCCATGCAGAAAGGTAGAACTAGCAGAGCCACAACTATGAATGGAGAACTCATCAAGAGCACTCTGGTTGTGATCTTTTGGTTCAAAAGAACTTCTGCCATAAGAAGTTCTTAGTATTTGGAAGAAGGAAATACCACGGACCTCGAGGACTATTGCAAAGGTTAATAATATCCTAAAGGCACTAGCAATTACTATCAACATGAAGTAGGGTGAATCTCGGGTCAAAACCCAGAAGTAGAATGCCTACCACTAAGTGGCATCACGGGATGCTTTCGAGAATGATGGCCAGAATCATCACACTGGGAACACAGAACATGGCTAGATTACTAGGTGATACTTTAGACATCTAGGGTCATAATAATAGCTCCAACATAAATGTCGAGACAGTAGAATACCTCAACTCAGCAATTAGTGTGATTAACCTGGCCCAAAAGAACATCAAAACCAGAGAGAAAGGATTTGCAAATGCATCAGATTGTTTAGAAACCTAGGACGACTCGGATAACATAACGGCTGTAAATGCTAGAAAAGGCTTGAGACATGCTACAAAATGGTGGCATAACCACTCAGAAGCACAATATCAAGGTTTCGAGATCAATAGTTAACATACAGAAGTAGTAGGAACTGGACTGAGGCTTAAATCCAACAATCTTATAAGTCTACGGATTAGTAACACGTGATCCTGATAGACAGAAGAGAAAGCCTAGTTCCTTAACCCCGTAGGAAAGATAAGATGACTCGGCTCAGAAGGCATAAGGTATAAGGAGTAAAAAGAGCCTTACGTTCCATCCCACAATCAATTCCCTTATATAACTAAAGAATTTCTAGACTCAACTTCGACCAGTTTGGCTTGGTAATCCTACAGGCAGTCAAGCTCTGATACCAAAGCTGTCAGGACCCCGATCCTAAGTTACACCGATCTAGCATATAACACACCATATCACTTTGCGGCCTCACGCACGGTATTCCCACGGGTGCCACCTTACCTGGCCCGGGACCGTTTGCGCCTTTTGGCTACGTATATGATAGTGCTGCTAGCATCCATATGACAAAGAACCCGGGCTGACATGGCTAGTCGTGAACCCAAAGTGGCACTAACTTACAGGGACAGGCATACATGACCCAACAACGAACGTGTCGGTCATCAGCGAGTGAAGACGGGCTGTAGCAACTGGGCTAGCAGGACTCCGGTAAACCAGGCTGTAGCAGGCTAACAGGACTCCGGTAGACACCGCGTGACATTTCCCCGAAGGGACAGACACAGGAACAAAGAAGGACACATGTCGTCCAGCCTAAGTGTTCCGGAGCAGTAGCAAGCTACCAGGGCTCAGTGGAAGCACTAGGAAACATTTCCCGGTAAGAGAGGCTACCAAGGATACTAGATAGTCAGATCCCAAACATACCAAGCATTTCAATAACATACACACAATATGCTCGATATGTGCAAATACAACATGTCATCACAACATGACTCTACAACTCAAGTATTTATTCAATAGGCTCCGCGGAGCGAGATATTACAAACATGAGTCTCATGACCCAACATTCAGAGCACACAAGTCAAGGCACAAGCAGAAGCTTAACATGTCTGAGTACAGACATCTACAAATGAAAAAGGCTAAGAAGCCTGACTATCTACCAGATCCTGCCGAGGGCACAAGATCATAGCTGAGGTAACAACCTAAACGTCGAAGTCCACGCGGTACTACTAGTGAGACTGAAGTCTCTCTGCAAAAACATAAAATAGGCAAACGTGAGTACAAATGTACCCAGCAAGACTTACATCAGAACTAACTACATATGCATCATTATCAACAAAGGGGTGGTGAGGTTTAACTGCAGCAAGCCAGCTTTGACTCGGTGGCTATCCTTAACTACGACTGCAAGTATCTCTTTGAGGTGGCGCACACGAGTCCACATATTCACCATATCAATACACCACTATGGATCCGCTCCCGTCTCCCTACGAGAACGTCATCCATAGCACTCACGCTTATCTTGCGCATTTTAGAGTATCCACTTTCACTTGTCTATGAACTGTACAGGCAACCCAGAAGTCCTTTACCGTGGACACGGCTATTCAAATAGATCATATTAACCCTGCAGGAGTGTACTTCTTCACACACGCTCTCACCACTTACCGCCGTTTACACGACATGTACTCGGCAACCTTCAAGCGGAAGCCCAGCGAGGGTGTCGGCCATGACCTGACTAATCACACAAGTCTCTCGTCCAGGTTTATCGCCTATTCGTGTTCCATCCACAAGGAGATCCGGCCGGGGTGTCGCTCACGACCCCAAACGATGTGTGCAGGGTTCCCAAGCCCACCATCCGGGTGCCACTTGGTACACCGGGCCACTGTGCCTAGTCTGTTCCAAGCCCACCTGTACCGGGTGCCACTTGGTAGACTACTAGCACTACCTACAAACACCAGAAACTAGTTGCAACTCCTGGACAGAGATCATGTTGATTAATAAGTCGAGAGGGGCACTTAAGCATTCCAATGTGTGGTAGTAGTTGTTCATGGATCACAAACATAGAACTCAGTTCCTAAGGACGGCTTCAATGAGACAACCCACCATGTACTCCTACATGGCCTCTCACCGCTACCTTTACCAAATCATGTTCACACACTTAGCTCTCAATAGTAGGACATGTTCACCACATTCCAATTCATCCCTGATGAATCAGACCTGACACAACTCTAAGCAATAGCAGGCATGACAAACAAGCATGAATGAGTAGGCACATCAGGGCTCAAACAATTCCTACTCATGCTAGTGGGTTTCATCTATTTACTGTGGCAATGACAGGTCATGCAGAGGAAAGGGGTTCAACTACCGCAACAAGTAACAGATATGTCGTTGTTGTCCTAATGCAGTAAAAGAGAGCAGGAGCGAGAGAGTGGGATTGTATCGGAATGAACAAGCGGGGTTTTGCTTGCCTGGCACTTCTGAAGATAATATAGCTCTTCATCAGTGTCATCGATCTCATCGTCGGAACCACGTCTATCGAGAGGGGACAAACACCGGCAAACAAGGAAGAACACAATCAATGCAATGCAGCAATATGATGCATGAATGTGACATGGCAATATGCTGTTGATTGAGCTAATGCAACTAACAACAAGTTAAATGGAGTTGGTTTGAACGCTAGGTTCAAATTCAAACTCCATATGTGATTTCTTAAATGCCATTTAATTGATTTGGCCTAAACAGTAGATATAAGTTGTTCTAACATGCATGAAAATAGTACAGATGGATAGATTGGATTTTTCTGATCATTTTTCATATAAATTATTTCATTTGGAGTTACGGTTGATTTTATATGAATTTTAGAAGTTTTGACTATTTTCTGAAATTTCCTGGATTTATTTTAAATCCAGAAAATTGTTGATTGCGTCAGTATTGCATCACTGTGGCGTCAGCAGGTCAACTGCGGTTGACCAGGTCAAACCTGACCAGTGGGGTCCACTGGGCTGCTGCTTGGTTAGTTCCTTTCTCTCTCTCTCTTTTATTTAAGTTTTTCTATTACTCTGTAATCTTTGTGGCTTTATGAAAAATACTTAAACAGATCCAAAAATCATGAAACTACTCAATGCCACTGTTTGGAGTATAACCAACAGCAAACATTTTAGTTTATGACTATCTGAGCATTTAAAATATTATCTAGCATTTAAATGCCCAAATGCAAATACTATATGATTTAATTCAAAAATCCAGAATGGCCTAGAAAAATGTGCACCATTTTTGGGAGAGGTTCTAGACCAATTCAAAAATGATGAACTTTTGTGAAGGGCATTCTGGGTTCATTGAAATGTTTTCAGTTGAACCTGGTATTTTCAGGGGGGGTGCTGGGGTTTGTTGCTCCCCATTTCAGGTTTAAGAGAAATTTAAACATGATGCAACACAAGACTAGCTAACCCAGAGCAGACCAGAACTAGGGATGTGACAGTTTTTTTCCACGGAGTCAGTGCTGGGCGAGCAGCCGAGCACAACCAATAGGATCACCTCTCGCGGATCGCCCCACGATCCAACGATGCGGAGCCATCCTTGTGATCCAACAGCGCAGAGCCTGCACACAGCCAGCCCACCTAGTTCCTTCTAGAAGCCAGATTTGAGGGTTGTCGCTTGGCGCAAGGGTATGATCGGACGGCTGACGTTGGGAGCTAGGGTTAGGCGAAACCCCACGGGGTTTAGAGGGGTTTTGAGCTGGTCAATGGGATTTTGATGGCTTTGACTGAGCATAACTAATTTTAGAAAAATCAAAAAATATGAAACCTTCGCCGTTCATCGTTTTATAAGACAAACTAATGAGGAAAAATATTAAACTTGGTCTATGGTCATTTTCATGAAAAAACCCTAGCTGGCACGATCGAGGTCAAATGAGCAACATTAATTGTAAAAAATCAAAAAAAAAAACATGCGCACAATGTTGTCTTATGTGACATGTTAGCAACCAAAAATCATAAACTTGGTCTATGGTTATTTTCATGAGAAAACCTTCACACATATGAGCTATCATGTACATGATTTCATAGAGTTCAATGAGAGGAGGTGGTGTTACTTTCTGTTTTTGAAAAATTTAAAAAAAACAAAAAAAATCACTAAAGCTTTATTTTAAAGTGAATAAGAAGGAGCTGAAATTAGTTTTCCATTTTCATATTTCAAAACGTGTTTTTAATAGTTTTTATATTATGTTTTCAAAAGAAAATGTAAAAATATGAAGATTAATTCAAAAAATAGTGCGACTTCGAATCTACACTATGGAAAGTGAATATGTGTTAACAAAAAAAAACATTTGGCTCATTTAGAGTAGGTTCAAAAAAATTGATTACAAATGGGTTGTTTACCCTAGCCTGGGAGCTCATTTGGAGCACATTTTCTCAAATTCAAATTTATTTGACCTCCTCTAAATCACTTCAAATTTTGCACACATGATCTCCTACACAAACATAGATACTTTGCCAAGGTTTTACTTGTTTTTGCATTTTCTTGAATCTGTATTGTCCAGGTTTGCCAAGGTTTACATGATCTCATTTGGACATGCATTTGATTTCCTACACAACATGTGTGATCATTGCAGCACCTAAGATCATAATTCACAACATCTAAACATAACTAACCATAGATTCATGACAGAAAAATATACCACATGCAAATTTAAGGATAGACAAATATAGATAGCATAACCAGATTACTAGCATAACCAAATTCAGTTCAACAGACCATAACCAACGACATTCAGTTCAACACACCAAAAGTAACCCAACAATTCAACAAACCAAACTAAAACTAACACAACATCACATCATCGATCACATCACACCGGAGTCAGGGCCTTCGCGAGGGCGGCATGCTTCCCCCTGATCATGTAGTCCTCCCCGCGAATCGCCACATCCTCATAATGAGACAGAAGGTGATCGAAGCGGACATCCCTTGGCTTTGGCTTGGTGGTGCAGTAGGGGCAGTGCCACTTCTTGAACTTGCGGTTGTAGAAGGAACCAACTCCCTTGGCCTTGATCTTCTCCACCTCTTGGTTTTGAAGGACGCGACGTTGCCCTTGTACACATCATCTTCAGAATCAAACTGCACACATGAATGAATTGCATTAGATTCATATACACCATGTCAAAGGAACTAAATGAACAAGGGATCTGCTTACCTCATATTCAGAATCGTCACTAAACTCCCCCTCGTACAGGTCGTAGTCGGCCAGCTTCCTCTTCCTCCCCCCCCAACCATCATCCTCCTGAATATACAATTACATCCATCACTAGTAGCCAACTGAAAATTGGTATGCACACATGACACATTGACCATAGGGCTAATATACTCCCAATATCAGAAATGTTTTAGAAGTGGGTTTTTTTTTATTTCTGTGCCCCTTAGCTCTATGCATTCAAAAACCACATCCATCACTAGTATATCAATGTATTAGATTTGTACACATTGATCAAAAACCCCAATATGACATTCAAATAACACATTGATCATTGGTCATGCACACACATTGAAGAATAGAGCTAATATATCAAATTTATATACTAATGAATCAAAAAACCCAATATGACAAATTTACACACATTGAATCAAAATTATAACTTCTTAATCAATGGATTCCATTTGGGCATATGACATTCAAAACCCCAATCTGAGTAGCATTCAAAAACATCTAGCATTAAAAACCCCAATCTGTGAGCACTACAAACAAATCTAATAAGCATCATAGCATTAAAAACCCCACTCTGTTCACAAAATCTAGCATTTTTGCAATGAATTTATTCAAATCTAAAAACAACTCTAAAAACCTCAATCATTGCAGCACCTAAAATCATAGTTCACAACATAGCATTTTTGCAATGAATTTATCCAACAAACCCTAGTCCAAAAACCCCCGCCTCCCAACCCATACCCAATAGAAAACCCCCGCCCATCCGTCAAACCAACTACTCTAACCATCTGAACTACCGTATGAATCAAGATCTAACCAATGCAACTAGGGAGCAATTAACTCTACAAGATAAGCAAGTGCAAATACCTGCTCCTCCACGGCAGGCGGCGCAACGGGGGCATCTGGATTGACTGCGCCACTCGACGCCTTCACCTTCTGCAGCAATGAGGCGGAGCCCGCCACATCCGCAGCGGTTGCGAGTTTCCCCGCACCGCCGTGGATGCCGCTGAGATCTGCGGTCGCCGTGCCTGGACCCTGCTTCTCCACCACATCTCCAGCCGCTGCGCCGGCGTCACCACGAGCGTCGGCCATCTTACAGATGGAGGCGATGAAGGTGAGGAAGAGGATGCGGTGGGGAAGAGTGAGACGGTGCGGTAGAGGCAATGGAGGAGAGTGAGACGACGCCGATGGGGGAGAGGAAGACGATGCGGCAGGGAGGGGGTTTTGGTGGTAAATGGTAGGGGCGATGGAGGTGGTTGCCCTCTCTATATGATGGGACATTTCGGGCATGTCCATGGACACGTGCTACCCCACGACCGCGGTCTCGCATGCACCCACGTATACGCGGCCCCACTCGTCAGCTAACGGTCAAAGGCATTGACCCGACGGCAACGTCCATTATAACCTGTTCTGAGGGTTTCAGGCAAGGGAGTGGGGAAAAGTGAGCAAAAGTTAATAGAGTGGGGATGAATGAGTAGAGCTAAAGAACCAGGCGCACAGAAATAAAAATCCCTTCATTTTATGGAAGAAAAACAAAAAGATTTAGTTCATATTCATGAAGCCCTAGATTTTTGGGCCAAGCTGGATTTGAACCAGTGTAGACATTATCATCTGTTGTTCCTTGATATGTCCGTTTTGCATCACCTACTGTTATTTATGATGTTTTTATGCATATTAATGCTTTTTGGAGTAATTCTAATGCATTTTCTCTCATAATATGAAAGGTTCACATGAAGAGGGAGAATTTCGGCAACTGGAAATCTGAACCTGAAAAAGCTACGTCGGGCCACCTATTCTGCACAACTCCAAATGAGCTGAAACATCATGAGGAATTTTTATGGAATAAATAAGAAATAATGGAGAAAACAACTACCAGAGGGGAGCCACCTGGTGAGCATGAGACATGAGGGCGCTCCAGGCCCCCCAGGCGCGCCCTGATGGGTTGTGCTCAGCCCAGCCTACCTCCGGTGCCCATCTTCTGGTATATAAGTCATTTTGACCTAGAACAAGTAAGGAGAAGACTGTCGGGACGGAGCGCCACCACTCGAGGCGGAACTTGGACATGAGCACTTTTGCCCTCCAGCGGAGCGATTCCAACAGCGGAATTGCCCTCCCGGAGAGGTAAATCATCGTCATCATCATCACCAATAACTCTCCCATCTTGTGGAGGGAAATCTCCATCAACATCTTCAACAACATCATCTCCTCTCAAACCCTAGTCCCTCTCTTGTGTTCAATCTTTGTACCAGAACTATAGATTGGTGCTTGTGGGTGACTAGTAGTGTTAATTACATCTTGTAGTTGATTACTATATGGTTTATTTGGTGGAAGATTATATGTTCAGATCCATTATGCTATTTAATACCCCTCTGATCTTGAGCATAATTATCATTTATGAGTAGTTACTTTTGTTCTTGAGGTCACGTGAGAAATCTTGTTGCAAGTAATCATGTGAATTTTATATGTGTTCGATATTTTGATGGTATGTATGTTGTGATTCCCTTAGTGGTGTCATGTGAACGTCGACTACACGACACTTCATCATATTTGGGCGTAAAGGAATGCATTGTGGAGTAGTTATTAGATGATGGGTTGCGAGAGTGACGGAAGCTTAAACCCTAGTTTATGCGCTATTCCGTAAGGGGCTGATTTGGATCCAAAAGTTTAATGCTATGGTTAGAATTTATTCTTAATACTTTCTCGTAGTGGTGGATGCTTGCGAGGGGGTTAATCATAAGTAGGAGGTTTGTTCAAGTAAGAAAAACACCTAAGCACTGGTCCACCCACATATCAAATTATCAAAGTAGCGAACACAAATCAAACCAACATGATGAAAGTGACTAGATGAAATTCCCGTGTGCCCTCAAGAACACTTTGCTTATCATAAGAGACCATTTTGGCCTGTCCTTTGCCTAAAAAGGATTGGGCTACCTTGCTGCACTTTTGTTACCATTACCGTTACTAGATCGTTACAAATTATCCTACTATCAAACTACTTGTTACTTATAATTTCAGTGCTCGCAGACATTACCTTGCTGAAAACCGCTTGTCATTTCCTTCTGCTCCTCATTGGGCTCGACACTCTTACTTATCGAAGGACTGCAATTGATCCCCTATACCTGTGGGTCATCAAGGCTCTTTTCTGGCACCATTGCCGGGGAGTGAAGCGCTCTTGGTAGGTGAAAATTGGTAAGGAAAAATTATTACTATGTGCTGAAATTTATTGTCACTTGTTACTATGGAGAACAATCCTTTCAGGGGTTTGTTCGGGGTATCTTTACCTTGATCGGAACCACAATTAGTTGCCCCTCAACCCACTGCACCTACTGAAAATACTGAATATGAAATTCCTTCGGGTATGATAGAACAACTGCTAGCTAATCCTTATGCAGGAGATGGAACCGAACATCCTGATATGAACTTGATATATGTGGATGAAATTTGTGGATTATTTAAACTTGCGGGTTTACCCAGAGATGAAGATAATAAGAAGGTTTTCCCTTTATGTTTGAAGGGAAAAGCATTGACATGGTATAGACTATGCGATGATATTGGATCTTGGAATTGGAATCGGTTGAAATTGGAATTCCATCAAAAAAATTATCCTATGCATCTAGTTCATCGTGATTGGAATTATATATATAATTTTGGCCTCATGAAGGAGAAAGTATTGATCTAGCTTGGTGGAGGCTTAAGCCAATGTTATATTCATGCCCCAATCATGAGCTCTCAAGAGAAATTATTACTCAGAATTTTTATGCTCGGCTTTCTCGTAATGATCGATCCATGCTCGATACTTCTTGTATTGTTTCCTTTATGAAGAAGACTATTGAATTCCGGTGGGATCTTTTAGAAAGAATTAAAAGCAACTCTGAAGATTAGGAACTCGACAAAGTTAAAGAGTCATGTATTAAGCTTAAGTTTGATTGTGTTAAATCTTTTATGAATATCGATGCTTTTCAAAAGTTTAGCACTAAATATGGACTAGACTCTGAGATAGTAGCCTCCTTTTGTGAATATTTTGCTACTCATGTTGATCTCCCCAAAGATAAGTGGTTTAAATATCATCCCCCTATTAAACAAGAAATTAAAGAACCGGTGTAGACATTGTCATCTGTTGTTCCTCGACTCTCGGGAAGGTAAGACCATCAATCAATAGTAGGTCATTGCTCTGTGCAGTTAAAGATGGGAGACCCCCCTAACAATTTCGTTCTCCCTTGTAGCGATTAGACAGATGTGTGGTTATTTTATTTTCCTGACTCATTTTTCCCAGGAGCTCCTATTCCGCGTGCTGCGTGCTGGGTTGTCTCAAGTTTCATTGTCTGGGTTTTTTCTAGATAAAGGAAAGGCTTGCATTGCTCCTCTTTTTTCTCTATTTTTTATTTCTATATATCAGACATTTGATTTTATGGAAGAAAAACAAAGGAATTTAGTTCATATTCACGAAGCCCTAGATTTTTGGGTCAAGCTGGATTTGAACCAGTGTAGACATTGTCATCTGGTGTTCCTCAACTCTCGGGAAGGTAAGACCATCAATCAATAGTAGGCTACTGATCTGTGCAGTCAAAGATGGGAGACCCCCCCCCCTCACAATTTCGTTGTCCCTTGTAGCGATTAGATAGATGTGTGGCTATTTTGTCTTCCTGGCTCGTTTTGCATGGGAGCTCCTATTCCATGTGTTGCATTTTCTTTAGTTTGATTGTCTCGGTTTTTTTATGCAAAGGAAAGGGCTTGCATTGCTCCCCTTTTTTCTTTATATTTTATTTCTATAGATCAGACATTTCATTTTAAGGAAGAAAAACAAAAGGATTTAGTTCATATTCATGAAGCCCTAGGATTTTGGGCCGAGTTGGATTTGAACCAGTGTAGACATTGTCATCTATTGTTCCTTGACTCTCAGGAAGGTAAGATCACCAATCAATAGTAGGCTGCTGCTCTGTGCAGTTAAAGATGGGAGACCCCCCTGAAAATTTCGTTATCCCTTCTAGCGATTAGACAGATGTGTGGTTATTTTATTTTCCCGACTCATTTTCCCGGGAGCTCCTATTCCGCGTGCTGCGCGTTGCATTGTATCAATTTTGATTGTCTGGTTTTTTTCTAGGCAAAGGAAAGGGCTTGCATTGCTTCTCTTTTTTCTCTATCTTTTATTTCTATAGATCAGGCATTTCATTATATGGAAGAAAAACAAAAGGATTTAGTGTATATTCACGAAGTCGTAGATTTTGGGTCGAGCTGGATTTGAACTAGTGTAGACATTGTCATTTGGTGTTCCTCAACTCTCAGGAAGGTAAGATCATCAATCAATAGTAGGCTATTGCACTGTGCAGTTAAAAATGGGAGACCCCCCTCGCAATTTCGTTGTCCCTTGTAGCGATTAGAAAGATGCATGTTTATTTTGTTTTCCTGTCTCATTTTGCCCGGGAGCTCCTATTCTGCGCACTGCGTTGTCTGTAGTTTGATTGTCTGGTTTTTTCTAGAAAAAGGAAAGGACTTCATTGCTCCCCCTTTTTATTTATCTTTTATTTCTATAGATCAGACATTTCATTTTATGGAAGAAAAACAAAAGCATTTAGTTCATATTCATGAAGCCCTAGATTTTTGGGTCGTGCTGGATTTGAACCAGGGTAGACATTGCCATATGATGTTCCTTGACTCTCAAGAAGGTAAGATCATCAATCAATAGTAGGTTGATGCTCTATGCAGTTAAGGATGTGATCCGGCATGCTATGTTTGCTTGTTTCCTATAATGTGTGCTCGATTCCATATTTCTTTATCCTTCGATTCACGGGACAGATCTGATCTCCTTTATACTTACCTCAAACAAAAAGGTCATTCTAAAGCAGGTGTATTCTTCTTCACTTCCTAAGAAGGCATTTTCTTGCTAACAAGCCATTTTGGCAAACAAAAGAGCTACATACAAAATGGAGAGAAGCTCATTGCTACTTCTTGAGTTTGCGTTGATTTTTCCCTTGAAGAGGAAAGGGTGATGCAGAAAATTAGAAATAAGTATTTCCCTCGGTTAAGAACCAAGGTGTCAATCTAGTAGGAGGCACAAGCAAGCCTTCAATCTATGCACCTGCACAAACTAACAAACACTTGCACTCAACGCGAAAAAGGGGTTGCTAATCCCCTCACGGTCTCGAATAAGAGTGAGATCCAATAGAGATAGGTATAAAAGATAAATAAAAAGGCAAACTAAAGTAAATATAAATAAATTGCCGCAAGGTATTTTTTTTGGTTTTTTGGTTTATAGATCTGAAAATATATGATGGAAAATAGACCCGGGGACCATAGGTTTCACTAGAGGCTTCTCTCTTGAAAGAAAACATACGGTGGGTAAACAAATTACTGTCGAGCAATTGATAGAAAACGCAAAGTTATGACGATATCCAAGGCAATGATTATGAATATAGGCATCACGTCTGTGTCAAGTAGACCGACTCTTTCCTGCATCTACTACTATTAATCCACACATCAACCGCTATCCAGCATGCATCTAGAGTATTAAGTTCATAAGAACGGAGTAACGCCTTAAGTATGATGACATGATGTAGAGGGATAAACTCAAGCAGTATGATGAAAACCCTATCTTTTTACCCTTGATGGCAAAAATACAATATGTGCCTCGCTTCCCCTACTTTGTCATTGGGTGAGGACACCGCAAGATTGAACCCAAAACTAAGCACATCTCCCATTGCAAGAAATATCAATCTAGTTGGCCAAGCCAAACCGATAATTCAAAAGGAAATACAAAGATATTTAATCATGCATAAAAGAGTCCAGAAAAGACTCAAATAATATTGATAGATAATCATCAAATAAAGGCATGATCCACATGCACGCAAAGTTGACACTCTTCCAAAATAGTGGGATTATCATCAAATAAAGTCATGACATCTCCAAGCCCACTTTTATCAAAAATTTCATAAGATTGGTCATTCTCCAAAGTAGTGGAATCATTATTACCTAGAGTTCACACTCTTCCAAACCCACTTTCAATATTATTGCAAACATATTCATCATGATGCTTAAATGAATTTTCAAGATCATAAGAAGCATCAAGCCAATCATGATCATTGCAATAAGTAGCGAACGTAGCAAAACTAGCATCCCCAAGCTTGGCGTTTTACATATTATTAGCACAACTGAAATTAATAGAATTTCTAATAACATCATTGTAATCATGCTTTTGATTCAAGGAACTATCAAGTATGGGTGCAATAGCAATAATTTCATGTTTAACATAAGGAACTATAGCAAGTTCATCTCCATAAGCATAATTAAGGGCCCGTTCGGAAGTGATCTGGCTCCGCGGTTCTTCAGAAGCGGGCGAGGAGCTGGCCGAACGCCGCAGCTTCGAGAAGCCCGCTCCCGGAATCCGCTCGGCCCGTAGTGCAAAAAACCAAAGCTACGATCGCCCAGCTCCTGGAAAACGAGAAGTGGGAGTTGCTGTAAATTACATGGAATGCCCTCCCGAAGTGCCTCCTTGAAGCGTTTTCTTCTCGCTACAGGGCACGGCGAAATGTTTTTCTTGCTACACGGCGCGGCGAAGCGTTTTCTGCTGCCGAACGAACGCTGGCTCCTGCTAGAAGCTAGCTAGCGCTGGCTCGTTAGGGAATCCAGACCACTTCCGAACGGGCCCTAATATGGCCATGAAAATAACAAGCATCATGTTCATCAAGGGAGGATATCTCAATAAAATCAACGAAATCATAATTATCTATAGATTCATGGATATCATTATTTTCTTCCAAAGCAACGGACATTCTCCAATAAATTCCTTAACATAGGCATTATGAGCATAGTTTTCATAGCAATATTTAAGTATGTCAAAAATTTCAGATTTGTAGAGAGTAATATCAAACTTTTCAATCAAAGAAGCAACTTCATAAGCACCCTTAAAAACCAAAAAAAAATCAATTCGCTCGATATCATAGTAACTATGAACACCCTTTTCATAAGAAGATAAGATTTCATTATCATTAAACTCACATAGGTAGGGAAGGTGTTTTTTAGGGTTCTTAGAGCAACAAGTGAAATCACAAATTTCACAAAGATTCCAAGCATAACGTAGCAAACAATTTATTTGATTCCATAATAGTCTCCCTTTTTGAAACAAACGGTGACGCACAAAATGAGCATGCTCATCTAAAGATGTTTCCCTCAACTAAACTAGTTGGGGTTTCAGCACGAGCACATATGGATCGAAGATGATCCAAGTAGAAAACTTGAAGTGGATCCATCAACCTTTTTGTTTCTGATTTTCAATAAACACACAATTGTACCAAGCAAACAAGCAAACGAATGACGTAAGACATAAAGGCAAATGAAAAAGACAAATATTTTTGTGTTTTTCTGAAAACATTTTAGAAGTGGGGGAGAGGAAAACGAGAGGAAAATGGCAAATAATGCAATGCAAGAGATGAGAGTTTATGATGGGTACTTGGTAGGCTTGATGTAGAACCTCCCCGACAAGGGTGCCAGAAATTCTTCCTGTTACTTCTTGAGCATCCGTTGATTTTTCCCTTGAAGAGGAAAGGGTAATGCAGCAAAGTAGAAATAAGTATTTCCCTCAATTAAGAACCAAGGTATCAATCCAGTGGGAGGCACAAGCAAGTCTCCAATCTATGCACATGCACAAACTAACAAACACTTGCACTCAACGCGAAAAAGGGGTTGTCAATCCCTTCACGGTCTCGAACAAGAGTGAGATCTAATAGAGATAGGTATAAAAGATAAATAAAAAGGCAAACTAAAGTAAATATAAATAAATTGCAGCAAGGTATTTTTGGGTTTTTTGGTTTATAGATCTGAAAATAGACCCGGGGACCATAGGTTTCACTAGAGGCTTCTCTCTTGAAAGAAAACATACAGTGGGTAAACAATTTACTATCGAGCAATTGATAGAAAAGCGCAGAGTTATGAAGATATCCAATGCAATGATTATGAATATAGGCATCACGTCCATGTCAAGTAGACCGACTCCTGCCTGCATCTACTACTATTACTCCACACATCGACCATTATTAAACATGCATCTAGAGTATTAAGTTCATAAGAACGGAGTAACACCTTATGTACGATGACATGATGTAGAGGGATAAACTCAAGAAATATGATGAAAACTCCATCATTTTACCCTTGATGGCAACAATACAATACATGCCTCGCTACCCCTACTTTGTCACTGGGTGAGTACAATGCAAGATTGAACCCAAACCTAAGCACCTCTCCCATTGCAAGAAATACCAATCTAGCTCGCCAAACCAACCCGATAATTCAAAGGGAAATACAAAGATATTTAATCATACATAACAGAGTTTAGAAAAGAGTCAAATAATATTCATAGATAATCTGATCATAAATCCACAATTCATCGGATCTCGACAAACACACCACAAAAGAATATTACATCGGATAGAACTCCAAGAACATTGAGGAGAACATTATATTGAAGATCAAAGAGAGAGAGAGAGAGAAGAAGTTATCTAGCTACTAGCTATGGACCCACAGGTCTTTGGTAAACTACTCACGCTTCATCGGAAGGGCAGCAAGGTTGATGTAGATGCCCTCTGTAATCGAATCCCCCTCCGGCAAGGTGCCGAAAAAGGTCCCAAGATGGGATCTCACGGGAACGGAGGCTTGCGATAGCGGAAAAGAATTTTGGTGGACGCTTCTATTGGTTTGGGAATATTTGGGAATTTATAGTGCAAGAATTAGGGTTGGAGGACTCCCGAGGCACCCAAAAGCCCTCAGCCCCCCGGGGCCATGCTTAGGATGCTTGTGGCCTCCTCGGGAAGCTTCTGGCCCCCTCTCCAAGTCCTATGGGTGTCTTCTGGTCCAGGAAAAATCATCATGAAATTTTTATTCCGTTTGGACTCCGTTTGGTATTCCTTTTCTGTAAAACTCAAAAACAAGGAAAAAACTGGCACTGGGCTCTAGGTTAATAGGTTAGTCCCAAAAATAATATAAAATATCATATTAATGCATATAAAACATCCAAAACATATAATATAATAGCATGGAACAATAAAAAATTATAGATACGTTGGAGACGTATCACTCATCCGGTAGAAATGCTTTATTTCTTTTTGTTCCCGTTACCATGACATTAGGATTTTAAGATTTAAGAGGGGAAGGCTGAGGAGAGGATCACATGCATTGAAGCAATCTCAAGGTTCAGAAATGATCAAAATAATGGTATTCATCCCAAAGATAGAGACGAAAGAAAGGTAATTATTGAATTAGACTTGGCTTCTTTTTCGACATGGGAAAAGGTTTGGCAATTCCACCATTAACAAAGGTTGAATCGGTTGACTCTGATTGACCTACTGGGTGTATGAGAATTCCTTCGGTTTTCTAACTCTAAATAGAGGAATTCATAGAGTCATTCCTATCTCCTGGTCGAAAGGAAGTCTTCAACTCACTTCTTTGTTTGTTCAAAGTCCTGTCCTTCGGTAATTATTATTTTTCCGAAGGGGGTCGTGCCATAGCAGCTCAAACCTTGCTCCAGAATGTTTCAGTTTATGTTCCTACCTATTGATTCTACGATCTATATAGGGAGCGGGGTAACATTTTCTCTGGGTACCACCGGCTTGCCACCGGGTTGAAAGAAATCCCTCTGGCCACTTCCCTTAGTTATCTTCAACTCTTTCTCTTTTGGTAGCAGAAGGCATTCCCAGTATAAATGATGGTTCTTGTTTTTGTATTGTTAAAGTTTTCAATTGTGCACGGAAGAGGTTTGTGACCACTACCATTTTAGTAAGGGATTTGTCATCATATTATTGGAGAAAGCATTCTTTGCTAACATGGCTCAGCCTAGCAATGGCTAGGAATTTCTTGTCCCAGAATGCAAAAAAGTTCCCGCCAATTCGTTGGTTTCAGTAGGTTTTATAATGAAGTCAAGACCCTTCTAGATGTCTACTGCTCGACTATGATGTGTCTTACCATAGACAAGAGGCATATACACCTTCTTCACCAAATTTAAGTTAATGTCCATTCTGGAAACACATCTTTCTATTCCATCTTTTCCCGAATCTCCCTTAACGGAAGAAATAGAGGCTTGAGAAGGAATACCAATAAAAACCTAGTTCGCTCTCAAATAAAAACCTAGTTCGCTCGCTAAAGCATCCATGGTTGAATGGTGAAAGCGCCCACCAACCTAGAAAGGCAAAATGGGTCAAAAACATTTGTCAACAGAACACTTCCCCATTCCTTGAACTGAAACAACAAGCTTCTTGCATTAATTGGATTGAAAATTGACATGATTAGCTGCTCCTCCCAAGTACCCGAAGCAGGGTCAATCAACTCGATTAATATTCAAACAAGAAGTTGGGGCGGGTCGGTCCTCGGAGCAAAAGTCCGCAGCTAAGCCTATTCTTGACTGACATGCAGATCGAGTCCATCAATTTCACAAGTATCTGGTTTGGTAAATAGTGATTTACTAGATAGAATGGATCTATTAACTGCTTCGGCTATGCTATTAAACAAAAGTCTAGCTACTTACACTATGGGGATGGTGAGAAGAGATATATTTTACATCCCAGAGGGGCTATAATTGGAGATACTATTGTTTCTGATAAAAAGTTCCTATATCAATGTGAAATGCCTTACCTTTGAGTGCGGTTTGAACTATTGATTTACCTAATTGGAAGTAACCAATTAGGTTTACGACGAAACCTAAAAATCGATCACTAACCAATTTGACTACCTCTACGGGATAGACCACAACTGAAAACTATTGAGTAACAACTGATTGAGTTCAGTAGTTCCTCATAGAAAATTACACGCAGTGAGTGGTAATCAGTCCTGAAATAAATAAGGATTAGTGCTCTATGAAAATATTTGATTCACCAAAAAGTTCGCTTTATCAGACCAATAAATGTTCAAAGCCTTCCATCACCCCTTGCTCCCCCAGGGTGCCCATTTGGACCGGCCCATCTGCGGGGCCCTCTATTCTCTTAATTCTATGTTTTTTCACATTCTTTTTCCTTTTATATGATTTTTTTCTATTCTAAAAAAATGGGATTACAAACAGTTCTGAAATTTTAGAAAAACGTGCATTTGGGAAAAATATATCAAGAAATCATAAAATGTTTGCATATTCAAAAAATGTTCATGATTTTACAAAAAATGTGCGCATATTCAAAAAATGCTCATGATTTTCAAACAAATGATCACGTATTCCAGAAATATTCATGATTTTAGAAAATGTTCATGTATCAAAATAATGTTACGAAAATGAACAAATGTTCACAAATTCAAAAATTGTTCGTGAATCATTTTTAAAATATTCAGGAAATCCAAAAAATATTCATGAATTACCAAAAACAATCATCGATTCTAAAAATGTTCACTGATTCGAAAAATGAGCATGTATTCAAAAACAAAATCGCCATTTTTTCGTAAATTACAAAAATTGTTCCCCCAATTTTTGAAAAAATGTCCGTCAATTCGAAACAAATGTTCACGGGTTTCAAAAAAGATGTTCACTTTGTTAAAAAATGTTTGTAAACTTGTAAGAAATGTTGGTCCATTCAAAAATGATCATCATTTTAGAAAAATCTTCTTGTGTTCCAAAATGTTCATGTATTAAAACAATGTTATGAAATTGAAGACCTGTTCACAAATTCAAAAACTGTTACTGAATTGTTTCTAAATTATTC
>NC_041387.1:632336788-632338379 GCF_002162155.2 Triticum dicoccoides
GATTCGAAAGAAATGTTCACGTGTTCCAAAAAGATGTTCCCTTTTTTCAAAAATGTTTGTAAAGTTGTAAGAAATGTTCGTCAATTTAAAAAATGTTCATGATTTTAAAAAATGTTCGTGAATTAGTAAAGAATATTGAAGATGTTAAAAAAAATCATGTATTATAATTTTTTATGAAATTGAACATATTTTCGAATTTTCAAATTGTCCATGATTCGTTTTTAAAACATACGAAAAATATTAATGAATTACGAAAGAAGTTCGCTGATTCAAAAAATGTTCATATATTTCAAAAAAATGTTAGCCAATTTAAGTCGTAAAGTACAAAAATTGTTCCCCAATTTTTAAAAAATGTTCATCGATTAGAAACAATTGTTCACGGGATTCAAAAATATGTTCACCATTTACAGAAATGTTTGTGAACTTGTAAACAATGTTCATGATTTTAAAAAATGTTCATTAATTTGTAAATAATGTTGATGATTTCGAAAAATAGTCTTGAGGTCAAAAAATATTCGTATGTCTAAAATATTGTTCACGATTTGGGAAAATACGTTCACAAATTTGAAAGATGCCCGGAAAAATAAAAAGAAAAGGAAAAACAAAGAAATAAACTGAACAGTAAAGAAAAACGTAAATGGAAAATGGAGAAAAAATAAAAAATAAAGAAAAAAGCAGAACAAAAAACAAAGATAAAACGAAAAAAACGGTGATGGAAAAGTTGTAGAATCTTCCCTAAACCTTGGGGAAGGTATCCCGAAATAGGCCGGCCCAAAAAGGACCTACACGCCAGAGTGCACGTTTTGCCCACCCTGTTGTGAGGCTATGGCGTATAACAACGTGAGGCCCAGCCATGGGATAGCAGTTAATAGGCCAAAACTCAACGAAAGGCCCACCACCACCATAGTTCAGGGAAATTAGCCCGGAGCAGCACGAAAGCCGTGCACGCACTCGCTCATTTCTCGGCTGGCGCGATCAACGCAATTTTATCGCTGCCACTAAAATGCACCGTGCGATCTTCCCATCCCGTTCGAGTCTCCGCCTACCGCCGCCGGGGGAAAATTGCTTCAGCCTCATATCAGAAGGAGCCTAATTAAGTTCCATCATGTCTGCATCGGGTGCACGGTTAGTCCTCATCGTTATGAATCGCAAATTGATCGCCGCCATCAACCATCGTAAAGGGGGTTAGGGGAAGCACCACCACCGCCATGAGCGACCACGGGGCGGGCTGTGCACGTCTTCCTCTCTACGTTATGTCCACTCCCATATTTTTTTCTTTTGAGGGAAACCACTCCCATAATTAACCTCTGCTTCAAATCTCTTGAGTTTTTTTTCTCTAATATGAATGATTTGATCGACATTAAAATTGGATTTGGAATTAGTTTGTTATACAATCGAGTATGAATATTTTGTTACATAACTAATTTCGGAATAACATTTGTCTCGTCAAAGATGAACAATTTGGTGGTATTTGTAGTCTTTAATTACAGCTATGAAAACACTCAGTTCGAACCTAGGCTTCTTTGGACCCTATGTTTTTTTCCTTTTTGGCTCGGCCAGTCCTCACCGGTCTGTAAGAACTTAAGAATGG
>NC_041387.1:632338505-632339468 GCF_002162155.2 Triticum dicoccoides
TTTAGATTTTTGTAATATATTTTTCCTCAGAAACACCAAGACAACGTAGTGCACATATCAATTGTTCACACATCTCTTAGTAAACAGCAGAATGTTTTGTGCAAATGCACAGCAAGATATGAGATGCAGAGATAATTTAGAGAGGCCTCTATAAATTAAACTCCAACTCATTTTGTATGTTCAGTCAACACAATTTTGATTCGGGGCACAAAATTAAGTGGTGTAGTTCCTCCAACTAGCTTATTGTTCCGTGTACACTGTCCCTAATGTGGTACTCCCTCCGTTCAGGTTTACTCTGTGTATAATTGTTCTGTTTTCTTATCCATCCTCGAAATAGGCTTTGCCCCGCCATATTAATATAGCAACCACCCGAAACAATTGTGAGATCATTGTTGGGGAAAACATCACAAGCGCGCCCAAACGACACAAAAGAGAAAGAAGAAAGAAACTAATGTCAACAATGTTGAACCGATGAAAACAATGATGACCTGCAACCGCTGCGCCCTTCGGAGAATTCCCACCACGCTCCTAGCACTTTGAACCGCCGCATATATACCAAGCAACATCTTCAAGAAGAAACGTGACAATGATGATGTTGCTGCCGGACTGGCCACTACCGCTATTGCCTCGCCACCGCCGTGCGAGAACCATCACCGCAACTTGGGGTGGAGTAAGAGCCGCTGGAGAGGGGGCGGCTGCACGAGGTAGGCTGCGTGCGCCCCGCAACCGGTCACATCGCCCATGCCCGACCGCGCAAGCAATAGAACCAGCAGCATGCTAGGCTGTGCCGCCGGCGGGGGAAGGGGCGACTGCTGGGAACGGCGGCCAAGGCGCGCCAGATCCACCATCAGACCGGTAGGATACGGGCAGCGGCTGGGACGGGGGTGGGGGAGTGCCCGCGGCGCGGCTTCGCCGACCGGCCCTCCGGTGGCGACATAGCGGTGGAGGCAGCTAGAGTTCCCC
>NC_041387.1:632339991-632347818 GCF_002162155.2 Triticum dicoccoides
TCCTTAATTTCTACACATATCAATTGTTCACACACCTCTTAGTAAACAGGAGAATGTTTTGTGCAAATGCACAGCAAGATATGAGATGCAGAGATAATTTAGAGAGGCCTCTATAAATTAAACACCAGCTCATTTTGTATGTTCGATCAACACAATTTTGATTCGAGGCACAAAATTAAGTGGTGCAGTTCCTCCAACTAGCTTGTTGTTCTGTGCACACTGTCCCTAGTGTGGTACTCCCTCCGTTCAGGTTTACTCTGTGTATAACTGTTCTGTTTTCTTATCCATCCTCGAAATAGGCTTTTGCCCCGCCATATTAATATAGCAACCACCCGATACAATTGTGAGATCATTGCTGGGGCAAACATCACAAGCACGCCCAAATGACACAAAAGAGAAAGAAGAAAGAAACTAATGTCAACAACGTCGAATCGATGAAAACAATGATGACCTGCAACCGCTGCGCCCTCCGAAGAATTCCCACCACGTTCCTAGCACTTTGAACCGCCGCATACCAAGCAACACCTTCAAGAAGGAACGCGACAACGATGAGGCTGCTGCCCGGACTGGCCACTACCGCTATTGCCTCGCCACCACCGTGCGAGAACCATCACCGCAACTTGGGGCGAAGGAAGAGCCGCTGGAGAGAGGGCGGCTGCACAAGGTAGGCCGCGTGCGCCCCGCAACCAGTCGCAACGCCCATGCCCGACCACGGCAAGCAACAGAACCAACAGCAGGCTAGGCTGTGCTGCTGGCGGGGGAAGGGGGCGGCTGCTAGGAATGGCGTCCATGGCTGCAGCCAAGGCGCGCTAGATCCACCGCCGGACCGGCAGGATACGGGCAGCAGCTGGGACAGGGGTGGGGGAGCGCCCGTGGCGTGCCATGGAGGATCTCAGGCCAACTCCACCGCGCGACCCCCAAACGGACGTCCGGATTGGACCGAATCTGTCCCTTTGGGGCGCCGATGGGTACGCCCGTGTCCGGCTGTGTCCATTGGGTCGTGCGTGCGTCCACCGCACGGCCGCACCCCCGTGTCCGGGGTGGACGGGATTAAAAATAATAATTAAATAACTAAAAAAGCAAATAAACGCATTTAAAAAAAACATAAAACATATATATGGGTTGGCCACAAAACGGCCCAGTTTCAACGGCCACTTAAAAGGCCCAGATTCATAATTAACATAATAAGAAAATAAAAAAACTCCTCCCGCGCGCTCCTGCCGCGCCCGTCGGTGCCGTGGCCGTCGCCGTCTTCACTGGCCGCCGGTGTCGTCGTCGTCGCTGACGAGGTCGACGTACTCCGGCGGCGTCCAGAGGTTGGCCGGCGGTGCGTGGTGGACGGGGGCGGGCTGGACGGCCAGAGGTGCCTGCACCACCTCCTCACGCGGCGACGCCTCCCGCTCTGGAGTGGGGCACCAGTTCACGCCCAGGTCGGCGGCCATCTCCGGCGCAGTGCACGACCAGCCCCACCCCTGGCCCAGGAGCTTCTCGAACGCGGGCGGGTCCTCCGTGGCGGCCGCTGTGACGGCCGCCAGCTGCAGCTCCGGGAAGGCGACGTCCCCGGCGGCAGAGAGGGCCATGGCCTCCTCCAGGCTGTCCCACTGCCGCTCATCGTGCGTGTTCATGGAGTCGTCCATGACACGCTGCAGGAGACGGGCCTCCTCCTCTGCTGTCATGCGAGGAGGGGGAGGGGCGACGGAGACGGGGAAGGCGACGGCGTGGGCGTCAGGCCGCGCACCCGCGTACGCCCGCGCGGCTCTGCACGTGGCCTCCGCGGCCCCGACACGGTGCCGGCGAAGTAGGACGCGCGCCGCACGTCGTGCTCGTCCTGGAGCCATGTGTCCCAGAGCGGCGAGTCGGGGGCGTACCTGTGGTCGTAGTACAGGTCGTCGGGGAGGAGGCAGCGGCGGCGATTGATCTCATCGCGCCGTGCACGGCCGGTCACCGGCACTGGCGGGATGGGGACCCGGTCCGCGGAGAGGTGCCACCCGTTGGGGAGGTGGGCGTCGCTCCACGGGACCGGCGTCCTCGTCTCCCAGTACCTCCGGCACACGCCCGCGCAGATGTACTGCCGGTCGCGCTCGCCGGAGGGCCGAGGGGCAATGGTGAAGGGGGCCGGCACGGGGGCTCGACGGGAGGAGCGCGGCGGAGACGCGGGGGCTCGACGTGCGGATGACAGGTGGGGCCGTCCGCTCGTGCGCATTGATGTGGGCGGGTGGGAGGTAGGTGGCCGCCTGCCACGCGGCCCCGAAGCGGACGAGGCGCGCGTCCATTTGGTGTCCGCCGCGACGCAAACCCGGCGCAAGTTTGCGCTCGAAATGGGTCGGCCCGGACACAAAACGGACAGGATGGGTCCGGGCCGTCGCGCGCTGGGCCGCCTCCTTTGTCCCTTTTGCCCCAAACGGACAGGGCCGGACAGGATGGGGTCGCGCGGTGGAGTTGGCCTCAGGACCGCAGGGACAGGGGTGGGTGGGTGCTTGACCAGCAATGCCATAACACTAATATAGTGGTACCATGGAATCCAGGCCTTTACAGTTTTTTAATACAGTACAATCTTTTAGAATCGTCTTTTTTTGGATAAAATTTCATTCGGCCATCGCATCAAGGTGATACAACTGCACTAAGTGCAAACGCGGCCTTTGTTTTAGAATCATCGCTTATCTATCCTCTATTTATTATTGTATAATAGGTCAATGTGGGAAGTTTTAGCGTTCCCAAGCTTCTGAGAGAAAACAATCAAATAGGTATGTTGGTCGAAAGTCAAGAAATATTAAGTTGGGCTTTTGACCAGGCATCTGACTTTCGAGCAAATGCGGCTCAAATTGATAGAGATCCCCTCCTTTATGTTTTACAATATCAACCGTTACACACGAAATATGCAACCAGAATGCAAGTTCGTAGAACATCTAAATACAACAACATTTGCAAACTAGAACTAACAGAAAATGAAATAGTGAAATATACACCTGATAAAAGATCAAGTTTCTTTCTGTTAATGGTACAGTGAAAAGCAGACAGTAGAGCACACCAGGGCAAAAGCATTTTAAACGGCGCAATGTACATCAGACATCACGAACAGGCCTCATATTATTCTGGTTCACAGGACAAACAATGAAGAGGATTTGGTAAACGACGACAACACAAGTAGCAACGATGACGAAAGAACACATGAAAGTAAGATCGATAGACGTAGACAGCTCTTCAACATGAGCTAGACACTTGCTCGCGACCACCAAGGCGCTAAGCCGCTACTCGAACGCGCCAGGATGCTCCATCTGCATCTTGACAACCTGCTCCCACGCCTTGCGCCTCGAGATTTGGTCGAACCACCTCGCCACATTCCTCCTGGAGGTGAAGAGCTTCCTCCCCCTCTCCGAGCTCACAATGTACTGCGAGTCCGGGAGGTGGGAGAGGTCAGCCAGGGTGAACTCATCGCCAGCTAGGTACTCATTCTTCGAGAGTATTTCATCGTAAACATTGAGGACTTGCTGAAGCTTCCTCTCATTCTCTGCAATGGCCATGTGGTCCTGAGGGATTCCCAGAAGAGGAGCAAATGCCAGCTGAAACACGAGGGCCGAGCTGGGAGGGTTGAAGCTCTGAGCCTCTGCCTGCAGCCACTGTTCTATTGATGCCCGTTCCAGAGAGCCAGTCCCATAGAGGTTCCTGTTTCCCTGGTTTGGGAACTGGGTACAGAGGTACCGGCAAATAGCCCTTGGATCTGCACAGAAGGTTCACGTTGCCTTTCAGTCCTCAAAAGAAAAGTGAATCCAGAAATGTAACGTGATAAGTGATAACTGTGTTCATGCTCTCCTAACCGACAAGAGTCTTGTCACCATGCTTGAATGTCACTTGTCCACTTGGATCCTGCAAAAGGATGAATGGAAAAATTAGTACATGCTTTACCTAATTCAAGATTTTTTGAAACTGAATAAGAAGTGATCGAAGCATCCTACCCGCAGCCTGATGAACTCAGGAAGCTTGTGCTGCCTCTTGAATGTGTCGATGCGGACGAGATCAAACTCCAAATTCTTCTCAAAGAGGCATGTCAGAACCCTGGCAACATCGGTGGATGCTGGCTGGCCAAACACCTGCAAGCCTGAAGCCATCCTTTCTCTTTGGCTTGATTGATCTCTTTGTCAGGCTATGCAATGGCAATGAGCAATGGTGACAGCAGGTTTCAATACAAGGCATTTAAAGAAAGAAAAGGTGGAATTCCATACTTGCCTTGCTCTTGCTACCTAGCACAATATTTTACAATTGGAAAGAGGAAAGTGTAAAGAGAAAGTGTGGTTCTGGATTCTTGCTTGCAGCAATCATAGTGTCTGTTGTAGCAAACAAGCCCTGCAAAATATATAGCATTGTTTATGTACAATCCAGTCTTTGATTACTTGACTCAGAACACAATATATGAGGAGCTCGTGATGTTGCATGGGTGGTTTGGGACAATTGATAGAGAGAACTTGGCTTGGATAAGTGAGAAGATTGGCTAGTATAACGCCCGTGCGTTGCCACGGGCTCTTCAAAATTTATAATCAGTATCTTTCATTTATCATCCCCTCATATTGGATGATTATGGGGTGCTCTAATTAGAAACACAACAATCAAATATTAGGAAATTTCACCGAACGAACAACAACGAATAATACGATATCTATCAAACGAATAAAATGAGGTCATATTTTTAGTCCGTCATGCACTTCTGTTGAAAAGTGCCTATCCCTTTTAGAATCAACCCACTGTTTGCTCGCACGCAAAAAAATACATATCTAAAGTGGGGAACCGATCGGTGCCAAAAAGAACTCAAACTCCTATCCAATCTCGACTTCGTGCTCTTCCACTTCCATTGATAAAGATGGGACGTCAAGGGTTTCATCATGATGACCTCGAGCAGCCGCCGACATCCCTCCCCACATCTACCCTACCCCCTGCTGCTGCTTGCACTGTCCTTGCTCCTCGAGGGAGCTAGGGACACAATGTTCTCTAGGATGGGCATGACCAGATCCACGAGGAGGCCACATTCTTCCATGGGAACCCAACCAAGCACACCACCCTCCGCAACCATCCAATCCCGGCCTAACAAAGTCAAGACCCGCCATCGATCCACAAATCAGGCTCGCCGCATCCAGGTTCACTGCAAGTCTGCGACGAGTCTGTAGTCGACATCTTGACTTTGGCTATCCCCACGGAAGAATCATCGGATCCTGCTTACTTTTACCATCGCTTCGTCTCTTCCCAAGGCAGCGACACCACCCAGCCAATCACCACCACCGCTTGCGGCTTGCCTACATAAAATCATGAGAAATCCCCACGGCGGTGCTGTAAGATCACCTTGGCGACCTCGACAGTGACCGACTGGTCTAAGATCTAAGCTAGCCGCTCTTTGTAGAAACCAATAGAAGTAGGCATGTGACTCAGATTTGTTCTTTGGTGTGCATGCGTTTCTTGCTGCCCACCAGCTCTTGTCTACAACTCGCCTATCTCTGTACCAGCTCTTGGTCTACAACTCGCCTATCTCCATGCTCGAGACGACCAAGCTCGATGCGCAAGCCGCATACGTCTGCTAGAGCTATATCCAGGCCCTATGATTTTTGGATCACTGGCACTATGGGTGCCAGGACCGGAGTCGCCCTCATCCACCAAGTGGATCAAGGAGGTCCACCACCTAGACTCTACATCGCAACATTTTGTGTTTTCCTATAAAAAGTAAAAAACCTTCTCTAATAAACGTAAATATAACCTTTTGGTTTTATAGTCTCAACTTTCCTACACTTCAATACCAGAAGGATTTCTTGGTTTTATTTAATGATCTTCTTGAATGTCGTTCACTTAGAAAGGTAGTAATACAATCTGTGATATTAAGGCAAATTATTAGTCATATTAAAGTGCAAAAGGCCCTATAGGAGTCAAAGCATGACTTTTATGATTATACTGTAATTTGCAAGATCTGAGATTTATGCAAGTGTACAATTAGAGAAGAGCCAATTAAATAGAATTTCACATTCAGAATAGTACGATTAGCAGTAGCACTTCAATTTTTTCATGTTTGATCAGCTTGCTAGGTGGTTATCACTAAGCATGTTGGAACGATGAGCATAACCTAACTTAGTTCAGTACGTGTTGCTGCAAATTAGTTCAGTACGTACGAAGCTGTTGCTAATTTCAATGCCTGGCTGTTGCAAGTTTCTAATGAAAAAGTACTTCAGGTCAAAGGTCAGGGAATATACACTTTTGTTATCATGGTTGTTTCCTTATAGTGAACAACTTTGATCACCACTTCAGCAGCTACTATCTATAAGAAGACATTAGCTAAGTAGATATAGGCAAAGAAAGCATGTAGGCAAAACCAGAATTAAAAACATCCTTCTCAATGGAGCTCGTGCAGTTCGGAAGACCCTAATCATCGATGAGGGACCCCTCCGATGGTAGCATGGCGTGACAATTGCCGTCAATGACGACACCCAAAGTACCTTGCATAATCCATCGATCCAGTTCGGAACAATCAAGCACATACCTTGCAAAAGTGATGTGGATCTGAAGCAGAGGTGGGAAGGTAAAGGCTCAGGTGAGGTGGAATGAGACGTTGATATAGACGTGCACGCATGAGAATAAGGCGGTGCCCAGGATGGATCTCCATCGGAGGAGGCTGGATCCGCTAGGGAGGAGGTCGCTGTAGTACCTGCCATCTGTGCGATGGATCACGGGGCTGGCAGGCAGGGGGAGGGGATAGGAGGGAGCGGGTGGGCTAGAGCGCAGATGGCGGGTGCCCCCGACGACGGCTGGGAAGGATGGTGGAGGAGGTGGATGAGGATGGCGGCGGCGGCGTCTGCGGTTGCGCCTCGTCCGCAGCCGTGCTGGTGGTGGTCGATGCGAGAGCCGGATGGCGTCGGCCAGAATCAGGCAGGGGCGACAAAGATTTAGAGGAGAGAGAGAATGGAGGAGATGAGCGATGGGAGGAAGGGCCACCGGCGATTGGGGTGGCCTCAGATCCGCCCTCCGTGGCCGCCTATTTCATGGGACGAACACCCGTGCTCACCGTCGGGCTCGCCTTCGGCCGCTGCCTCGCCGACATTCACGACGTAGAGCCCCTTCCTCCGATCCCATTTGCCAGGGAGGCAGCGCCATCCTTCATCGTAGAGAACGAGTCCACACTGAGATCCCAACCAGATCGTGATTGCGCCTCCCCAAACCGCAGCGGCACATCCCACTCCATCAACGACCAACCTATATGAGGCGGAGGGTCAGTGTAGGACGCGAGCGCCGTCACCATGGACGTGGGGGACGCCGTAGGTGGGAAGGAGGCGGCGACGGCGTCTGTGTCAGCAGATCGCACGACGGTGGTGGCGTTTACTCGAGGGGATTGAGAGGAGCTGCGTTTGGTGCCGGGTGGGTTCTTTGGTGCGTGCGTGGGGCTGGAGATTGTGATAGGTGATCAGGTGAGGGCGTGCCATACCTGGATCGATAGCCTTACCATACCTGGTGGTAATTTAAATTTATTACCATATTCGATATTTTCCGAGTTATGGCCTTACCATACCTGGATTGATAGCCTTTGGGGTAATTTACATTTATTACCATATAATTACCATATTCAAAATTTCCTGAGTTATGACCTTACCATACCTGGATTGATATATTACTATACGTGGATTAATTATGATTTATTTCTATATGATTTATTACTATACGTGGATAGCCTTACCATACCTGGTGGTAATTTAAATTTATTACCATATTCGATATTTCCCGAGTTATGGCCTTACCATACCTGGATTGATAGCCTTTGGGGTAATTTAAATTTATTAACATATTCGATATTTCCCAATTTAT
>NC_041387.1:632347844-632369315 GCF_002162155.2 Triticum dicoccoides
TACCATACCTGGATTGATAGCCTTTGGGGTAATTTAAATTTATTACCATATTCGATATTTCCCAATTTATGGCCTTACCATACCTGGATTGATAGCCTTTGGGGTAATTTAAATTTATTACCATATAATTACCATATTCAAAATTTCCTGAGTTATGACCTTACCATACCTGGATTGATTTATTACTATACGTGGATTAATTATGATTTATTACTATATGATTTATTACTATACGTGGATAGCCTTACCATACCTGGTGGTAATTTAAATTTATTACCATATTCGATATTTCCCGAGTTATGGCCTTACCATACCTGGATTGATAGCCTTTGGGGTAATTTACATTTATTACCATATAATTACCATATTCAAAATTTCCTGAGTTATGACCTTACCATACCTGGATTGATTTATTACTATACGTGGATTAATTATGATTGATTACCATAAATACGTTGGGTATTGCCGGTCAGACGAGAAAAGAGAAAAACCGGTGGGAGGGGCTGGTGGGAGGTGGGACGAAGAAAAACCGGTTGAAAATAAACCGGTTGAAAATAAACCGGTTGAAAGTGGGGGGGGACTATTCAACCAATTCGTCCATTAGGAGTAGAGATTTCTGTCAGAGTGCAAGAATAATTTTTTCGATAAAAGCAACGTCCACCGTATGGAGTCACTAGTCAGGTATATGTTTAATAATCCAGTCATTGATAACTTGACTGAGAAGAAAAACAGTATATGAGGAGCTCATGATGTTACATGGATGGTTTGGGACAACTGATAGATAGAATTTGGCTAGGATAAGTAAGAAGATTGGCATCAAGTACCAGCTGTGATGAGGATCTGATGGCTTCTGTCAGGGTACAAGAATAAAATTTTCGACATAAAGTAATGTCTCCCATATGGAGTCAGGTATAATTCAACCGTTGGTCTGATGGAAGAAAAAACATACTGGGATTGAAATCTATGCACACACATAAATTTTGATCCCAGTATGTTCTATTTGGTAGAAGAACATAACTGATTTATTAGGAGTAGTGCCTATAAAATGACAAGCTGAATTCAGTTGCTTAAGTTTTACTTCCTCTGTAAACAAATATAAGAGCGTTTAGATAACTAAAGTAGTGATCTAAACGCTCTTATATTTCTTTATGGAGGGAATACATATTAGATTAGTATGAAGAGGCAAAATAAGAAACTGCTAAAATGCATTGACCGAAGTGATAATCAGCATGTCATCCTGAGCATTTAGCTCACTTCAGCCAGCAGTACTATCAGGCTTGGATAAGTAAGGAGGTTGGCATCAAGTACCAGCAGTAACGAAGATCTGATGACTTCTGTCAGAGTGCAAGAATATATTTTTCAACAAAAGCAACATCCCCCATATGGAGTCAGGAATAATTGAGCCGTTCATCTGATGGAAGAATCTTTGAATGTGCTTAGCTTTCAATCCCAGTATGTTTCATTTGGTAGAACATAACTGATTTATCAGGAGTGGTACCTGTAAAATGACAAGATGAATTCATGCTTAAGTTTTCCATGTTATATTACTGATAATAGTGTGAATAGGCAATAAGAAGCTGCCAATATGCATTCACTCAAGTGATAATCAGCATCTCATTCTCAGCAACTGAAATAAGTATTATTTGGCTTGCATTAACACACCGCTGAATTCTTTGAACATTTGCGCTGCCTCAGATTTGCCAGGACTCTATTTGTTTCTCAACTTTTCTCGTAGTCCAGAATGGATTTATCCAAGTATATTTGAGAAGGACAAATACTACAAATGACAACTCGCACTTGTTATTTATCTTCGAATCATACACCCCAATCCCAACACTGCTATGAGACAATACATGGATCAATATTGAATCAAGATGTGTCATCTTGCATTACCTTACATATATATCACCTAGCTTAAGGCCTGGATCAACAATTTGATGTTGTAGATAAGCACATTTTTCTACAGAATTGGTCAAACTTGAATAAATTTGACTTAGGACAAAGCAAGAACTTCAAATAATTTGGAATGGAGGGACTAAAATTCAGTAGGTAAAGAGATTGTCAGAGTGACCCACTGAAAGTAACAGGGTAGTAAACCAACGTCTCAAGAATAGATTTATGTGGATTATGGGATGCAATCGAGTTCCAACAGGCAACAGCACAGAATTGAGAAACCAGAGGAACATATCCAACCATGCAAACTCAATAATACCACAGAGATAGATAGCAGGATAACATATTGTACAAAGCAGCCCGAGTCTTTCACAACACAATTAACATTTAGGAGTGGTGGCAACACATAACAGAACGTGACTAATTGCCACCAGAAGCTGCTCGGCCAAAAAAATGAAGGGGGCCTCAAGCTTTAGAGGGTCGTGGTACACTCTGCAACTCGACAACCTTCTTCCATGACGGGCGGGCGGAGACCTCATCCCACCATCTGGACAGATTCTTTCTCTCGGTGATCAGACCCGCCTTGCCGGTCTTGCTCACAAGAAGATCAGTGTTGGGCATGTGCACAAGGTCGGCAAGGGTGAACTCGTCGCCGGTGAAATACTGGCTCTCCGCCAGCCGCCGCTCGTACACGTCGAGCACCTTGGCAAGCTTCGCCTCATTCTGCTCGACCACGGCCATGTCGGTGGCCATGCCCATGAGCGGCGCGAAGGTGAGCTGGAATGCGATGGCCAAGCTTGGGGGGTTAAATGCCTGGCCTTCAGACTCTACCCATTGCTCAATGGCGGCACGGCCTACCGCGCCGTCTTCTTTCCGGCCTAGGAGAGTCTGGTTGCCACGGTCGGAGTACTGGTCACAGATGTAACGGCAAATGGCCCTTGACTCTGCCAAAAGATGAACCATACAACTTGTGAACACAAACGACCATTTTACAGATATCTTTCTTTTCTTTCACATTCAGGGGAAAGTCAACCAATCATCCATACATATGAACATGCCAACACTGGAATTTAGCCTCAATTCAGAAACTGGATAATTACTGATAAAATGCATACAGATCTAGGTAAAATTTCCATCTTTATCAACGAATGGCACTTGCAATTGACAGAGAAGCAAAACAAGATGTGAAGAAACTAGCTGCGGAAGCAGGAGAAGAGGTGGGTACCGACCGAAGACGGTGGTGAGGTGGTCTTTGAAGGCGGGGACCTGGCCGAAGGGCTGGAGCTTGAGGAAGGAGGGGGACTTGTGCTCGCCCTTGGACATGTCCACCGCCTCGAGCTGGAAGGCCACGTCCTTCTCCAGCAGGCACGCCGCCACGCGCGCCACCGCCGGCGAGATCGCCGGCCCGTACACCGTCACGGGCGCCGCCATCGCCGCTCCTCCAGACCTAGACGGACGGAAAGGGGATAGGAGTTGGGTAGGAGGTGGCGAGTGTCAGATGCTACTGCACAGCAAGAGCGTGAGTCGACTTGCATTTCTGTGTCCCTGATTTCTGACAGATGGGGCAAGGTTGGATTGGATCTTCCCTATGGCAATTTCTTTTTGCGGGAATCCCTATGGCAAATTTGTTTCAAAATTTAGAAATTTACTCCCTCCGTCTTGTATAATATAAGTTTGTCTCATAATATAAGATCTAGTATAAAAACGCTCTTATATTATGAGAAGGAGGAAGTAGTTTGCAATTCTTTGTAAGGACGCTTCGATACAAAGAAATCTTATACTCCCTCCGATCTGATAGGCTGCGTCAATTGATTTGGATCAGAGAAAGTACTTCCCTTCGTTTTATAATATAAGATGGTATTATAACCAAAACTCTGTTCATTAACGTAAGATGTTTTGTCACAAATTTGATTCACGGGATTGGAACCTTAGCATTTTTTCTAAGATTACTTTGCACCCTATTTTGATAAAAACATCCATCCGCTAAACCTCATTGTACAAAAAAAATTCTACAGTGTTAATATTCTTTTATCCAAATTATTGTAGTTTTTCAATTCTATGAATTATACGCTTTTATTTTTCATGTACTTTCAAGTTCATGTGAATCAACAGTTTAGTTCGCTCCTGGAAACCGTTCCAGCAAGGTGTTAGGGATGTGATCTTCTTGTCTTCTCTCAACGCTGGTGACAATGCGAGTCCCTGTCCTCTTCGTCCGCCTCTCTAGCAGCAGGAGCCGTGGGGACCTCGGCAGTTTCACTCCATCGGAAGATAGGATGGGCGTAGTTTTCTTTCAGAGGTGCCCAAATGGTGCGGTCTTCTTGCCGGTCTTGGATCTGGCGAGATTTGTGTCCGGTGGTCGGCGCAAGACACTCAAGCGTGGCGTTGATGTCGATTGTTGCAGTTGTGTTTGGTGTTTTGTACTGGGGTGCATGGATGGTGGTAGGTGGTGGCTTTCCTCTTCTTTAACCACATTAGATGAAGTTGATGTCTCAAGGATCTAATGGACACCGGAAAACCCCTCGTCCAACATACCACAAAGCCTTGGTATCGTCGGTTGCGGAGGTCCGGCTCATCGGCTCGAAAAGCATGCTTTCACTACTAGGGAAAAGCCTAGCAGTATCGCTGGTTTTGGGCCTATCAGTAGCGCGGGCAAGCGCGCTACTGATAAGGCGCTACAACTAAAGCTTAGCAGTAGCGCCGGCGAGCACGCGCTACTGATATATCTTCTTAGTAGTAACGCGTTCCGTGCCAATCGCTACTGCTAATTACTAGTAGCGCTTTCGATAACAATCTCTACTACTATTATTCCTATTCCATTTCATTTTGATTTTAGGTCGTATTCATACACATGTATACATCTTTTCATATAGTAGCAATTTAGAGATTGTCTTAACATCATAATGAGTTATTAAATCACTAGGTGAAAGAGCCTTGGATTAGTTTCAAGTGCATGGATTCAAAGTAACCAATGGTCACTTTGGATCCATCCATTTGAAACTAAGCCATGGTTCTTTCACCCAATGACATAATAACTTATCATCACCATCATAATATATCATTGTCATATAACTCCTCATAAGCATCATTTTCGTCCATGATAAGACATCATATAACAACTTCATCACTACTTATTGTAAGGGCATATTTACCCCTAAGGTGTTTTGGTGATTGATGACAATGCGTTTGCGGACTAATCGTATGCGTTGAGCTTTTCAGAGATTCATCCTTTGGCACGAGACGATTTCCTCCCCTCGGTGTGTTATTCAAGACGGTGCAGCTCTTTCGTTTCTATGTTGGTGGACTAGTTTCGTAGGAGTCACTGTACTATCAAGAGGAGATCCGCTTTGGTCAGGCTAGGGTGGAATCAACACGTACACTTCCTTATCGCACCCACTGAACCTTCCCGCTTCAATGGAGTACTCTTTCCTCTTTGTGGCTGCTTTGGCTGGTCCTAGCGGTAGTACCGCGGGCCAGAGCGGTAGTACCGCCCAAGCGCACAAGCGGTAGTACCGCTTGGAGCCTTCCGTCGTAGTACTGCTGCGGCTCCGCGCCCCTACCACCTCGACTCGAGGGCTCCTTTTCTCGTGTCGGGTTTTGCGGCACTAACTGGGGCAGTAGAGGCGGTAGTACCGCCCTTACCACCGCGGTAGTACCGCTCAGGGTCCAGGTCCTTGCTCCTTCTCTTTGCGCGGCAGTACCACTGAGTGGGACGATAGTACCGCTGGCTCAGCGGTAGTACCGCTCTCCGCGGGGCTGCTAAGGGGGCTAACTGTTGCATTGTTCCCCCCACTATATAAGGGGGTCTTCTTCCCCAAAGTTGACCTACCTATTCCCCCAAAAGCTCCATTGTTGCTCCAAGCTCCATTTTCGCCCGATCTCTCTCCCTAGCCAATCAAACTTGTTGATTTGCTCGGGATTGGGTGAGAAGGCCCCGATCTACACTTCCACCAAGAGAAATTTGATTCCCCCACTAATCCCTAGCGGATCTTGTTACTCTTAGGTGTTTGAGCACCCTAGACGGTTGAGGTCACCGTGGAGCCACAGTCCATTGTGGTGAAGCTTCGTGGTGTCATTGGGAGCCTCCAATTAAGTTGTGGAGATTGCCCCAACCTTGTTTCTAAAGGTTCGGTCACCGCCTTCAAGGGAACCAATAGTGGAATCAGGGCATCTCGCATTGTGTGAGGGCGTGAGGAGATTACGGTGGCCCTAGTGGCTTCTTGGGGAGCATTGTGCCTCCACACCACTCTAACGGAGACGTACTTCCCCTCAAAAGGAAGGAACTTTGGTAACACATCCTCGTCTCCACCGGCTCCACTCTTGATTACCTCGTGCCTTTACTTGCGCAATCTTATTTGTGTTGTATCCCTTGCTTGCTTATGTGCTAGTCTTTGTTGCATCATATAGGTTGCTCACCTAGTTGCATATCTAGACATCCTACTTTGATGCAAAGTTTAATTTGGTAAAGAAAAGTATTAAAATTGTTAGTTGCCTATTCACCCCCCTCTAGTCAACTATATCGATCCTTTCAATTGGTATTAGAGCCTCGTCTCTTTTTTAAGGACTTTGTCATCCGAAGAGTATGGTTGACACCACAGACGGTGTGGAGGAGCACTCCGGTGTGAATCCTACCTCGTCTACGGCCGATGGGGGAACCGCGGTCTCTCATGAGGAATTCAATGTGGCTTTAGACACATTGAAAAACTCCATGACGACCGAGGTTGAAAGCATGTTTACTAAATTCCTAGAAGGACTTAAACTGTCTACCTTGCCGATGAAAGTGGGTGATCCCACTAACAAGGTGACGGATGCTACCTCCGACAAGGGGGAATCTAATAGTGAAAAGGGTCCCTCTACTAGTGGTAGAAATGGCACCGGCATCTTTGCCCATGTGGAACCTCCAACTTATGGAGGACCGATTCCCTCTACTCATTTAAATCATGCCGGTCCTCCTCCTAAGATTGTGAAAAATGAGGATTTTGATTCTTGGGTGTATCTCTTCAAGCGTCATTTAAATCATGTGAATACTAATCTTTGGAGAATCATTGAAGAAGGTTTCTATCCACATGACCGAAGCAACTTCACCCCTAGAGAAGCCGTGGATAATCAATTCAATGAGAATGCTCTCTTCATCATCCAAGATGCAATTCTCCCCGAAGATCTCCCTCGTCTTCGACCCTACACCATGGCCAAAGACGCATGTCATTGCGTTGTGTCTCTCTATCGGGGAAGCACAAGCATTCAACGCTCCAACTATGAAGTGGTGCAAGATGAAGCCGGTGAGTTTGCAATGAAGGAAGATGAAGAACCTCGTGAGCTCTTTCGGAGAGTAACCAAACTCGCGCTCTCACTCCGAGATCATGGGAGTAAGGACACGGATGACAATTAATTGGATCAAGCGCAAGTTCCTCAAGGCCATGATGCCCTATAACAAGGCCATGTCCTCCGTCATCCGTCAAAGACCGGACTTCCACTCCATGACCTCGAGCGAAGTGTTGGATGAGTTCGTTGCTATGAGCATCTTGGACAAGATCGCCGACAACGCGGTGCTCCGTTCTCAAAGAACAAAGAAGCCAAATCTTGCCTTGAAGGCCAAGGTCATTGTGTAAGAAGAGTAATAATAGGAAGATGAGGAGGGCAATCCCGAGGATACTAAATATGATTATCATGAGCACATGGCTCTTGCTTCAAGGCAATTTTGGAGCAAGAAGAACACAAGGCCAAATTTCAACAAGAACAATTCAAGTGGGTTCAAGGGCAAGCAACGAGTGAGAACTTGTTACAATTGTGGCAATGTGAGTCACTTTGTTGTGGATTGTCCTTACGAGAAGCGGGAACACAATGGTGGCAAGCTCATTCGAAAAGACAAAGCCAAGTCCTTCCCCAACAAGAACAACTTCACCAAAAGGACTCCTACTCGAGGGTTAGTGGTTCAAGAAGAATACCGTGAGGATAACGATGATGATGAAGATGGAGAAGTAATGGCCATGTCCTCCGTTGCCATTGCCACAACTCCTCGGGTGTCTCTCTTTGATTCACCCAACGAGAACATCACCGCCAAGTGCCTCATGGCTAAAGCCACTAACAAGGTAACCCCCAACATCAAAACCACAATCATTACTAATCCTTCCTTGACGGATTGCATTGATGAAAATGAGGGGTCTAATGAAGAGATGAATGAATTTGAGTCTTTTATGAGTAAACTCAAGGGCAAATCCAAGAAGCACTTTGTTGCTCTCTTGGAACAACTTGGTGAAGCCAATGACATGACCGAGGCTCATGAAGAAACCATCTTTAAGATGGAAGGCCATAGTCGTGACTATGTCGATGAGATATCAGATCTTTCTAATGCTCTAGAGGAAGAGCGTGGGCATCGTTTGACTCTTGAGGAGTCACACAACGATGACCATGCTAAATTAAAGAAAGATCTTGATCATGCTCTTGTTGTCTCTCATGTGGCAAACTTCGAGAAGGCTTAACTTGGGGTTGATCTTGCTAGACTCAAAGAGGAGTTTGATTTACTTGACAAGGCTCACAAGGCCTTGAAGGGTGCTCATGCTAGCCTCAAGGAGTCTCATGCTCAACTCCAAGTGAAGTTAACCAAGGAGAAAGCCACTTTTCCTCATATGGTCTTAATTGATAACGCAAATGCTACTAACTCGTGTTGTGAGCATGTGCATCTTGTGGAGGAAAATGCCAAGTTAAAGGAACAACTCAAGAAAGGCCTTGTGTCTTGCCATACAAGGTGAGAAGAACCTCAACGACCTTCTGAGCAATCAAAAGGAAGTTGTGGCCAAGGAGGGAGTTGGGTTCACACCCAAGTCCAAGGATAAGAAGAAGAACGAGAAGAAGAGAGACAAGACCAAATGACCTCCCCCTCTTAAGCAAACTTTTGTGAAGGAGGGAGAGGGTGCTTCTAAGGAGAAGAAGAACAATGTGAAGAGTAGTGATGTGAAAAGGGGCAAAGCCACCTCTTCCAACAAAGCCGACGACTTTAACCCTTCTTATGTGCTGTACCGTGCTAGTGATGGGCATGTTTATGCTAAATTTGTTGGCTCTCCTTATGAGTACATTGAATGGTCTATTTGGGTTCCTAAGACCCTAGTTACTAACATCAAAGGACCCATTACTCAATGGGTACCTAAAACCAAGCATTGATCTCTTGTAGGTGTTTGCTTCTGGTGGGGGATCATGATTGCTCGATAGTGGAGCAACAAATCATATGACCGGAAGCAAGGACTTGGTGGTGGACGTGTAAAAGATCCCATCTATGCCCACCAATGTCGAGTGGGGTGATGCCTCATCTTCTAAGGTATTGGGTCTTGGCAAGGTTGTCATTTCTCATGATCTAACGATCGAGAAAGGCATGCTTGTTGAGTCCCTTGCGTACGATTTACTTTCCGTTTGTCAACTTGCACTCATGGGCTTTGCCACTTTCTTTGATATTGATACCGTGGCCCTCTTGTGGAGCAAGACTCTTAAAGTAGCCTTTGTTGGGCATGTCGAGAACGGTCTCTATGCGATAAACTTTTCGGAGCGACCCACTAAGACCGCGACATGCCTAATGGCTAAAGTTGATGTGGGATGGCTTTGGCATCGCCGTTTAGCCCACGTTAATATGAGATCTTTACAAAGTCTTCTCAAGGGGGACCATGTCCGTGGACTAACAAATGTTAGTTTTGCCAAAGATCGTGCTTGCGTCGAAGGAAAGCTTCATGAGAAGGTTCACCCTCCCACGACTATCATCTACTCGAAGAGACCCTTGGAGCTCCTTCACATGGACCTCTTTGGGCCTCCATCCTTCGATAGTCTTGGGGGTAGAAAGTATTGCTTAGTGATTGTGGATGACTATTCAAGATACACTTGGGTATATTTCTTCAAGAGGAAGAGTGAAACTCAACAAACCATCATCAACTTTGCAAATGAAGCTCAACGTCAACATGATGCAAAGATCTTGACAATAAGAAGTGATAATGGCACTGAGTTCAAGAACTACACCTTGGATGAGTTTCTTAGTGATGAGGGGATCAAGCATCAATATGTTGCTCCATATACCCCTCAACAAAATGGTGTTGCAGAGAGGAAGAACCGGACATTGATGGATGCGGCAATGACCATGATGGCGGAGTTCAAGTCTCCATACAACTTTAGGGCTGAAGCCATCAACACTGCATGTCATGCATCTAATCGACTCTATCTCCGCAAAGGCTTGAACAAGACTCCTTATGAAATACTTACCGGTAACAAGCCCAACCTCAAGTACTTATGGGTGTTCGGGTGTAAGTGTTTCATTCTCAAGAAAGGTGTTCATTTGTCTAAATTTGAGGCTAGAGCTTATGAGGGCATATTTGTTGGTTATGCTACAAACTCTCATGCTTACCCTGTTCTCAACAAGTCCACCGGACTCATTGAGGAGACGTGTAATGCGGAGTTTGACGAAAATAACGGCTCCCAAGTGGAGCAAAGTGGTACTTGTGATGTAGGTGATGAAATTCCTCCCCAAGCCATAAGAAGAATGGGTGCGGGTCATATCTACCCATTGAGGAACCCCTTGTGGCCGAAGGAGAAGGACAATGCTCCACTCAAGTGGAGCCATCACCAACCCAAGACCCACACGCTTCCGAAGAACAAAGTGAAGGCCCTCAACCTCGTGAACAAGACCAAGGGCAAGATCAACCTCAAGATGGTGATGAACCACCAAATGATGCCCAAGGTCAAGTTCTCCCCCTCGAGCAAGTTCAAGATCAAGAGCAAGCTCAAGATCTTGAACAAGTTCAAGACGGCGCTCAAGATAATCAAGTTAATCCTCCTCCTTCCACATTCGGGGAGGAATTAGAGCGTCGTGATGCGAAGATTGCTTCCAAGATCACCACCAAAGGCCATCTCATGGAGAATGTGGTTGGAAGCCTAAGAAAGGGGGTAAGCACTCGCAGACAATTAGCAAACTATTGTGAACATCACGCGTTTGTCTCTTGTGTTGAACCCCAAAAGGTCTATGAGGCGCTCGAAGATTCAGATTGGCTCAATGCCATCCATGAAGAACTCAACAACTTCAAGTACAACAAGGTGTGGAGATTGGTGCCAAGGCCGTCGGGGAACCACAACGTCATTGGAACCAAGTGGATTTTCAAGAACAAGCAAGATGCCCATGGGAACATCATTCACAACAAGGCAAGATTGGTAGCACAAGCCTACTCCCAAGTCGAGGGTATCGACTACGGTGAAACCTTTGCTCCTGTTGCTCGCCTTGAATCCATTCGTTTGTTGATTTCTTATGCTTCCCATCACAACTTTAAGTTACAACAAATGGATGTGAAGAGTGCTTTTCTTAATGGTCCTATTAATGAGTTGGTTTATGTCAAGCAACCCTCCGGGTTCGAGGATCCCTACCTTCCGGATCATGTGTATCAACTCGATAAGGCACTCTATGGCCTTAAGCAAGCCCCACGTGCGTGGTATGACCACCTTACCGAGTTGTTACAAGATCGTGGATTTGAGGTTGGGCAAATTGATCCCACTCTTTTTACTAAGAAGGTCAAAGGGGAGTTGTTTGTATGCCAACTATATGTTGATGATATTATCTTTGGTTCCCCTAACAGAGCTTTCAATGAAGAATTTGCCGCTCTCATGACCTCTAAGTTCAAGATGTCTTCGATGGGAGAGTTGAAGTTCTTCCTTGGTTTAGGTATCAAGCAAAGAAGAGAAGGTACCTTCATCAACCAAGCCAAATACACTCAAGACATGCTAAAAAGATTCAAGCTAAGTGATGTCAAGCCGGCTTCTACTCCAATGCCTACCAAGTGCCAACTTGACATTGATCCCAATGGTAAAGTGGTGGATCAAAAGGTATATCGCTCCATGATTGGCTCCTTGCTTTACCTTTGTGCATCTAGACCGGATATCATGTTGAGTGTGGGAATATGTGCACGGTTTCAAGCCACACCGAAGGAAAGCCACTTTGTGGTGGTCAAGCAAATCTTCTGATATTTGGCCCATACCCCAAACTTTGGCTTATGGTACCCAAGAGGAGCAAACTTCAAGCTTGAAGGATATACGGATTCCGATTGGGCGGGAGACAAAGTGGATAGGAAGTCCACTTCCGGAGGGTGCCAATTTCTTGGTTGCTCTTTGGTGAGTTGGTCTTCCAAGAAGCAAAGTTGTGTGTCTCTCTCGTCCACCGAAGCAGAATATGTGGTGGCCGGTAGTTGTTGTGGACAACTCTTATGGATGAGGCAAACTTTAAAGGAGTACGGTGTCATTTGTGACAAAGTACCTCTTTGGTGTGATAATGAAAGTGCCATCAAGATTTCTCTCAACCCGGTGCAACATTTCAAGACTAAGCATATTGAGATTCGGTACCACTTCATCCGGGATCACATTAGGCGAGGGAAGATCGAGCTCATGTATGTCAACACTCATGATAACCTTGCAGATATTTTCACGAAGCCTTTGGATGAAGCAAGATTTCTCGAGTTAAGGCATGAGCTAAATATCATTGATTCGAGCAATCTATCTTGAACCCTTGCACATCCCACCACATTCAACATGTTGTCTAGTTTAGGTGTAGGCATGGACATAGGGGGAGTGTTGTTCTCTCAGTGAACTCTCCCTCCCCCCATTATGCATAAATTGATCTAGTCTTTCACATTAACCATTTTTTATGGTACTTGTGCTTCAAGGACGAGTTTTGGTCATGGGCCCAAGGTTAAAATCTTCGCGGCGCCATACCTCTTGACTCAAACATAGGTGGCCTCGGCCTTCGCCCTCTCTAGAAGAGGTGTGTCTTGGCCCCTTGCTAGTTTGTTCGCTGCCAAGTTAGTCTTTTCTCCTCTTATTGTCGTTCGTTTTTCCTTTTTCCGAGCTAAGCCGTGATGTCTAGTTGCCGTGGCTTTCTGGGCGGTACTACCGCCCACCAGCGCGGTAGTACCGCTGCGGGGCGGGGCCAGGGGGATATATCGGGGCAGGGGGGAGGTTTCTTCTCCCCCATACCCATTCGCTTCGCCCCCTCGTTCCTCTTCATCTCTCCAGCAACGCCACGCCGCCGGAGGGCTCCGGCGGATCTTCTTCTCCAGGGTGTCCCTCTCCATTCCCTTCGGTGGAGTCGATCTCCACCTTGTCCTCTTGCCATGGATGCCGGTATTGCCCCCGTTCCTCCTCTCTTTTTGTCTAGATTTCAGATCTAGCGTCTTAGGGGCAATAGTGGTTGCATCTCTAGATTTTTGGCTAAATCTAGGCTTGAGTAGGTTGGAGTAGGCAACTAGACTCTTTGGATTAGTGTTTGGTAGGAGTATTTTTGAATTTGGTAGGCCGGTAGTGCCGGATCTGACCATGGCAGTAGGGAACTGTTGTTTCCCCGTTTCGAGCGGTACTACCGCTCGCCTTGGAGCGGTACTACCGCTTAGGCGGTACTGCCGCTACCAGCCGCGGTACTACCGTTGCTTGCCAAGTTCCTTCATGTTCCTACCATTCCTTGATCTCTTTTGTTGTGTTTGTTGGCTTATGCTTGTTCTTTCTGGTTGTTTTGCGTGCTCTTGTGTTTGGTTCCAGGTGATGATCATCCTGAGCTTCAAGCTCGCCGTGTAAACCCTGGTCGTGCCACGTCGAAGCGCTACCGCACATCTGAGTGTGCAGGAGGTTCCTCTAGTGCTCCACCTCCACCTCAACTCCAGAAGAAGTCTGCCGTCAAGCCGAAGCCAAAGGGCAAAACTGTGCCTCAAATGAATGCCAAGGAGTTCTGGACAAGGCGTCGCCGCAACCCCTATGTGGAAGACCAAGAACCCACTTTGGTCAACCGCCCGTTCTGGAACCGCTTTCAGTTTGCTATCTTCTTTGATGTGCTCAAGGCCATGAAGAATCTCTATGTTGATGTGCGCTCCATCAACACAGACTATATGGAGAAGGATCCTGAGTACTTTGGTGAAGCTCTTCAGATGTGCTTTCAGCTGAACATTCTCAGAATCATGCAGTTCAACAAGGACTATGATGCAGATATTATGGCTCAATTCTACGCCACTGTCCATCTAGGGACTGATGAGGACAGGACTCTGACTTGGATGACCAATGGCAAGCTGCTCTCTGTCAAGTGGAAGGCATTCATGGAGTTACTTGGGGTGGAAGATCACGGGCTTGAGACTCCTGTCGGATTTCGCCCTCACCGCAATGCCACCTCCACTCACAAGCAAGCCCTCTGGCCCTACTGCACTCGGAAGATCAACCCTGACACTAAGAAGGAAACTTATGAGCTGCCCGCCTTTCTGGACATTCTTCACCGTGTCTTTCGTGAGACTCTCTTCCCTCGTATCGGGAATCTGGATATGGTTCACTCCTATCTCGTGGACATGCTTCTCTTCTGCCAGCATGAGAAGGAAGCAAACACTAGCGAGTCCCTAGATATTTCTCATGTTATGTGGTCTGAGCTCTTATCTGCTATCTTTGAGCGCAAGTGCCCGATCTATGGACCGTTCATCATGCTGCTCATTGAGAAGGCCTGGGATAAGGTCTATCCCAAGGTTATGCTAGAGACTGGAGAGTTGGTGTCTCATGAGATCAAGCGTATGAGGAAGAAAGATAACTGGGGCTCCCAGGTCCCTAAATCTGGGGCTTCATCTTTTGTTGCTACCATGGAGACCGAAGAGGAGGTTGATGCTGATGATGACGATGACTATGAGCCTTCTTGGGCAGAGTCCTCTTGGGCAAAGAAGCTCAAGCTCAAGGTGAACAAGCTGTTCTGCATGGAGTCTCATGATCAGTACATGACTCATGTGGATGAGAAGAAGGCCAGGGGACGTCACAAGGAGCTCATGCGTTAGTTGGGTGCCACCATTTACAGTGGATCTGAGGACCAGCTTAGTGAGGCGGAGGAGTGGATTCAGCAGCACTGCCCGTGAACAGATTCAGACGCCGAGCAGTTTCCGACAGACGACGGTGGTGCCGATGATCCCACCGGGATATGATGCTCGAGACCCTCGCTTGCTATCACCTGGAGCCGTAGCAACACTCCTTCCCTTTTTGGTGTCTCGATGCCAAAGGGGGAGAGAGTTTAGGGATTTGTGTCTTTGTCGGATTTGCGAGTGTGTCTTTGTGGTGTCGTTTGTGCTTTCTCGCTGTTTGCTTTGTTAGGTTTGGTGCTAGTGAGACCTACCTTAGTTCCAGACATATGGTGTGAGACATATGCTACCTTATCTTTAGTTTATCATTATCTATGTCTATCTAGTCTTTCGGTATCTTATGAGTTGCATGCTTATCCTGTCTTATTCTCTGCTCTCATATATCCTGCTTAGGTTGTGGATCTCTAAAATGTAGGGGGAGTGTTGATCCTAGTATGTGTACCGTGCAGTCCAAAGCACTTATCTATATAGCACACATCTAGGGGGAGCCCATCTGTATTTTAGAGTTGTGAGGTTTGCGCATGTCCTATGTTTCCGTTTGTGCAAATCTCGTATTGTCATCAATCCACCAAAAAGGGGGAGATTGTAAGGGCATATTTACCCCTAAGGTGTTTTGGTGATTGATGAAAATGCGTTTGCGGACTAATCGAATGCGTTGAGCTTTTCAGAGATTCATACTTTGGCACGAGACGATTTCCTCCCCTCGGTGTGTTATTCAAGACGGTGCAGCTCTTTCGTTTCTATGTTGGTGGACTAGTTTCGTAGGAGTCACCGTACTATCAAGAGGGGATCCGCTTTGGTAAGGCTAGGGTGGAATCAACATGTACACTTCCTTATCGCACCCACTGAACCTTCCCACTTCAATGGAGTACTCTTTCCTCTTAGTGGCTGCTTTGACTGGTCCCAGCGGTAGTACCACGGGCCACAAGGGTAGTACCGCCCAAGCGCACAAGCGGTAGTACCGCTCCACAGCGGTAGTACCGCTTGGAGCCTTCAGCCGTAGTACCATTGCGGCTCCGTTCCCCTACTGCCTCGACTCGAGGGCTTCTTTTCTCGTGTCGGGTTTTGCGGCACTAGCTGTGGTAGTACCGCTCCCAAGCGGTAGTACTGCCCTTACCACCGCGGTAGTACCGCTTAGGGTCCAGGTCCTCGCTCCTTCTCTTTGCGCGGCAGTACTGTTGGCTCAGCGGTAGTACCGCCCACCCCAGCGGTAGTACCGCTCTTTGCGGGGCTGCTAAGGGGGTAACGGTTGGATTGTCCCCCCCCCCCACTATATAAGGGGGTCTTCTTCCCCAAAGTTGACCTACCTCTTCCCCCAAAATCTCCATTGTTGCTCCAAGCTCCATTTTCGCCCAATCTCTCTCCCTAGCCAATCAAACTTGTTGATTTGCTCGGGATTGGGTGAGAAGGCCCCGATTTACACTTCCACCAAGAGAAATTTGATTCCCCTCACTAATCCCTAGCGGATCTTGTTACTCTTGGGTGTTTGAGCACCCTAGACGGTTGAGGTCACCGCGGAACCATAGTCCATTGTGGTGAAGCTTCGTGGTGTCATTGGGAGCCTCCAATTAAGTTGTGGAGATTGCCCCAACCTTGTTTGTAAAGGTTTGGTCGCCGCCTTCAAGGGCACCAATAGTGGAATCACGGCATCTCGCATTGTGTGAGGGCGTGAGGAGATTACGGTGGCCCTAGTGGCTTCTTGGGGAGTGGTAACCCACAAGTGTAGGGGATCGCAACAGTTTTCGATAAGTAAGAGTGTCGAACCCAACGAGGAGCTAAAGGTAGAATAAATATTCCCTCAAGTTCTATCGACCACCGATACAACTCTACGCATGCTTGACGTTCGCTTTACCTAGAACAAGTATGAAACTAGAAGTACTTTGTAGGTGTTGTTGGATAGGTTTGCCTGATAATAAAGAGTACGTAAATAAAAGGTAGGGGCTGTTTAGATAAAGATGCAATAAAGTAAATATAGCGAGTGTGGAAAAGTGGTGGTAGGAGTTGTGAAATTTTCCCTAAGCAATTGACTACTTAACTAGACCGATAGCAAGTTTTAGGTCGGAGAGGCCACTGCTAGCATGCCATCCCTGACTTGGAGTTCTATGCACTTATGTTTGGGACTCTAGCAAGTGTCCTCAACTACTAAAGATTCATTAAGGTAAAACCCAACCATAGCATTAAAGCATCAAGTCCTCTTTATTTCCATACACAACAATCCCTCTTACTCGGGTTTGTGTTTCAGTCACTCACGCAACCCACTATAAGCGAATCATGAACATATTGCAACACCCTACAGTGGTACTCCCTCACGCTTGCGCGACACAGAGGGCACAATAGGACAGCAACATAACCACAAGCAAATTAAACCAATCATAGCAATTCATCAATCACCGATAGGACAACGAAAATCTACTCAGACATCATAGGATGGCAACACGTCATTGGATAATAATATGAAGCATAAAGCACCGTGTTCAAGTAGAGGGTACAACGGGATGCGGGAGAGTGGACTGGATATAGAAGGGGGAAGGTGATGGAGATGTTGGTGAAGATGACGACGGTGTTGGTGAAGATCGCGGTGATGATGATGGCCCCCGGCAGTGCTCTGGCCACCGGAAGCAAGGGGGAGAGATGGCCCCTTCTTCTTCTTCTTCCTTGACCTCCTCCCTAGATGGGAGAAGGGTTTCCCCTCTAGTCCTTGGATCCCATGGCGTGGGTGTCACGCCCAATATGCGACCCTATCCAAAAGGAACTCGAAGGTACCACCAAGGATAGACCCGCATATTGAAACGCTTTTGCAAGGTGGATATCATTACATCAACATTACATAATAGATGGGGATACATACATAAGGCATACAATGCCACTCGAATACAACATCACAATACATCAGAGCATCATCCGACTACAGATGAATCACAAACAGAAACTCAAACGACATCCACCCTGCTAGCCCAGGCTGCCGACCTGGAACCTATCCCCTGATCGAAGAAGCAGAAGAAGAACTCAACGCAAGCAAGCACCACTCTCGCGTCATGATCATCGCACAACCTGTACCTGCAACTGTTGTTGTAGTAATCTGTGAGCCACGAGGACTCAGCAATCCCATTACCATGGGTATCAAGACTAGCAAAGCTTAAAGGGAAAGGAAGGGGTAAAGTGGTGAGGCTGCAGCAGCGACTAAGCATATATGGTGGCTAACATACGCAAATAAGAGCGAGAAGAGAGCAAGCAGAACGGTCGTCAACTAGTAATGATCAAGAAGTGATCCTGAACTCCTACTTACGTCAAACATAACCCAGAAACCGTGTTCACTTCCCGGACTCCGCCGAGAAGAGACCATCACGGCTACACACGCGGTTGATGCGTTTTAATTCGGATCTGGTGTCAAGTTATCTACAACCGGACATTAACAAATTCTCATCTGCCTATAACCGCAGGCACGGCTTTCGAAAGATTATACCCTGCAGGGGTGTCCCAACTTAGCCCAGGACAAGCTCTCGCGATCAACGAAGGAATAGACCTTTTCCCACGAAGACCCGATCAGACTCGGAATCCCGGTTTACAAGACATTTCGACAATGGTAAAACAAGACCAGCAAGACCGCCCGATGCGCCGGCATCCTGATAGAAGTTGCACATATCTCGTTCTCAAGGCAACACCGGATGAGACAGGCTACGAGTAAAACCAGCCCTCAAGTTTCCCCGAGGTGGCCCCGCAGGCGGCTCGGTTCGGACCAACACTTAGACAAGCACTGGCCCGGGGGGGGCTAAAATAAAGATGACCCTCGGGTTAGCCGACCCAAGGGAAAGGGTAGGTGGTGGTGAGGCAAAAGGTAAAACCAAGGTTGGGCCTTGCTGGAGGAGTTTTATTCAAAGCGAACTGTCAAGGGGGTCCCATAAATCACCCGACCGCGTAAGGAACGCAAAATCCGGGAACATAACACCGGTATGACGGAAACTAGGGCGGCAAGAGTGGAACAAAACACTAGGCAAAAGGCCGAGTCTTCCACCCTTTACCAAGTATATAGATGCATTAATAATATAAGAGATATTGTGATATCCCAACCAAAATCCTATCCACCATGGAGAAATCTTCAACTTCACCTGCAACTAGCAACGCTATAAGAGGGGCTGAGCAAAAGCGGTAACATAGCCAAACAATGGTTTGCATAGGAAAGGTATCAAAGGTTAGAGGTTCATGGCAATTTGGGATGGCTTGATAAACAGGTAATAGGTAGCGCAGCATAGCGATAGAACGAAGCAACTAGCATAGCAATGATAGTAGTGAGATCCAGGGTAGCGGTCATCTTGCCTGAAATCCCGCAAGGAAGAAGAACGAGTCCATGAAGAAGACGAAACGGATGAAGCCGAACCAAGCGAAGACGAACGAATCCTCACGATCGCAACGAAATAGGAACTAACAAGAAGAAGCACACAACATAGGTAAACTCACCACACATGAACAAGTCATGATGCACGAACAAGCATGATGCATGACAAAGCTACATGAAGCTACTCATGGCAAGGGATGATGCAAAGAAGAGCAACACATCAAAGCAAGTTTAAATGAGGCCGGGAACAACATATAACAGTTCCGGTAAGTCCTCATATGCATATTTCGAAATTGGTCCAGATCTGAACAAACCTTATGTTCAAGTTGTTAAACAGCAAGTTTAAGATGCACAAAGATGATCTACACGAGATTCTAGTCAAGTTACATATAAAGTTCATTTAGTTCGGAGCTACGGCTTAGAAGATATGAGCAAAACAAGTTAAACATGGCATAGATGCAAAATGCATACAAACATCAATCAAACACCTCAAAACAAGGATGCAACATGTTAATATGAAACTACATGCAAAACTAAGCAAGTTTCATATAGAGCACACTCAAAACGGAGCAACGGTTCAACACACACACATGAAACAAGTTTAAAGGTCAAGCTGTCCAAAACAGCAACTAGGCATATTGCAAGCACCAAAACAACATGCTACATCACCCCAACATAATAACAAAAGGCATGGGCATGATGTACAGGTAAAGCACAACAAAACATGAACACAGAGCTATCTCCATAAATCACTAGAACATGCTCAAACACACATGGTAAGATTGCAAGTTATAACAATTTTAGACTTTGCAGAAAATACAATCACGATGCAATGTTTAGAGCTATCAAACAACATGTTACAGGAACTTATCATGGAAAACAAAGGCATGGCATGAATCTACTAAATGCATAGATCAAAAGACTCTTACTGACCATAAGCCAAAAAGGATCAGAAAATATGATGCACCCATGTAAACATAGCAAGTTATATTACAGATTCAAACATGGCAGAAACAGAATTATGAACGCATGTAAATGAGCTTGTACCACTCACTACAGAGCAATACATGGCATGGCAAGGCAACCAACAGTAAGAAGACATATTTGTGAAGCTAAGCATGGCAATAGCAAGCTCATAGGGTGCATGGATCACTAGAAAAACACATGGAAACAACTGATCATAATGTTAACAGGCTGACAGCAACATTATGAAGCAACTTTGGAGCAAGATATAAACAAGCTACAGGAACCTATAAATGCAACCAGGGGCATGGATGGATAGAGGATGACATGTAGATCAAAACATGTTTATAGAACATCTCCAGATTATGCATATAATGACTAGTAGCAACATGTTTATATAGCATCACGAAATAACAGATTCAGCCTAGCAAAACAGCAACATCATGAACACTACTTAACAAGCTCGATTCACTCACCACAAGTCATTGCATTACAAGATAAGCATAGCATCATCAGGAAGACATGTTTGTGTAACAAACCAAGTCAAGAACAAGTCCATAGCATGCAAGGATCCACTATAGCAAGCTTGGCCAAATTGAATAACATGTAAACAATATGCCAGGAAACATTTTGAAGCAAAAGTAGAGCACTCAAATGACATGCTAGACTACTCCATAATTGCAACAAAGGGCATGAATGGATAGAGCATAACCAAATGTTCAAAACACCCTTACTGAAGTATCTCAAAATATGCATGGATCTCTCGGTAGCATCATGTTTACATGGCATCAAAATAACAGCAGAACAGGGACTAAAATCAGCAACATCATGATGCCTAGTTTACATGCTTGTGCTAGTCACCACATTGATCACAAAAATACATAGCAAGCACCACTGTAAAGATAGCATGGCATAGTTCAAAACATATTTAGACATCAACCTCATAGGATGCACACATCAATCATGGCAAAAATGACAAAAGAGCTCGTTCTAACAGTTTCAGCAGATTAACATCAAGAAGCACTCTTATGATGATGATTCGGGCATCTAGATAACCTCAAATGAATATCATGAAATGGAATGAAATGATGTACTTTTCGAGGCGAACAATTTGACATATTACACGCGCAAAACGGAGCGACGGATGCAGAGTTATGGCATGACTAACATGGCATAAAATTTACTGAAACTGGGGACTTAGTGGATTTCGGGGTCAACCTGACAGATCGGCACGGTTTACGAGGTTCGCCGGGGAGCCTCGCCGGAGACGACGGAGATGGCCGGAGTTGCTCGGGGAGGCGCGGGGAGGCGGCCCCGGACCGGATCTGGCCGGATCCGGCCGGCGGCGGGCGCGGAAGCCGGCGCGGCAAGGCTCGGGGCGCGGGACGACGGGGCCGG
>NC_041387.1:632369880-632376984 GCF_002162155.2 Triticum dicoccoides
GAGGCGGCGGAGGAGCCTCGGGCGCGGGGCCGAACGGCGGCGGGGTCGCGGGCCTGCGCGGGCCAGCCACGGGCCCGGGCGGGGCGGCGGCGCGGGGCGGCGGCAGCTGCCACGTGGCAGCGCGGGAGTGGGCGGACGGCGGCGGCGGACATGTCCGTCGGTGGGGATTTCGTCCGGCGGCGGAGAGGGACTAGGTTAGGGTTTGGACTGCGCGAGAATTTCGGAGGGGATCACATATTTATAGGTAGAGGGAGCTAGGAGAGTCCAAATGAGGAGCGGTTTTCGCCCACACGATTGTGATCGAACGACCGAGAGCATGGAGGGGAGTTAGATGAGTTTTGGGCCAATTTGGAAGGGGTGTTGGGCTGCAAAAAGAAGGAGGCTTTACGGTTACCCGGTTAACCGTTGGAGTACCAAACGAACTCCAAATGGCACGAAACTTGACAGGCGGTCTACCGGTGCTATACCACGGCCGCTTGGCAAGACTCGGTCCATTCCGAGAACATTTAACACCTACTAACAACGAGAGACGAAAGGGGAATGCCGGAGGGCATAGGAGCGCCGGATTGCAAAACGGACAACGGGGAAAAGGCTCGGATGCATGAGACGAACACGTATGCAAAATGAAATGCACATGATGACATGATAAAATGCAACACGCAAGCAAATGACATGGCAAGGAAGGCGAATAACTGGCAGACACCTGGCGCATCGGATCTGGGGCGTTACAACACTCCTCCACTAACAAGAGATCTCGTCCCGAGATCTTAGGACCAAGATGGGAGAGAAAAGGGATGAGGTGAAACAAGAACTCAAGAGAAGAAGCAAAGAATCGAGATCACTCGAGAAAAAGAGAGGAACAACGAGAATGACGAGAATCGAAAGCTCACAGAAACAGATAGACTATGAAAGCACTCCGGTTGAAAATGGAAGGACAAGAACAAGAACTTCACAAGACGGGATGGCACTTGATGAGATAAACAACGCAAAGCCTCCGGTAGAATTAAAAGAATTGAATGAAGAGAACTTAGAAGAAAAGGTTGAACGGATTTGAATATCTGAGAAGAACGAAGAAATGCAAAACTCCACTTCACAAGAATACAGAGAATTAATTGCACTTCGAGACGCCAGAAGAAAAGATACTTGAACTCCACCAACAAGACTCTTGAAGAATGAATTAAACCATGAAGAACCACCATGAAGAACTCCGGTAACAAAAGGATGATAAGATAGAATAAAGTATGGAAAGAATAAGATTAGCCTTGCGATGATTTAGATGGAGGTTCCGACAAAATAGCCGAGGAAAATCTGAACTCCGAAAAAGAAAAGATGAAGACACTTGGAACTAGAATTTATTCAACAAGAACAAACTCTGAAGAAAATGATTAATCACTTGGATGAGATAAGAATAAGATTTATTGTATGCTTATCCTTCATCAAATTAAACTGATGACAAACAATGGATTTTGCATACTACTTATTCTTCTTGAAAAGGAATTAAGAGGAATGTGGCACAAAACTTGAGAAAGTCTTGATGAACCACCGGTAGGATTGAAAAGAACGAAAGGATTGATATGATGACAAAGGAAAAGGAGTGTGAAGGAACCACCGTAAGAATTCAAAAATGACTGATGAACGAGAATGAATCACCGGGAAGACTTAGAAGAACAAATAATCTAGAGGGGATTTAGATGCAAGAGAACTGGAAGAACTCGAGCTGATTAAAGAACACTTGAACGAAGCACCGTGACAAATGGATAACGGTAGCTGAAATGAGAGGACGAAGAATTCTTCTAGAATGATGGCCTCCGGTGAAAAGAAACGGGAAAACAACTCCTGACAAACTCCGGATGGGTAAGAGAGAATATCTGACAAATGGAATAATTCGAGAGGATGATATGAAGCTAGAACCACGAATCTTCGAGAGGACGGACAAGATTGAGAGGGAAAACTCTTCTTCGATCTTCAACTCTGAGAAAGACGACGAGAAACACCACCGAAATTACTGAGATACTCCGGTAGAATGAAAAGCAGAGAGGTTGAGCCAACAATGAAATGATTTGAAATCAATCTTGGAAAAGCATCTGACTGATGAAATTCATTCTTACGTCAGACTTGAAAAGAATTTGAGAATAACTCCGGGGAATTAGAAGAGTCAGGTAAGATCCTGGAAAAAGACCTGTGGGTTAGGGCCCACTGAATAGAAAACACCGTTGGAAAGGATTGATGAACAGATAGATGATGCACCGGAACAATTGAAATATTTGAATGAGGTGACAGCCTCGAATTAATTGGAATAGATACGAATCTCCTGAGATGTCTTGAGCACTCCGGAAGGATAAACTAGCGAGAGGCGAACGAGCAGGGAAAACACTTGATCCAAGGAAAAGAATACGATCACTACCAAAAATTAGAATTGAATCCACCGGAGAAGAATAAGAGATGAAGAATGTCCAACAAAAGAGAATTCACCGGTTGAAACAATTGACGAAAACTGAAGAGGCTCCACACGAATGAAAATTGATGCTCGAAAGAGACTCAGGCTCCGGGAAGAAGAGGGTGGGAGGGCGGGAAAACAAAGGCAACTTGGGAGGGGAAACGACGGATATCTTGAAGAGACAACACCAGTTGAAATCATTGAGGATAGAGAGCAAAGACTTCGCACGAGTAGAATGGATACTCGATTACGGATTCCGGATACGAGAAGAAAAAGGGAGGGCGGGTGGGAAAAGAAAACGACTGAGGATTGAACTTGGCAAAGATGAAGAGGTTCGAGTCAACTTGACGAGAAATGCACCGGATGAAAAGAGCTGAGGAACAACTAACGGAAAACCAACTGCGTGATCCTAAAGAAAAATTTGAAAGGGAAGAGAAGTAATTCAAAACACCTACGTCAAGATTCCTTACCAGAGCAACAAAGGGGCTGAGGAGTAAAAAGAATTCCTACTCTCCGATATAACTAGACTCAGAAAACAGTTTTCTTCTAGACTCAACAACGCCCAAACTACACGATCAATCAAGGGGGCTCCTAGGGTCGGTCGAGGCTCTGATACCAACTTGTCACGCCCAATATGCGACCCTATCCAAAAGGAACTCGAAGGTCCCACCAAGGATAGACCCGCATATTGAAACGCTTTTGCAAGGTGGATATCATTACATCAACATTACATAATAGATGGGGATACATACATAAGGCATACAATGCCACTCGAATACAACATCACAATACATCAGATCATCATCCGACTATGGATGAATCACAAACAGAAACTCAAACGACATCCACCCTGCTAGCCCAGGATGCCGACCTGGAACCTATCCCCTGATCGAAGAAGCAGAAGAAGAACTCAACGCAAGCAAGCACCGCTCTCGCGTCATCATCGCACAACCTGTACCTGCAACTGTTGTTGTAGTAATCTGTGAGCCACGAGGACTCAGCAATCCCATTACCATGGGTATCAAGACTAGCAAAGCTTAAAGGGAAAGGAAGGGGTAAAGTGGTGAGGCTGCAGCAGCGACTAAGCATATATGGTGGCTAACATACGCAAATAAGAGCGAGAAGAGAGCAAGCAGAACGGTCGTCAACTAGTAATGATCAAGAAGTGATCCTGAACTCCTACTTACGTCAAACATAAACCAGAAACCGTGTTCACTTCCCGGACTCCGCCGAGAAGAGACCATCACGGCTACACACGCGGTTGATGCGTTTTAATTCGGATCTGGTGTCAAGTTATCTACAATCGGACATTAACAAATTCCCATCTGCCTATAACCACAGGCACGGCTTTCGAAAGATTATACCCTGCAGGGGTGTCCTAACTTAGCCCAGGACAAGCTCTCGCGATCAACGAAGGAATAGACCTTCTCCCAGGAAGACCCGATCAGTCTCGGAATCCCGGTTTAGAAGACATTTCGACAATGGTAAAACAAGACCAGCAAGACCGCCCGATGCGCCGACATCCTGATAGAAGCTGCACATATCTCGTTCTCAGGGCAACACCGGATGAGACAGGCTACGAGTAAAACCAGCCCTCAAGTTTCCCCGAGGTGGCCCCGCAGGCGGCTCGGTTCGGACCAACACTTAGACAAGCACTGGCCCGGGGAGGGGGGCTAAAATAAAGATGACCCTCGGGTTGGCCGACCCAAGGGAAAGGGTAGGTGGTGGTGAGGCAAAAGGTAAAACCAAGGTTGGGCCTTGCTGGAGGAGTTTTATTCAAAGCGAACTGTCAAGGGGGTCCCATAAATCACCCGACCGCGTAAGGAACGCAAAATCCGGGAACATAACACCGGTATGACGGAAACTAGGGTGGCAAGAGTGGAACAAAACACTAGGCAAAAGGCCGAGTCTTCCACCCTTTACCAAGTATATAGATGCATTAATAATATAAGAGATATTGTGATATCCCAACCAAAATCCTGTCCACCACGGAGAAATCTTCAACTTCACCTGCAACTAGCAACGCTATAAGAGGGGCTGAGCAAAAGCGGTAACATAGCCAAACAATGGTTTGCATAGGAAAGGTATCAAAGATTAGAGGTTCTTGGCAATTTGGGATGGCTTGATAAACAGGTAATAGGTAGCGCAACATAGCGATAGAACGAAGCAACTAGCATAGCAATGATAGTAGTGAGATCCAGGGTAGCGGTCATCTTGCCTGAAATCCCACAAGGAAGAAGAACGAGTCCATGAAGAAGACGAAACGGATGAAGCCGAACCAAGCGAAGACGAATGAATCCTCACGATTGCAACGAAACAGGAACTAACAAGAAGAAGCACACAACATAGGTAAACACACCACACATGAACAAGTCATGATGCACGAACAATCATGATGCATGACAAAGCTACATGAAGCTACTCATGGCAAGGGATGATGCAAAGAAGAGCAACACATCAAAGCAAGTTTAAATGAGGCCGGGAACAACATATAACAGTTCCGGTAAGTCCTCATATGCATATTTCGAAATTGGTCCAGATCTGAACAAACCTTATGTTCAAGTTGTTAAACAGCAAGTTTAAGATGCACAAAGATGATCTACACGAGATTCTAGTCAAGTTACATATAAAGTTCATTTAGTTCGGAGCTACGACTTAGAAGATATGAGCAAAACAAGTTAAACATGGCATAGATGCCAAATGCATACAAACATTAATCAAACACCTCAAAACAAGGATGCAACATGTTAATATGAAACTACATGCAAAACTAAGCAAGTTTCATATAGAGCACACTCAAAACGGAGCAACGGTTCAACACACACACATGAAACAAGTTTAAAGGTCAAGCTGTCCAAAATAGCAACTAGGCATATTGCAAGCACCAAAACAACATGCTACATCACCCCAACATAATAACAAAAGGCATGGGCATGATGTACAAGTAAAGCACAACAAAACATGAACACAGAGCTATCTCCATAAATCACTAGAACATGCTCAAACACACATGGTAAGATTGCAAGTTATAACAATTTCAGACTTTGCAGAAAATACAATCACGATGCAATGTTTAGAGCTATCAAACAACATGTTACAAGAACTTATCATGGAAAACAAAGGCATGGCATGAATCTACTAAATGCATAGATCAAAAGACTCTTACTGACCATAAGCCAAAAAGGATCAGAAAATATGATGGCACCCATGTAAACATAGCAAGTTATATTACAGATTCAAACATGGCAGAAACAGAATTATGAAGGCATGTAAATGAGCTTGTACCACTCACTACAGAGCAATACATGGCATGGCAAGGCAACCAACAGTAAGAAGACATATTTGTGAAGCTAAGCATGGCAATAGCAAGCTCATAGGGTGCATGGATCACTAGGAAAACACATGGAAACAACTGATCATAATGTTAACAGGCTGACAGCAACATTATGAAGCAACTTTGGAGCAAGATATAAACAAGCTACAGGAACCTATAAATGCAACCAGGGGCATGGATGGATAGAGGATGACATGTAGATCAAAACATGTTTATAGAACATCTCCAGATTATGCATATAATGACTAGTAGCAACATGTTTATATAGCATCACGAAATAACAGATTCAGCCTAGCAAAACAGCAACATCATGAACACTACTTAACAAGCTCGATTCACTCACCACAAGTCATTGCATTACAAGATAAGCATAGCATCATCAGGAAGACATGTTTGTGTAACAAACCAAGTCAAGAACAAGTCCATAGCATGCAAAGATCCACTATAGCAAGCTTGGCCAAATTGAATAACATATAAACAATCTGCCAGGAAACATTTTGAAGCAAAAGTAAAGCACTCAAATGACATGCTAGACTACTCCATAATTGCAACAAAGGGCATGAATGGATAGAGCATAACCACATGTTCAAAACACCCTTACTGAAGTATCTCAAAATATGCATGGATCTCTCGGTAGCATCATGTTTACATGGCATCAAAATAACAGCAGAACAGGGACTAAAATCAGCAACATCATGATGCCTAGTTTACATGCTTGTGCTAGTCACCACATTGATCACAAAAATACATAGCAAGCACCACTGTAAAGATGGCATGGCATAGTTCAAAACACATTTAGAGATCAACCTCATAGGATGCACACATCAATCATGGCAAAAATGACAAAAGAGCTCGTTCTAACAGTTTCAGCAGAATAACATCAAAAAGCACTCTTATGACGATGATTCGGGCATCTAGATGACCTCAAATGAATATGATGAAATGGAATGAAATGATGTACTCTTCGAGACGAACAATCTGACATATTACACGCGCAAAACGGAGTTACGGATGCAGAGTTATGGCATGACTAACATGGCATAAAATTTACTGAAACTGGGGACTTAGTGGATTTCGGGGTCAACCTGACAGATCGGCACGGTTTACGAGGTTCGCCGGGGAGCCTCGCCGGAGACGACGGAGATGGCCGGAGTTGCTCGGGGAGGCGCGGGGAGGCGGCCCCGGGCCGGATCTGGCCGGATCCGGCCGGCGGCTGGCGCGGAAGCCGGCGCAGCAAGGCTCGGGGCGCGGGACGACGAGGCCGGGCGGCGCCCGAGCTCGCCGGAGAGGCGGCCACGACGGAGGGGTGCCAGAGCAGGGGGCGACGGAGGCG
>NC_041387.1:632377293-632386715 GCF_002162155.2 Triticum dicoccoides
CTGCGCGGGCCAGCCACGGTCCCGGGCGGGGCGGCGGCGCGGGGCGGCGGCTGCCACGTGGCGGCGCGGGAGTGGGCGGACGGCGGCGGCGGACATGTCCGTCGGTGGGGATTTCGTCCGGCGGCGGAGAGGGACTTGGTTAGGGTTTGGACTGCGCGAGAATTTTGGAGGGGATCACATATTTATAGGTAGAGGGAGCTAGGAGAGTCCAAATGAGGAGCGGTTTTCGCCCACACGATCGTGATCGAACGACCGAGAGCATGGAGGGGAGTTAGATGGGTTTTGGGCCAATTTGGAAGGGTGTTGGGCTGCAAAGAGAAGGAGGCTTTACGGTTACCCGGTTAACCGTTGGAGTACCAAACGAACTCCAAATGGCACGAAACTTGACAGGCGGTCTACCTGTGCTATACCAAGGCCGCTTGGCAAGACTCGGTCCATTCCGAGAACATTTAACACCCACTGACAACGAGAGACGAAAGGGGAACGCCGGAGGGCATAGGAGCGCCGGATTGCAAAACGGACAACGGGGAAAAGGCTCGGATGCATGAGACGAACACGTATGCAAAATGAAATGCACATGATGACATGATAAAATGCAACACGCAAGCAAATGACATGGCAACGAAGGCGAATAACTGGCAGACACCTGGCGCATCGGATCCGGGGCGTTATAGTAGGAGGGGCGAGAGCCCCTCCGAGATTGGATCTATCTCTCTGTTTCTCCATTATCTGATTCTACCCCTTCACCGTTTCTTAAATATATGGAGATCCGTAACTCCGATTGGGGTGAATCTTTCGCCCAGATTTTTCTCATAAAATTAGCTTTCTTGCGGAAAAAGAAGGGCATCAACCGCCTTACGGGTGGCCCACGAGAGGCTAGGGTGCGCCTGCGTCCCTGGGGCGCGCCCCCCTATCTCGTGGCCACCTCGGGCACCGTTTCGCGTTGATTCTTCCTCCGGAAAATCCCAAATATTCCAAAATAATTCTCCGTCCATTTTTATCCCGTTTGGATTCTGTTTGATATTGGTTTTCTGCGAAACATAAAACATGCAACAGACAGGAACTGGCACTTGGCACTGGATCAATATGTTAGTCCCGAAAATAATGTAAAAAGTTGCCAAAAGTGTATGAAAGTTGAAGAATATTGGCATGGAACAATCAAAAATTATAGATATGATGGAGACGTATCAGCATCCCCAAGCTTAATTCCTGCTCGTCCTCGAGTAGGTAAATGATAAAAAGATAATTTTTGATTTGGAATGCTATCTAGCATAATCTTGATCATGTGTCTAATCATGGCATGAATAGTAAGATACGAGTGATTCAAAGCAATAGTCTATCATTTGACATAAAAATAATAATACTTCAAGCATACCAACCAAGCAATTATGTCTTATCGAAATAACATAGCCAAAGAAAGCTCATCCCTACAAAATCATATAGTCTGGCTATGCTCCATCTTCGTCACACAAAATGCTCCCATCATGCACAACCCCGATGACGAGCCGAGCAATTGGTTCATACTTTTTGACGCGCTTCAGCTTTTTCAACTCTTATGCAATACATGAGCGCAAGCCATGGACATAGCACTATGGTGGTATATGGTGGTGGTTGTGAGGACAAAAAGGGAGAAGAAAGTCTCACATCAACTAGGAGTATCAACGGGCTATGGAGATGCCCATCGATAGATATCAATGTGAGTGAGTAGGGATTGCCATGCAACGGATGCACTAGAGCTATAAATATATGAAAGCTCAACAAAAGAAACTAAGTGGGTGTGCATCCAACTTGCTTGCTCATGAAGACCTAGGGCATTTTGAGGAAGCCCATCATTGGAATATACAAGCCAAGTTCCATAATGAAAAATTCCCACTAGTATATGAAAGTGAAAGCATAGGAGGCTCTCTCTATGAAGAACATGGTGCTACTCTAAAGCACAAGTGTGGTCAAAGGATAGTAACATTGTTCCTTCTCTCTTTTTCTCTCATTTTATTTTTTTCCTTTTTATTTTTTTATTTTTTTATTTTTTATTTTTTCTTTCTTTCTTTCTTTTTCTTTTTGGTGGGCTTCTTTGGCCTCTTTTATTTTTATAAAGTCCGAAGTCCCATCCCGACTTGTGGGGGATAGTCTTCATCATCCTTTCCTCACTGGGACAATGCTCTAATAATGAAGATCATCACACTTTTATGGATTTACAACTCGAGAATTACAACTCAAAGCTAGAACAAAATATGACTCTATATGAATGCCTCTGGTGGTGTACCGGGATATGCAATGAATCAAGAGTGACATGTATGAAAATTATGAAGGTGGCCTTGCCACAAATACGATGTCTACTACATGATCATGCAAAGAGCAATATGACAATGATGAAACGTGTCATAATAAACGGGGTGGTGGAAAGTTGCATGGCAATATATCTCGGAATGGCTATGGAAATGCCATATAGGTAGGTATGGTGACTGTTTTGAGGAGGGATAATAATGGGTTCATGATACCGGCAAAAATTGCGCGGCATAATAGAGCTAGCTAAGTGGAAGGATGAGTGTGCGTATATCCATGGACTCACATTAGTCATAAAGAACTCATATACTTATTGCAAAAGCCTACTTAGCCCTCGAAGCAAAGTACTACTACGCATGCCCCAAGAGGGATAGATTGGTAGGAAAAATTCCATCGCTCGTCCCCGACTGCCACTCATAAGGAAAGCAATCAAAGAGCACCCCATGCTCCAACTTCGTTACATAACGGTTCACCAGACGTGCATGCTACGGGACTTGCAAACCTCAACACAAGTATTTCTCAATTTCACAATTACTCAACAAGCATGACTCTAATATCACCACCTTTATATCGCAGAACTATTGCAAGGAATCAAACATATCATATTCAGTGATCTACAAGCTTATGTAGGATTTTATGACTAACCATGTGAATGACCAATTCCTGTCATCTCTCTAAATAGATATAAGTGAAGAAAGAGAGTTTAACTCTTTCTACAAAAGATATGCCCACACTCTAACAAATATAAGTGAAGCAAAAGAGCATTCTACAAATGGCGGTTTTCTAAGTAAAGAGAAACAGGCAATCCAAACTTCAAATGATATAAGTGAAGCACATGAAGCATTCTATAAAGCCACACTCAAAAGATTTAAATGAAGTGCAATGAGCATTCTATAAATCAACCAAGGAATATCTCATACCAGCATGGTGCATAAAAGAAAAGGAAAAGTTAAATGCAAAATACGCTCCAAGACTTGCACATAATGCATGAACGAAACGAATTTGAAAACATACCGATACTTGTTGAAGAAAGAGGGGATGCCTTCTGGGGCATCCCCAAGCTTAGACGCTTGAGTCTCCTTGAATATTTACTTGGGGTACCTCGGGCATCCCCAAGCTTGAGCTCTTGCCTCTCTTCCTTTTCCTCATATCGAGACATCCTCGATTAGACACTACATCCACACAAAACTTCAACAGAAAACTCGGTAAGATCCGTTAGTATAATAAAGCAAATCACCACTCTAAGTACTGTTGCAAACCAATTCATATTTTGTTTTTGCATCGTGTCTACTGTAATATAGATTTTCCATGGCTTAATTTGCTGATATAAATTGATAGTTTCATCAAAACAAGCAAGCTATGCATCAAAAACAGAATCTGTCAAAAACAGAACAGTCTGTAGCAATCTGAACATTCACCATACTTATGTTACCCCAAAAATTCTACCAAAATTAGGAAAAATAAACAAGTTATACAGAAAGACAGTGCAAAAGGAATCAGAACCATTTGACGTTCCAGGTAAAAATGTAAAATCGTGCACTACAGCCAAAGTTTCTGTCCTGCTCCATACAAACCAACAAGCATTGTAAACATCCTAAAGGCAAATTTTAGCACATTATTTTTATAATACAAAGGAATTATACAAGGGGATAATTATTTTTGTTGAAAAGTTTCTGTAATCAAGATTCACAAAGTTTCCGTGAGCATGAACAAAGTTCAAGGCTAGCTCCCACTTCAACAATGCTTGTCTTTCTCACTTTCACTTTCCTTTTTGAAAAGTTTTCGGGTTCCCCTCTTTATTTTTTTTGTTTTTAAACTATATAAAAGCACTCAACAGAAATAAATGACTCTCCAAAACTTCCGGATTGTCTCCCTGGCAGCGCTTTCTTTAAAGCCATTAAGCTAGGCATATAGTGCTCAAGTAATGGATCCACCCGGATCCCAAGGTATATCAAAGCCAATTTTAATTAATAATGATTTGTAATTTAGTAGTGAGCACAAAGTGTCATATATCATGCAACAACGAAGTCTAACTCTCTTCTTGTGCATCGGCATGTCATAAAAGAACAATTCATGCACACCAAGTAAAGGCCAATGCATAGTATAAACAGTTTCTTGCAATTTTATCGTATTGGAAACATAGAGAGGTGGAGATATAGTTCCTCTCTCATAATAATTGCAAGTAGGATCAGCAAGCACATGCATATTACATTCATCAAAATCATCATGTGCAATGGTAAAAGGCAACCCATCAATATAATCCTTAATAAGCACAAACTTCTCCGATATAGTGTAGTAGGGAGAATTCAAAAAGATAACAGGACTATCATGTGTGGGTGCTATAGCAACAATTTCATGTTTAACATAAGGGACTATAGCAAGTTCATCTCCATAAGCATAATTCATATTGGCATCTTGGCCACAAGCATAGCAAGCATCATCAAAAAGGGATATTTCAAGAGAATCAACGGGATCATAACAATCATCATAGCAATCATCCTTCGGTAAGCACGAAGGGGAATTAAATAATGTATGAGTTGGAGGGTTACTCTCATTAGAAGGTGGGCACGGGTAGCTAATCCGCTCTTCCTCCTTTTGTTCTTCGCTCTCCTCATCATCTTTTTCATCCAATGAGCTCACAGTTTCATCAATTTCTTCTTCCATAGCTTCCTGCAAAATATTATTATCTTCTTGGACAGCGGAGACTTTCTCAATAAATGCATTAATATAGTAATTGTATTCATAATTTTCATAGCAATATCTAAGTATAGCAAGATTTTCTGGTCTACAAACTGAATCATCAAAATCGTCAAATGCTTTAAACATAGATTCAATCTCATAAGCACCCATAAAAGCAACAAATTCTTCTATTTGTTCCACATCATAGTAATCATATCTACCATTAGCATAAGAAGCTAAGGTTTCATTATCATTGAATTTGCATGAAAAGGGAAGGTGTGGATCCTTCATCCTAGAGCAACAAGTATAATCATGCATCACGCATAGTTGACAAGCATACCAACGCAAAATAATAAATTGATCCCATAATAGTTTCCCTTTTTGTGTCGAGCAATAATACCTAAAGTATTCACGTTGATCCAATGTGTCTCCCATTATAAAGTTGAATGGGGTTTTCTCAGGATTATCAAAGTAGTACATAATATCTTTCACATAATGAGAATCGGGGGTTTTAGGAGTTACCCCATCTACATGAGTAGCAAGTACATCTATTTTTTTTTTGGTATTTTGCGTTCCATATCCATAACTAAAGATAGAGAACAACTTAGAACAACAAATAAAAATTACTTAGTGATAAAGCAAACAAGCACACACGAGAATATTCACCCCACGCTATGACTCCCCGGCAACGGCGCTAGAAAAAGGTCTTGATAACCCACAAGTGTAGGGGATCGCAACAGTTTTCGATAAGTAAGAGTGTCGAACCCAACGAGGAGCTAAAGGTAGAATAAATATTCCCTCAAGTTCTATCGACCACCGATACAACTCTACGCACGCTTGACATTCGCTTTACCTAGAACAAGTATGAAACTAGAAGTACTTTGTAGGTGTTGTTGGATAGGTTTGCAAGATAATAAAGAGTACGTAAATAAAAAGTAGGGGCTGTTTAGATAAAGATGCAATAAAGTAAATATAGCGAGTGTGGAAAACTGGTGGTAGGAGTTGTGAAATTGTCCCTAAGCAATTGAGTACTTAACTAGACCGATAGCAAGTTTTATGTGGGAGAGGCCACTGCTAGCATGCCATCCCTGACTTGGAATTCTATGCACTTATGATTGGAACTCTAGCAAGCGTCCGCAACTACTAAATATTCATTAAGGTAAAACCCAACCATAGCATTAAAGCATCAAGTCCTCTTTATTCCCATATGCAACAATCCCTCTTACTCGGGTTTGTGTTTCAGTCACTCACGCAACCCACTATAAGCGAATCATGAACATATTGCAACACCCTACAACGGTACTCCCTCACGCTTGCGCGACAAGGAGGGCACAATAGGACAGCAACATAACCACAAGCAAATTAAACCAATCATAGCAATTCATCAATCACCGATAGGACAACGAAAATCTACTCAGACATCATAGGATGGCAACACATCAATGGATAATAATATGAAGCATAAAGCACCATGTTCAAGTAGAGGGTACAGCGGGATGCGGGAGAGTGGACCGCTAGATATAGAAGGGGGAAGGTGATGGAGATGTTGGTGAAGATGACGACGGTGTTGGTGAAGATCGCGGTGATGATGATGGCCCCCGGCAGCGCTCCGGCGCCACTGGAAGCAAGGGGGAGAGATGGCCCCTTCTTCTTCTTCTTCCTTGACCTCCTCCCTAGATGGGAGAAGGGTTTCCCCTCTGGTCCTTGGCTCCCATGGCGTGGGAGGGGCGAGAGCCCCTCCGAGATTGGATCTATCTCTCTGTTTCCACGTTCTCTAATTCTACCCCTTCATCGTTTCTTAAATATTCGGAGATCCGTAACTCCGATTGGGGTGAATCTTTCGCCCAGATTTTTCTCGTAAAATTAGCTTTCTTGCGGCAAAAAAGGGCATCAACCACCTTACGGGTGGCCCACGAGAGGCCAGGGCGCGCCTGCCTCCCTGGGGCGCCCCCCTATCTCGTGGCCACCTCGGACACCGTTTCGCGTTGATTCTTCCTCCAGAAAATCCCAAATATTCCAAAATAATTCTTCGTCCGTTTTTGTCCCGTTTGGATTCCGTTTGATATTGGTTTTCTGCGAAACATAAAACATGCAACAGACAGGAACTGGCACTAGGCACTGGATCAATATGTTAGTCCCAAAAATAATATAAAAAGTTGCCAAAAGTGTATGAAAGTTGAAGAATATTGGCATGGAACAATCAAAAATTATAGATACGACGGAGACGTATCAGGGAGCATTGTGCCTCCACACCATTCTAACGGAGACGTACTTCCCCTCAAAAGGAAGGAACTTCGGTAACACATCCTCGTCTCCACCGGCTCCACTCTTGGTTACCTCGTGCCTTTACTTGTGCAAGCTTATTTGTGTTGTATCCCTTGCTTGCTTATGTGCTAGTCTTTGTTGCATCATATAGGTTGCTCACCTAGTTGCATATCTAGACAACCTACTTTGATGCAAAGTTTAATTTGGTAAAGAAAAGTATTAAAATTGTTAGTTGCCTATTCACCCCCCCTCTAGTCAACTATATCGATCCTTTAACTTATAATAACAACTCCTCCTCATCATCATAGTACTCATAATCACTACTCCTACTCAGCATCACCATCAAGTCTAAGACATTGTAGTCATATATAATCAACACTAACTAATTGTTCTTAATACTTAGGACCTACTCCTCTCTCCTAACTAAAATACCATAAAACAAATAAACCGGTCCTTCACCATAATGGAGAATGGACATAAACCTATCTCCAACTTGTGGCTTCGCACATTCATTTTGTCTCCAATTATTTGCATGTGCGCATTCATCACTTTGCTCCATTATTTGATTTTGAGCCTTCCATCATTTGAAGAAATCGAGTATGCAGTATGGTAAGCCTCTGAAGGAGTTGGTCGTAAGCTAACCATATGCATATCACCTTCGGTACATAGCATGTCAGGCACAACCTGCTTCGGGAGCCTCTGTTCAAGAACGAAATAATAACATGTATAGTTAGTAATGTAGTTTACTTAAGAATAATGTATGTAGTGAAGTTACCATCATTAACAAAATCTTACCAAGTTTTTGGCAATGAAGTTACCATCAAGCAATTTATGGACTAGTGGCACATATCTAGTATAATTTGGGCTCATAGAGTGTCTGGTTCTGAAGGCCTCAACATCTTCTATGAATGAGACAAGATAACCTTTCTCCTCACAATTAAGCTTGGAGTCATAGCTGTAGTATGTGTTGTCTACTACCTTTTGAGTATTTCATGAAGATAAGAAATAAGCTGAGAATTATAAATAAATAAGTTTAGTACGGATGAACAACAAATATTTTTAAATTAACAACATAAATTACTGAACTTAGCAAATTAGTTTGACAAACTTACATCTAGATAAAACTGGAGGCATATCCACATCCACCCAGATGTTGATATCATCATCATCATCATAATCTTCGGGACGAATATCAAATCTTATTCGCATTCCCTCCTCAAATCCATATACCTTGCATAGAGCTTCCCAATTAGAGCAACCTAAATGGGAGCGATCGACCGCATTGTAGAACTTAACCAGAAACTCATAACCATGTTTAGTTCTTAAGTGAGCCCTCCTCGTCTCCACATTATCAAAGTCATCTAAACCTAAACCAAGCTTCTCCAGTACATATGGTCTAGCATGGCACGGGATGTACTGGTCGAATTGGAAAAAATCCATAAATTACACGTTGAATAAAAGAAGCACAAGTGATGATATTTATTACGATGAAATGCTTGTCGTTGCGTACCGTACAAACATCGAAGGTCTCTTCCAGCTTCACGGTGAAAAACCTATCATTTTGCAGGTGAGGAAACCTGTCGCACACACCACGGTCATCGTAACAGTACCCGCACTCCGGGATCCCATCGTCATTAGACATCTCCTGTGTTCAAAATTCAAAGATTATAACTCGACGGCAAAACCCAAAAAATCAGGCATGACGTTTGCTAAAAAAGGACATATCGAGCGCCTGAAATTTGCTGAAATGGAAATTAATCAACACTCCGGCAAAACATAGGCCACTTATCGATGGTCATTGCATTTCAATGGTTCAAAATATGAAAAAAAACATTTGAAAATATCATATATAATCCTAACACTAAATAAAGTAGTTCTATTAACTACTTACTAAATAGACTAGTTTTTAACTACTTAGTAAATAAACTAGTTCTATTAAGCACTTGCTATAAATAAACTAGTTCTATTAAGCACTTACTAAATAAACTAGTCTATTAAGCACTTAATATAAATAAACTAGTTATATTAATCACTTACTAAATAAACTATTTCTATTAAACACTTGCTAAAAATTCTACTACCCTAGTTCTACCCTAAATTTTCTTACTTCTATTTTATTCAAAACACCTACGATTTGCAAGAATAGAGACAAGGGAGGGAGGGAGGAGAGAGGAGGGGGAGGGGGCAGCCGGAGG
>NC_041387.1:632386985-632410379 GCF_002162155.2 Triticum dicoccoides
GATGGGAGGAGGCGGAGGGAGGGGCGGTGGGAGGAGGGCTGCCGACGAAGGAGGGAGGAGGGGCGGCCGCAGGCGGAGGGAGGAGGGCGCGGTGGGAGCAGGAGGGGGGAGGGCACTGTGGGAGGAGGAGGGACGAAAGGAGAGAGTACCTCGGTGGCGGACGGACGACGGCGGCGGCGGCGACGCACGACGATGGTTATCGGCGCGGGCGAGAGTAACTGAGAGGGGAAGAGTGAGTGAGAGAGAGGGTCGGCCGCGCGCGTGGGGATAAGGTAGGGTTAGTAGTAGCGCGTGTACCAAAACACGCTATAGCTAATGAGAATAGCAGTAGCGCTGTGCGGGGTTGCACGCTACTGCTAAGTTGGACTAGCAGTAGCGCTTTTAGTAGTACTGTTAAGTGTAAGCATGCAAAAATATATTGTGTGTCAATACAAAAATACATTGGCCGTCAATGATCTTTTTGTGTACAATCTGAATTGTCAATATGAGTCCTCTCCGGTAGGAACCGGAGAGGACTACCGGAGATGACTCATATTGCGGCCACAAATTCTACACATAGATTTCAGTGAAGACCAACTGGTCTTGATAGTTTCAGAAGTAACATATTTAAGGTGCTAAACACCCTGTCCGCGGAGCGAGGTGGGACTAAACTTGTGGGCTGAACTTAGCAGTAGCGATTTTTGCGGAAGTGCGCTGCTGCTAACATTTATAGCAGTAGCACGATTCATTATAGGGCGCTACTGCTATAACTAGCTGGACGGCGAGGTCATGGCAATTAGAGCAGTAACGCGGTTTAGAGGGGACGCGCTACTGCTATTTTTTTTTCAGCAGCGCGTTTTGCTTGCACGCGCTGCTGCTAAATAGCAGTAGCATTGTATTTTGAGAAGCGCTGTTGGTAAGATTCTGTGTATAAGGTTTTTCCTAATAGTGTTTGTATGCGAAGGTGCTCATGTGTATATGAGTATGGCCGTAGTTTCTCTCTTTCGATGATGTTGTTTGGTGATAGTGAAGGCGATGATGGACTGTGTTTCTTCCAAAGTGAATTTCTAGTTTTACTTCTTGTAAAGTTTTTGATACGATATTATAAAACATCTTCTTTTTTTAACACAATATAGACGCAAGCGCTTATATGCATATGTATACACTCACCTCTATAAATGCACACACGCACATCTTATCTCTACGAGCACCTCCGAAAAGACTGAGCCGGCACATCATCTTGAAATTTATGAAGATATTACAAGACATCTACGTATAGATGTTATCCTCAAGAAAAATCTATGTATGTACGCTTTTTATGGTGATCATGTGCATACTGTTTGTAATCCGTTTTTCTAATAGGTAGTTATGCCTGGCTACCCACCCTACAACTGCGCCACATGAGACGTGTTATCTCCTTGCTTTGACACCAAATTTGCATAGCTCAGCTGCTTTGTTCGCGATCAGATCTCGGTTCAACCGTTTGACCGGCACACGGTACAGGGCTAGAAGAACGGCGGCAAGCACGGAGCCATTTTTTTCTCGTTTATTTACTACGGCGGGGAGCACAGGGCTATCGGGAGCATCTCCTCCGCGCACTCCCCGCCGTGTCCCATTCGCCGATGCTTCGCCGTCGCCCATATTCATCTTCCAAGAAGCTCACTCCTCCGCTGCCATAGCCGCCCGCCGCGCCATCCTTGATTCCTTGCCGCATCGTTTCGCCCGTCAGATGGACCCTGAATCCGAGGTCACGTTCGAGTTCGTGCCGGTGATCCGGCAGTACAGGAGCGGCCGCGTCGAGCGCCTGCTCCCCGTAGACCCCGTCCCGCCCTCCGTCGACGCCGCCACCGGAGTCGCCTCCAGGGACGTCGTCTTCGACCCGGCCACCGGCGCGTGGGCCCGCCTCTACCTCCCCGCGCGCCCTCCCGGCGGCGCGGGCGACAGGCTCCCCATCATGGTGTACCTCCATGGAGGCGGCCTCGTCGGCGGCTCGGCCGCGGACGGGCCCGAGCACGCGTTCCTCAACCGCCTGTGCGCCCGCGCGCGCGTCCTGGTCGTGTCCGTCGAGTACCGCCTCGCGCCGGAGCACCCCGTCCCGGCCTGCTACGACGACGCGTGGGCCGCGCTCCGGTGGGCCGCCGAGGGCGCCGACCCGTGGCTCCGGGACCGCGGCGACCGCGGCTGGATGTTCGTGGTCGGGTACAGCGCCGGCGGCAACGTTGCCCACAACGTGGCGCTCCGCGCGGGCTCGGAGGCCGGCGCGCTCCCCCGCGGCGCCAGGGTCAGGGGCATCGGGCTCCTGCACCCATACTTCCTCTCGGCCGAGAAGGCCGACGGCGAGACGGAGCAGTCGTGGCTGAGGGGCAAGCTGGAGGAGCTGTGGCCGTTCGCGTGCGGCGGCCGCACCGCCGGGCTGGACGACCCGCGGGTCAACCCGGTGGCCGACGGGGCGCCGAGCTTGCGGCGGCTCGGTTGCGACCGCGTCCTCGTCTGCGTCGCCGAGGACGAGCTGCGGCTCCGGGGCAAGGCGTACCACGACGGACTGCTGGGGAGCGGGTGGGCGGAGGGCGACGTTGAGCTGCTCGACTCCATCGGCGAGGACCACCAGTTCTTCCTCCGGGAGCCCCCGAGCGCGACGGCGCTGGTTCTCATGGACCGGCTGGCCGCGCTCCTCGCCGCCGGCGCGAACCAGCAGTAGACCAGACGTCAGGCGCTGGTACTAGTGTGTTTGGTGTTGTACTAGTACTCTGTTCTACTCCGCGTGTATCTGGAATTTTAGGGTCCCGATAACTGCCACACGTGTGGTGTATCGGGTAGTTATGCCACACGCCTCGTGCGGCATGGACAGCAACCAGCCCACACACCTACGTGTGGGCAAAACAACTAATGTCCACACACATCTTTTTTCCCCTCCCGAACCCTCTCACACTCGTGCGTGTGGGCGAAGTTGATAATGCCCACACGCCTGTATGTCAGGCCTCGTACCCTTCTGGTCCCGCACGCGACGCGTGACGCCCACCGCGCGCCCGCAGTTGCCATGGTCCTGACCCTCGTCCATGTTCGTTTAACTGCAGTTGCCATGTCGCTGAACTACGGTTGCCATGTCGGACAACTGCAGTTGCTATGGTTGCTCAACTGCAGTTGCCATGTATGATCTGATCTAATGTAGTTGCCATGATTTCATAACTTTAGGAGTTGCCACATACTAACACTAGGCAGTTGAGAGAGTTGCCATGTGCTCACAAGCATGCTAGGGCAGTTGCCATGTAAAAAGGAAGAGTTGACATCTGCTAACGTGCACGTTAGGGCAGTTGCCATATACGTGCACATTGGGGCAGTTGACATGTACCATGCAAAAACACATGGCAACTCGGTAAAAGAGGGTTGCCATCTGCTTACGTGCACACTAGGTAGTTGTCGTGTACCCTGCAAAAACACATGTCAACTCGGGTAAAAAAAGAGAGTTGCCACCTGCTTATAAAGCACACTAGGGGCGGTTGCCATGTGCGCTGCAAAAACACATGGGAACTAGCAGCTGGGGTGTGGGAGAGGAGACGGGCGTGTGGGCGAGATGGCAAATGCCCACACATCAGCCCTTGTGCGTGATTGAAAACTGATGTGTGGGTGAACTGCTAAACGCCCACACACCGGCCCCTCCGTATGGTCAAACGGATGTGTGGGCGAACTATGTCACACACCACACACACGCCTTGTCCTACGTGGCACAGAAAATCAGCCAGATTGTGCCAAAATTTGTGCATATAGTACTGGACGGTGATGGATACGTGTGGTCGAGATGGTCAACGCCCACACGTGTGGGCGTTAACATTTCCGGAATTTTATGCTTCTAATGCGTGGAATAAAACACTCTCATAAGTCATAGTAACTGTGAATCATTTTACCGAAGCAACCGCAACTCCTCCACAACGGTTTTCGGCTCTGTCTCTCCCTCCCAGGCGATATAGAGGCAAGCGGTTCCTGTTCCTATGCTGCTGAAGCCACTGGCTCCCCTTCCCTCCGCTCGCCGCTCCAGCGACGGCGGTAGGGCGAGGGAGCCCAGTTCCTTCTCTCTAATGTCTAGGTATAGGATTGGTTTTGTGGGGTGTCGGTGCTCGGTTGGTGATGATGTCGTCATCACGAATGAAAGTTTCTGGGCCACCGCCTCGATGGCGTTCTACCACGGCATCGAGGAGCCGTGGATTTGTACCCAGGAAACGTCTTCAAGATGCCGGTGGAGGTCTTGCCGGGATCCTCTTTGGCTTTTTCACGTCACGTCGGCTGTTCCTCAGCGCCACGCGGAGTCGGAAGTGTTTGTGTTGGAGGTGGCTAGTGTTGCGGCTCCGGTCTCATATGAGAGATGGTGCACCAAGAGTTTCTTTTGCAACGGAAGATGGTTGACAATTCTGGAGCCTCTCAGCCGTGATGTCAGCGCCTGATGCTGTATTCTGCAGCTGTTCTTATATTCAGTTACGACAGAGTGCTGGTTCAGCTACAGTTAAGAAGATCCAACGGTCAAGGGACGCCCTGGAGATGGACGGTGGATACCGGGCGCCTGAAAGTCGCTGTACTTCGTCAGTTACCTAGCTGCCTCTGTTTATCGTGTCCTTTTACCATGCTTTCCAGCTGGGTTCAGCTTCTTATAGCGCCTGCGAGTGCGAGGGGAGGCATCCAATTATTGTAAAACAATTCTTGTAAACCCTAGTTCATCTTAGCTACCGTAGAAAATCCCCACTCATAGACGGGTCTCTGCTATCGGGAGCTTATCTGTTCGTTCAGATTTAGTAATTCTATCGATTGTTTCGTCCGATCCTTGTCGGGATCTGACAATTGGTATCAGAGCAAGCGGTCCTCGGCGGCGCGGCGGCGGAGTTGGACCCGGGCGACGCAGGCGGCGATAGACAGTTCAAGTGCAAACGGGTAGTTGAGGTGCGGTTTTCGGCGAGATCCCACTCCCAAAGGTAAAATCCCGTGACCCAAGCCTGTTGGTGCACTAGCGGTGGCGCGGAGCTCCGGCGGCGGCAGGGTTCGAGATCCAACGAGGGTTCCAAGGCTCGTCCTTGCGGTAAAATTCCGGTAGTTGGTCTCAATCCAGATGGTGAAGTCGAAGGGGGAAGACAAGGCGGATGCCACAGAGGTGGCAGCGCTCAAGCTCGATGTGGAACAACTAGATGACAAGGTCGACCAGATCCACACCGAGGTCGAGGGCGTACGTACAGAGGTCACCGGCATCAAGACCCTGTTGACGCGTCTGGAAGAACTAATGACCAGCATGACGGAACAACTTAAGTCTTCATCGCGGGAAAGAGTGGAGACGACTAGCGAAGGTGGCAGCAGAACCAGCAACCATCCCAACGCTCGCCTCCTCATCAGCACCGGCAAACTCAAAAGCAACCACCTCCACCCCAACCACCACCCATTTCCAATGACCAGCAAGATCCAGCTACCTTACCTCAAACAAGCAGATTCCCCCTCTTAGACAGAGGAGTACCAGTCTGGAGGCGTAGGGAGGAAGGGCCTGGCCAATACCAACAAGCCCCACAAGATTGGATGGCAAATGTAACACAGACCAATGTTCAAGCAGGGCATGTCTAGTATCAACAAGCCCCACAGGGTTGGCCTGCACAGGGAGCGCAACACAATATTCAACAATTTCAGTTTGAGCAGTACCCGTATACTGAAGGTGCGTTTTACCAACAACAACAAGAGTACCAGGAGCAGTTCGGCCAGTGGAACTACAACACAAACCACCAATACCAAGCCCCTAGGCCACCACCACCCCACCTCCACGATATTTACCACCTGTACAAGCTCCTTTCGAGTATTATCATCATTATTGGCCACGTGAAGTGCAATATCTACAAGGGCCTGCATATCCACAAAACACTGAAAATCAGTACACCCAACAAACACCAGGGCAAAGTAGAAATTTTGACTATGGGAGAGGACAAGACAGAGATACTCAGTTTTATCGATCCATAGCCAAAGCACCAAAACGGGATTTCCCTAGGTTTGATGGCTCTAACCCAATGGAGTGGTTAAGGATGACTGAGAAATTTTTCTCCATGGTGTATGTGCCTGAAGAAGCAAAGTGGGACTATGCCCAAATGTATCTAACAGGCAGAGCAGACACTTGGCTCAGAAACTCTGGCATCTTAATGGAGAACTTAACTTGGGAGCAATTTTGCTCTGCTGTCCTTAAAAGGTTCTCTAGGAATAGTTCTTATGAGGTAGTGGAAAATTTCAATTCATTCAAGCAGGGAACTGGATCAGTGGCAGAGTATACATATAAATTTGATGAGAAAATGGCTGCTTACAAGAAGGAAAACCCCGGAGCTCGTGAAAGTTACTATGTCAAGTGCTACATCAACGGGTTAAGGCCGGAGATCAAACACTATCTGAAGCCTTTCAAACCAACAACTCTCTATGATGCTGTGGACAATACCAGGGACATGGAACTAGGGGTTCAGGCTCAAACACAGCATATGAGATACAGTATAAACAATGTCTATCAGAAAAGCACCTCCCCTACCCCAACTCCCACCAAATTCAAACAACCGGAGACAATTCCAAATAAAGATGGCGAGACAAGAAACAACAACAGGTGGAAAATAAATACAAAGAGCCTGGCACATGCAGGTACTATGGAGGCAAATGTTTTTTTGGGCACAAATGTGTGTAATACAAGACCCTAAACTTAATGGCAACTGAAGAGAGCAACGACACCAGCCCTGATGAGACACTCCAAAGTAGTGACTCTGCTGAGGAAACTGAAATCCCTGCCACCTCCCCCACTGAAGAGGAGCAATGCATGCAAATTTCTCTACAAGCTCTGGGAAAGAAACCTGCTGCTTCTACATTTTCTCTCAAAGTAAACATTGGTGGCAAATGTGGTATAGCCCTAGTGAACTCTGGAAGCTCCCACACATTCATCGACATGAGCTTCACAGTTAAAACCAGCTGCCAAACCATCAACAACCCTTTGGAAATAGTGCAAGTAGCTGGTGGAGGAATTCTGAAATCAGGATCCCATGTGGTGGACACTCCTTACACCATACAAGGTCACACCTTTAATAACTCTTTCAAGGTCTTACAACTCAAAGGGTATGAAATCATACTTGGTTGCGACTGGCTTGCAAAACATAGTCCAATCACAATGGATTTTGTCAAAAGGAAAATGCAAGTCATCCTAAGAAACAACATCAAGGTGACTCTAAAGGACAACAATAGGAAAGAACAAATTCCTCTCATCTCTGTTAACAGAATGCAAAAGCTATCTGCTACAGGGGCATCTAGTTACTGTTTATTCCCCACATCTTCAGTAAAGTCAGAACCAAGCCAACCTTGCCAGGAAACAGAAGATTTATTACACAAGCACCAGGATGTTTTTGAGGAACCCAAAGGCATGCCGCCTCTCAGGGAATGTGACCATGCCATCCCATTAAAACCTGGTACTGATCCTCCTAGGGTGAGACCCTACAGAGTGCCCCATCAACAGAAAACTGAGGTAGAAAAATAGATAAGAGAGTTACTAGATGCCTCTGTCATCAGACAAAGTGAAAGCCCTTATGCAGCTCCTGCAATCTTGGTCAAGAAAAAAGATGGAACTTGGCGACTCTGCATAGACTATAGAAAACTCAATGCTCAAACTATTAAAAACAAATTCCCCATACCTATTATTGAAGATCTGTTTGATGAGTTGCACGGAGCAGAGTACTTCACTAAATTGGACTTAAGGGCTGGCTACCACCAAGTGCGAATGAAAGCTGAAGACATACATAAAACAACATTTATTACATATTTTGGTCACTTTGAATACCTAGTAATGCCTTTTGGCCTTACAAATGCCCCAGCTACTTTCCAAGCCCTTATGAACAAGGTTTTTGCCAAATATCTCAGGAAGTTCATATTGGTCTTCTTCGATGACATATTAATTTTCAGCAAAAGTTTGGTTGAACACTTGGAACACTTGCACATTGTCCTCCAAACACTCAGGGACCAGCAACTCTATGCAAAGATGCGGAAATGCATTTTTACCGCCTCACAGGTTGAGTACTTGGGCCATATAATCTCTGGGAAAGGGTTGGCCACAGATCCTCAGAAGATTGAAGTTGTTGTAAACTGGCCCATGCCACAAAACATTACTCAATTAAGAAGTTTCTTGGGGTTTACTGGGTACTACAGGAGATTTGTCCAATCGTATGGCATTATTTGCAGGCTTCTCCATGACATGCTCAAGAAAGAAGCATTCCATTGGACTGAAGAGCAAACGGAAGCTTTTAACAATCTGAAGACCAGTCTAACCACTGCCCCTGTTCTGGCCCTCCCCAACTTCAACACCCCCTTCACCCTAGAAACAGATGCCAGTGGCACTGGCCTTGGTGCTGTTCTAATGCAACAAGTAAGGCCCATTGCTTATAACAGCAAAGCCATTGGTCCTAAGTCGGCAAGCCTATCCACTTATGAAAAAGAAGCCCTTGCCATTCTAGAGGCCCTCAAAAAGTGGAGACATTACCTTGTGGGCAATGAAATATTAATAAGAACTGATCAGAAAAGCCTGAAGTTCATCACAGACCAAAGGGTGTCTGAAGGGGCCCAACACAAACTTTTGCTCAAGTTATTAGAATTCAACTACAAAATATAGTACAAAAAGGGGAAGGACAACAGAGCTGTAGATGCTTTGAGTAGAACACATAGCTCTCTCAGGGCCACCACTGTCATTACACCCACTTGGATTGAGTTTGTAGAGGCAAGCTACACTCAGGACACACATTGCCAAGAACTCTTACAGAAACTCCTCATCCACCCTCAAGGAGAAAAACACTATACCTTAAAAGTTGGATTTTGAGGTACAATGGGAGGATATATATTGGCAACGACCCTGAATTGAAACAACAATTAATTGACTCTCTCCATGCCTTGGCAGTAGGAGGGCACTCTGGCATTGTGGCCAATTATCATAGGATTAAAAGACTGTTCTACTGGCCAGGAATGAAGAAGGATGTCAAGAAATTTATCACTAAATGTGATGTCTGTCAAAGGGCCAAGGTTGAACATTGCCAATACCGTAGTCTCCTAGACCCCCCTTCCCTTAGCAGAAATGGCCTGGACTCATTTGACAATGGATTTTATTGAAGGATTTCCCAAATCAAATGGAAAATAATCCATATTGGTGGTAGTTGATAGGTTCACAAAATACGCCCACTTCATTCCACTCCCTCACCCATATACAGTACAAACAGTGGCACAAGCCTTTCTTGACAATGTCTTCAAACTACATGGCCCACCCATCAGCATTGTCACGGGCAGGGACATGATATTTACCAGCAACATGTGGCAAGGGATCTTCAAAGCAATGAAAGTCAAATTGCGACTCAGCACTGCCTACCACCCCCAAAGTGATGGCCAAACAGAACGGATCAACCAGTGCTGGGAAAACTACTTGCGGTGCATGGTGTTTCAAGAACCTAAGAAGTGGTGTGCCTGGCTACCACTTGCTGAGTGGTGGTACAACACCACATACCACACAACTACAAAATTCACTCCATTCCAGGCTCTCTATAGTTACCCACCACCCATGATTAGTGAAGTGGCAGTGCCTGGACCTGAAGATATAGAGGCAAGGAACTTCCTAGCTGAGAAGAAAGAAATGCTTTCAAAACTAAAAGACAATCTTGCACAAGCCCAAGGAAGAATGAAAAAATATGCTAATAAGAAGAGATTGGAAAGGCAATTTGAGGTGGGCGACATGGTGTACCTGAAAGTGCAACTATCCCTAGGTGGTTTTGGTAATTCCTAACAACATATAGCTCATTGAGCTAATACTATTCCAAGACAAATATCCCAGGAAAGCTCAATGAATGGCATGGTATGGATGAGGAAAGTGGATCCCTCAAAATACTAAGGATAAAAGGATTGGCTCAAGCTTCAAGCTCAAGGCTCTACATTTTATATTTTAGTGATCCAAGATCACATTGAGTCTATAGGAAAAGCCAATACTATCAAGGAGGGATGAGGTGTTGCTTGATGAGTTTCTTGCTTCAAGTGCTTAGTGATATGCTCCAAAAACCCTCAACTACTTTCTCATATCCACATATGACCTAAACCTAAAGTCAAACTCGGCCCCACCGATTCTTTCTATCTGGCGCCACCGAGTTACAGATGTCATAGCCACTGCCACAAACCCTAGGCAAATCGGTCTCACCGATAGGGATCTCGGTCTCACCGAGATGGGATTGTAATTTCTTTGTTTCCCTTCGTAACGTTTCGGTCTAACCGAAGTGAGCGATCGGTCCCATCGAGATTGCAATGTAAACTCTCTGTTTCCCTTTCGTAACATTTCGGTCTCACCGAAAAGAGCGAATCGGTCCCACCGAGTTTACCTGACCAACTCTCTGGTTAGCTAATTACCAAAATCGGTCTCACCGAGTTTGTGTAATCGGTCTCACCGAGATTACGTTATGCCCTAACCCTAACCATATCGGTCTTACCGAGTTGCATGTCGGTCCCACTGAAATCACTAATGGTCACTAGGTTTACTGAATCGGTCCGACCGAGTTTGTTGATTCGGTCCCACCGAGATTGGTAAATTGTGTGTAACGGTTAGATTTTGTGTGGAGGCTATATATACCCCTCCACCTCCTCTTCATTCGTGGAGAGAGCCATCAGAACAAACCTACACTTCCAACTTACCATTTCTGAGAGAGAACTACCTACTCATGTGTTGAGGCCAAGATATTCCATTCCTACCATATGAATCTTGATCTCTAACCTTCCCCAAGTTGCTTTCCACTCAAATCTTCTTTCCACCAGATCCAAATCCCGTGAGAGAGAGTTGAGTGTTGGGGAGACTATCATTTGAAGCACAAGAGCAAGGAGTTCATCATCAACATACCATTTGTTACTTATTGGAGAGTGGTGTCTCCTAGATTGGCTAGGTGTCACTTGGGAGCCTCCGACAAGATTGTGGCGTTGAACCAAGGAGTTTGTAAGGGCAAGGAGATCGCCTACTTCGTGAAGATCTACCGCTAGTGAGGCAAGTCCTTCGTGGGCGACGGCCATGGTGGGATAGACAAGGTTGCTTCTTCGTGGACCCTTCTTGGGTGGAGCCCTCCGTGGACTCGCGCAACCGTTACCCTTCGTGGGTTGAAGTCTCCATCAACGTGGATGTACGATAGCAACACCTATCGGAACCATGGCTCAAAAATCACCGTGTCTCCAAATTGCGTTTGAAATCTCCAAACCCTTCCCTTTACATTTTTGCAAGTTGCATGCTTTAATTTCTGCTGCTCATATACTCTTTGCATGCTTGCTTGAATTGTGTGAAGATTGCTTGACTTGTGCTAAGATAGCTAAAATCTGCCAAAGACTAAAATTGGGAAAAGGTTAAGTTTTTAATTGGTCAAGTAGTCTAATCACCCCCCCTCTAGACATACTTCAAGGTCCTACAGTACCTGAGAATGCAACCGTACCGAACGGCAGCTTTTGTTCTTAAGCAAGCAATCAAGCTCACCACCAAGTACTATGGCCCTTATAGAATCTTGCAGAGGATTGGTCATGTCGCATACAAGCTGCAGCTGCCTCCGAATGTGGGAATTCACCCAGTTTTCCATGCAAGTCAACTAAAGAAACACATGGGAACACATGCAGTCCCAAGTCCAGATCTGCCTCTAGTTGGACCAGATGGCAAAATCAAGACTGAACCACTCGCAGTACTTGAAACACGTTCTTTGCCCAGAATTGGAGTTCTTGTTACCCAATGGCTCGTCGAATGGGAGAATCTTACACTAGAGGAAGCTACCTGGGAGGATGCCAACTTCATGAAACAGGTCTTCCCAGCCTTCTTCACAAGCACGATCAAAAGTTGGTTCCTAGACAAACATACTTGAGGACAAGTATGCTCTTCAGGGGGAAGCATTGTCAGTGCCTGATGCTGTATTTTGCAGTTTTTCTTATATTTAGTTATGACAGAGTGCTGGTTCAGCTACAGTTAAGAAGATCCAACGGTCAAGGGACGCGCTGGAGATGGACGGTGGATACCGGGCGCCTGAAAGTCACTGTACTTCGTCAGTTACCTGGCTGCCTCTGTTTACTGTGTCCTTTTACCATGCTTTCCAGCTGGGTTCAACTTCTTATAGCGTCTGCGAGCGCGAGGGGAGGCATCCAATTATTGTAAAACAATTCCTGTAAACCCTAGTTCATCTTAGCTACCGTAGAAAATCACCACTCATAGACGGGTCTCTGCTATCGGGAGCTTATCTGTTCGTTCAGATTCAGTAATTCTATCGATTGTTTCGTCCGGTCCTTGCCGGGATCTGACAGGTGATGCCTCTCGAGAATTTGAGGGTGGCCTTCCAAGAGGGTGGAGATTTTCTCCGGCCGACAACCCACAATGGCAAATGCGGTGTCGTTTACTGTGGGCTTACAAACGACCTTGGCTTTCTCTTGGATCTTGGCTTAGTGGAGCCTGTTTCTTCTCCTCTCGGGCGGACAATCGGGCGAGGGCGAGTGGTCGAAAGGTCAATGTATTGGCGGTTGTAGGATGAAGAAACATTTTTCTGCAAATTTCCTTTGTTGGGAGCGTTTCCTGTACTTTCTCTTGGTGTGACATATTTGTTGTAATTTGATGATGTTACTAATATTGTCGGGAGTTGGGTGAGATGAAGGAAATATGCCCTAGAGGCAATAATAAAGTTATTATTTATTTCCTTATATCATGATGAATGTTTATTATTCATGCTAGAATTGTATTAACCGGAAACATGATACATGTGTGAATACATAGATAAACTGAGTGTCACTAGTATGCCTCTACTTGACTAGCTCGTTTATCAAAGATGGTTATGTTTTCTAGCCATGGACAAAGAGTTGTCATTTGAATAACAGGATCACATCATTAGGAGAATGATGTGATTGACTTGATCCATTCCGTTAGCTTAGCACTTGATCGTTTAGTATGTTGCTACTGCTTTCTTCATGACTTATACATGTTCCTGTGACTATGAGATTATGCAACTCCCGTTTACCGGAGGAACACTTTGTGTGCTACCAAATGTCACAACATAACTGGGTGATTATAAAGGTGCTCTACGGGTGTCTCCAAAGATATTTGTTGGGTTGGCATATTTCGAGATTAGGATTTGTCATTGTGATTGTCGGAGAGGTATCTCTGGACCCACTCGGTAATGCACATCACTATAAGCCTTGAAAGCATTGCAACTAATTAGTTAGTTGCGGGATGATGTATTACGGAACGAGTAAAGAGACTTGCCGGTACGAGATTGAATTAGGTATTGAGATACCGACGATCAAATCTCGGGCAAGTAACATACCGATGACAAAGGGAACAACATATGTTGTTATGCGGTTTGACCGATAAAGATCTTCATAGAATATGTGGGAGCCAATATGAGCATTCAGGTTCCGCTATTGGTTATTGACCGGAGACGTGTCTCGGTCATGTCTACATAGTTCTCGAACCCGTAGGGTCCGCACGCTTAAAGTTAGATGATGGTTATATTATGAGTTTATGTGTTTTGATGTACCAAAGGTAGTTCGGAGTCCTGGATGAGATTGGGTACATGACGAGGAGTCTCGAAATGGTCAAGACGTAAAGATCAATATATTGGACGACTATATTCGGACATCGGAAAGGTTTCGAGTGATTCGGGTATTTTTCGCAGTACCAGAGAGTTACGGGAATTTGCCGGGGAGTATATGGGCCTTATTGGACTTTAGGGGAAAGAGAGAGGAGAGGTTGGGCGCCCTCCCAAGGCCTAGTCCGAATTGTACTAGGGGGAGGGGCTGCGCCCCCTCCTTCCTTCTCTTCTCTCTCCCCTTTCCTTGACTCCTACTCCTACTACTTGGAAGGGGGAATCCTACTCCCGGTGGGAGTAGGACTCCTCCTAGGGCGCGCCATAGAGAGGGCCGACCCTCCTCCTCCTTCACCACCCCTTTATATACGGGGAGGGGGGCACCCCTTGGAGACACAACAATGGATCTCTTGATCTCTTAGCCGTGTGCGGTGCCACCCTCCACCATAGTCCTCCTCGATAATATCGTAGCGGTGCTTAGGCAAAGCCCTGCGATGGTAGAACATCAAGATCGTCACCACGCTGTCGTGCTGACGGAACTCTCCCTCGACACTCGGAGGGATGTCATCGAGCTGAACGTGTGCTAGAACTCGGAGGTGTCGTAGTTTCGGTGCTTGATCGGTCGGGACGTGAAGACGTACGACTACATCAACCGCATTGTAACACTTCCGCTTTCGGTCTACGAGGGTACGTGGACAACACTCTCCCCTCTCGTTGCTATGCATCACCATGATCTTGCGTGTGCGTAGGAATTTTTTTAAAATTACTACATTTCCCAACAATGGCATCTGAGCCAGGTTTTATGCGTAGATGTTATATGTACGAGTAGAACACAAGTGAGTTGTGGGCGATACAAGTCATACTGCTTACCAGCATGTCATACTTTGGTTCGGCGGTATTGTTGGATGAAGCGGCCCGGACCGACATTACGCGTACGCTTACGCGAGACTAGTTCTACCGACGTGCTTTGCACATAGGTGGCTGGCGGGTGTCAGTTTCTCCAACTTTAGTTGAACCGAGTGTGGCTACGCCTGGTCCTTGAGAAGGTTAAAACAACACTAACTTGACGAACTATCGTTGTGGTTTTTATGCGTAGGTAAGAACGGTTCTTGCTCAGCCCGTAGCAGCCACGTAAAACTTGCAACAACAAAGTAGAGGACGTCTAACTTGTTTTTGCAGGGCATGTTGTGATGTGATATGGTCAAGATGTGATGCTATATTTTATTGTATGAGATGATCATGTTTTGTAACCGAGTTATCGGCAACTGGCAGAAGCCCTATGGTTGTCTCTTTGTTGCATAAGATGCAAGCGCCAAATAATTTCTTTACTTCATAGCTATGCGATAGCAATAGTTGCAAGAGCAATAGTTGGCAAGACGACCATGTGACGACACATTGATATAGATCAAGATGATGAAGATCATGGTGTCATGCCGGTGACAATAGAGATCATGGCAGTACTTTGGAGATGGAGATCAAAGGCGCAAGATGATCATGGCCATATCATGTCACATATTTTTTATTGCATGTGTTGTTTATCTTTTATACATCTTATTTTGCTTTGTTTGACGATAGCATTATAAGATGATCTCTCACTAAATTTCAAGGTATAAGTGTTCTTCCTGAGTATGCACCGTTGAGAAAGTTCTTCGTGCTGAGACACCATGTGATGATCGGGTGTGATAGGCTCTACGTTCAAATACAACGGGTGCAAAATAGTTGCACACATGGAATACTCAGGTTAAACTTGATGAGCCTAGCATATACAGATATGGCCTCGGAACACTGAGACCGAAAGGTCAAGCATGAATCATATAGTAGATATGATCAACATAGTGATGTTTACCATTGAAAACTACTCCATCTCACGTGATGATCAGACATGGTTTAGTTGATTTGGATCACGTGATCACTTAGATGATTAGAGGGATGTCTATTTAAGTGGGAGTTCTTAAGTAATATGATTAATTGAACTTTGATTTATCATGAACTTAGTCCTGGTAGTATTTTGCAAATTATGTTGTAGATCAATAGCTCACGTTGTTGCTTCCCTATGTTTTTATATGTGTTCCTAGAGAAAACTAAGTTGAAAGATGTTAGTAGCAATGATGCGGACTTGGTCCGTGATCTTAGGTTTATCCTCATTGCTGCAGAGAAGAATTATGTCCTTGATGCACCGCTAGGTGACAGACCTATTGCAAGAGCAGATGCAGACGTTATGAATGTTTGGCTAGCTCAATATGATGACTACTTGATAGTTTTGTGCACCATGCTTTATGGCTTAGAACCGGGACTACAAAAACGTTTTTGAAACGTCACGGAACATATGAGATGTTCCATGAGATGAAATTGATATTTCAGACTCATGCCCGTGTCAAGAGGTATGAGACCTCTGACAAATACTTCGCCTAAAAGATGGAGGAGAATTGCTCAACTAGTGAGCAAGTGCTTAGATTGTCTGAGTACTACAATCGCTTGAATCAAGTGGGAGTTAATCTTCCAGATAAGATAGTGATTGACAGAGTTCTCTAGTCACCATCACCAAGTTAGTAGAACTTCATGATGAACTATAGTATGCGAGGGATGACGAAAACGATTCCCAAGCTCTTCGTGATTCTAAAATCGACGATGGTAGAAATCAAGAAAGAACATCAAGTGTTGATGATTGACAAGATCACTAGTTTCAAGAAAAGGGCAAAGGGAAAGAAAGGGAAACTTTAAGTAGAATGGAAAGCAAGTTGTCACTCCCGTGAAGAAGCCCAAAGCTGGACCAAAGCCTGAAACTGAGTGCTTCTACTGCAAAGGAAATGGTCACTGGAAGCGGAAATACCCTGAATATTTTGTGGATAAGTAGGATGGCAAAGTGAACAAGGGTATATTTGATATACAGGTTATTGATGTGTACCTTACTAGTGTTTATAGTAGCCCCTGGGTATTTGATACTTGTTCGATTGCTAAAAATTAGTAACTCGAAACAGGAGTTACAGAATAAACAGAGACTAGTTGAGGGTGAAGTGACGATGAGTGTTGGAAGTGGTTCCAAGATTGATACGATCATCATCGCACACACCTATACTTTCGGGATTAGTGTTAAACCTAAATAAATGTTATTTGACATTTGCGTTGAGCATAAATATGATTTGATCATGTTTATTGCAAAACGGTTATTCATTTAAAGTGAGAGAATAATTGTTGTTCTGTTTACATGAATAAAACCTTCGATGGTCATACACCCAATGAAAATAGTTTGTTGGATCTTGATCATAGTGATACACATAATATTGACGCCAAAAGATGAAAAGTTGATAATGATAGTGCAACTTATTTGTGGCACTGTTGTTTGGGTCATATCGGTGTAAAGCGCATGAAGAAACTCCATAAAGATGGACTTTTGGAATCACTTGGTTATGAATCATTTGATGCTTGCGAACCGTGGGTAAGATGACTAAAACTCCGTTCTCCGGAACAATGGAATGAGCTACTGACTTGTTGGAAATAATGCATACCGATGTATGCGGTCCAATGAGTGTTGATGCTCGTGGAGGGTATCATTATTTTTTGACCTTCACAGATGATTTGAGCAGATATGAGTATATCTACTTAATGAAACACAAGTCTGAAACATTTGAAAAGTTCAAAGAATTTCAGAGTGAAGTGGAGAATCATCATAACAAGAAAATAAAGTTTCTACGATCTGATCATGGAGGAGAATATTTGAGTTACGAATTTGGCCTCCATATAAAACAATGTGGAATAGTTTCACAGTTCACACCACCTGGAACACCACAATGTTATGGTGTGTCCGAACGTCGTAACCGCACTTTATTGGATATTGTGCGACCTATGATGTCTCTTATCGGTTTACCACTATCATTTTGGGGTTATGCATTAGAGACAGATGCATTCACTTTATATAGGGCACCATCGAAATCTGTTGAGACGACGGCTTATGAACTGTGGTTTGGCAAGAAACCAAAGTTGTCATTTCTTAAAGTTTGGGGTTGCGATGCTTATGTGAAAAAGTTTCAACCTGATAAGCTCGAACCTAAATCAGAGAAGTGCGTCTTCATAGAATACCCAAAGGAAATTGTTGGGTGCACCTTCTATCACAGATCTGAAGGCAAGATATTCGTTGCTAAGATGGATCCTTTCTAGAGAGGGAGTTTCTCTCGAAAGAAGTGAGTGGGAGGAAAGTAGAACTTGATGAGGTAATTGTACCTTCTCCCTTATTGGAAAGTAGTTCATCACAGAAGACAGTTCTAGTGATTCCTACACCAATTAGTGAGGAAGTTAATGATGATGATCATGAAACTTCAGATCAAGTTACTACCGAACCTCGTAGGTCAATCAGAGTAAGATCCGCACCAGAGTGGTACGGTAATCCTATTCTGGAAGTCATGTTACTTGACCATGACGAACCTACGAACTATGAGGAATCGATGATGAGCCCAGATTCCGCGAAATGGCTTGAAGCCATGAAATCTGAGATAGGATCCATGTATGAGAACAAAGTGTGGACTTTGGTTGACTTGCCCGATGATCAGCAAGCCATAGAAAATAAATGGATCTTCAAGAGGAAGACGGACGCTGATAGTAGTGTTACTATCTACAAAGCTCGACTTGTCGCAAAAAAGTTTTTCGACAAGTTCAAGGTGTTGATTACAATGAGATTTTCTCACTCGTATCAATGCTTAAAGTCTGTCTGAATCATGCTAGCAATTGCCACATTTTATGAAATCTGGCAAATGGATGTCAAAATTGCATTCCTTAATGGATTTATTAAAGAAGAGTTGTATATGATGCAACCATAAGGTTTTGTCAATCCCAAAGGTGCTAACAAATTGTGCAAGCTCCAGCGATCCATCTATGGACTGGTGCAAGCATCTCGGAGTTGGAATATACGCTTTGATAAGTTGATCAAAGCATATAGTTTTATACGGACTTGCAGTGAAGCCTGTACACAATAAAGTGAGTGGGAGCACTACAACCTTTCTGATAAGTATATGTGAGTGATATATTATTGATCATAAATGATGTAAAAAATATTCTAGAAAGCATAAAGAAGTGTTTGAAAGGAATTCTTTAAAAGAAAGACCTCAGTAAAGCTTCTTACATACTGAGCATCAAGATCTATTGAGATAGATCAAGACGCTTGATAAGATTTTCAATAAGTACATACCTTGACAAGATTTTGAAGTAGTTCAAAATGGAACAGTCAAAGAAAGAGTTCTTGCCTGTGTTGCAAAGGTATGAAATTGAGTAAGACTCAAATCCCGACCACGGCAGAAAATAGAAAGAGAATGAAAGTCATTCACTATGCATCAGTCATAGGTTCTATAAAAGTATGCCATGCTATGGACCAGACCTATTGTATACTCTTCCCTAGTTTGGCAAGGGAGTACAATAGTGATCTAGAAGTAGATCACTAGACATTGGTCAAAATTATCCTTAGTGGAATAAGGATATGTTTCTCGATTATGGAGGTGACAAAAGGTTCATCGTAAAGGGTTACGTCGATACAAGTTTTGGCACTGATCCAGATGACTCTAAGTCTTAATCTGGATCCATATTGAAAGCGGGAGCAATTAGTTAGAGTAGCTCCGTGCAAAGCATTGTAGACATAGAATATTTGCAAAATACATACGGCTCTGAATGTGACAGACCCGTTGACTAAACTTCTCTCACAAGCAAAACATGATCATACCTTAGTACTCTTTGGGTGTTAATAACATAGCGATGTGAACTAGATTATTGACTCTAGTAAACCCTTTGGGTGTTGATCACATGAGGATGTGAACTATTGGGTATTAATCACATACAGATGTGAATATTGGTGTTAAATCACATGGCGATGTGAACTAGATTATTGACTTTAGTGCAAGTGGGAGACTGAAGGAAATATGCCCTAGAGGTAATAATAAAGTTATTATTTATTTCCTTATATCATGATGAATGTTTATTATTCACGCTAGAATTGTATTAACCGGAAACATGATACATGTGTGAATACATAGACAAACTGAGTGTCACTAGTATGCCTCTACTTGACTAGCTCGTTTATTAAAGATGGTTATGTTTCCTAGCCATGGACAAAGAGTTGTCAATTGATTAACGGGATCACATGTGATTGACTTGACCCATTCCGTTAGCTTAGCACTTGATCGTTTAGTATGTTGCTACTGCTTTATTCATGACATATACATGTTCCTGTGACTATGAGATTATGCAACTCCCGTTTACCGAAGGAACACTTTGTGTGCTACCAAACGTCACAACGTAACTGGGTGATTATAAAGGTGCTCTACAGTTGTCTCCAAAGGTACTTGTTGGGTTGGCGTATTTCGAGATTAGGATTTGTCACTCCGATTCTCGAAGAGGTATCTCTGGGCCCACTCGGTAATGCACATCACTATAAGCCTTGCAAGCATTGCAACTAATTAGTTAGTTGCGGGATGATGTATTACGAAACGAGTAAAGAGACTTGCCGGTAACGAGATTGAACTAGGTATTGAGATACCGACGGTCAAATCTCGGGCAAGTAACATACCGATGACAAAGGGAACAACATATGTTGTTATGCGGTTTGACCGATAAAGATCTTCGTAGAATTTGTGGGAGCCAATATGAGCATCCAGGTTCCGCTATTGGTTATTGACCGGAGATGTGTCTCGGTCATGTCTACATAGTTCTCGAACCCGTAGGGTCCGCACGCTTGAAGTTAGATGACGATTATATTATGAGTTTATGTGTTTTGATGTACCGAAGGTAGTTCTGAGTCCCGGATGAGATCGGGGACATGGCGAGGAGTCTCGAAATGGTCGAGACGTAAAGATCGATATATTGGACGACTATATTCGGACATCGGAAAGGTTCCGAGTGATTCGGGTATTTTTCGGAGTACCACAGAGTTACGGGAATTCGCCGGGGAGTATATGGGCCTTAATGGGCTTTAGGGGAAAGAGAGAGGAGAGGTTGGGCGCCCCCCAAGGCCTAGTCCGAATTGGACTAGGGGGAGGGGCTGCGCCCCCTCCTTCCTTCTCTTCTCTCTCCCCTTTCCTTGACTCCTACTCCTACTAGTTGGAAGGGGGGAATCCTACTCCCGGTGGGAGTAGGACTCCTCCTAGGGCGCGCCATAGAGAGGGCCGGCCCTCCCCGTCCTCCACTCTTTTATATACGGGGAGGGGGGCACCCCTTGGAGACACAACAATTGATCTCTTGATCTCTTAGCCGTGTGCGGTGCCCCCCTCCACCATAGTCCTCCTCGATAATATTGTAGCAATGCTTAGGCGAAGCCCTGCGATGGTAGAACATCAAGATCGTCACCACGCCGTCGTGCTGACGGAACTCTCCCTCGACACTCGGCTAGATCGGAGTTCGAGGGACGTCATCGAGGTGAACGTGTGCTAGAACTCGGAGGTGTTGTGGTTTCGGTGCTTGATCAGTCAGGCCGTGAAGACGTACGACTACATCAATCGCGTTGTTCTAACGCTTTCGCTTTCGGTCTACGAGGGTACGTGGACAACACTCTCCCCTCTCGTTGCTATGCATCACTATGATCTTGCGTGTGCGTAGGAATTTTTTTGAAATTACTACGTTCCCCAACATGCGACATATGCCAAGGGATTGATTATCATGGTGGGAGCGAGTAGAACATCTCCGGTGCCTGGAAGCGGGATAAGGCGTAGACACGAACGCCAGCACACTTTACCCAGGTTGGGGCTCTCCTTGGAGATAATACCCCTACTCCTGCTCTATGGGGTCTCTGCATGATCACTAGGGCACTAGTGAATACAAGGTGCTCCTTGAGCTGTATGCTAGAGGTTGAAGGAGGCAGGGCTAGCTCTCTTCCTCCTCTAGATATGAGTCTAGGTCTATCGGGTTTGGAACCCTTTACATGGGTGCCGTGGGGGGTTTATATAGGCCTACCCCCCAGGGGTACAATGGTAACTTGGCCGGGTGCTGGGCCTGGCTGTCAGCGGTCCTGGTCGCCGGCTTCTCTGCCGGCAGCTGGAGCCCGCCGCCTGGCGGGCCCTCCGACCTATCCGGTACGGAGCCGATAGGCTGCGTCCGCCGCTGGCGGGTCTGGTTGGTGGCTGATCACTGTAGCCATGGTGCTAATGATGCGGGCTTGGTCAGGGGGCGTGGCTACAGTCCTGACGCCTGGTAGGAGATCACTGTAGCCACACCGCTCCCCGTCTGGTTGATGTCATACTGCCTTCAGGGGATGGTCCGGCCGCCTGCTAGGGGCCGGCCTCCCATTGCTCCGGCTGGCCCAGCTTCGGCCGCCTTCTGAGCTCTCTCTGCCTGGTAGGGCCCGCCGCCTGCGGGCCGTACTGATAGGCCGTCCTGGGAACAGGGCTTCGCCTGTCCATAGTGGCGTAAAGGGGGAATGGCCACAGTGCCACGTCGCGCGGGGATCTCCGCCGGTACGGGACACTGTAGCCATGCCAAGCCCGGGATCCGGGGGTACGGGGCTACATTGTAGCCTCACCCTGTCTTGTCTTCTTTATTAGGGGCACAGATTTTGAGGGTGCCTGGTGGCCGCCTGCTAGAGGCCGGCCTCTCCGGAGGCCGTCTACTAGGAGGCGGCCTGTCTTGGTGCCGTCTTCTGGCGCTAGGCCGCCTTCGGGCAGCCGGCCGTTCAGGCCAGCCGGCCACCAGAAGGCGGTTCTCCATTCTGGAGTCTCATGGGTCGACGCCGGCCCAAAGTCTTAAAAGGCTCAGGGACTCGGGTTTGCCTACCCGTGGCCCAATACTCCGATAGTAGTCCCCGAAGCTAGTGAGGCGCCACGGCCGACCGGCCGTGAAGCCTCGGCGGCTTCCCTCCTTGCCGTTCTTTGGTGGAATGCTCGGTCCGCCTTGTGGGGTGCCGACTGCTTGGAACTGTTTTGACAAGGCGGACTCGCTCGTTGATTTTGAATGCTGAGGCGGGAACAGTTGGCGTGCCTGCTAAGCTTCCCTAGGCACGCCGCCCGCCACGATCGTGCCACGCGGCGCGTGTCAGCCCAGCTAGCCTGCCAGCCCACGCTCTTGATGGGACGTGACCAGGGGTCGGGCCCGCCACTACCCTGCCTCGGCGCGCGGGTGGATCCGCTGCGGCCGAGGCGGGCGGTTGGGATTCCAGTGGGAGTTACTGCGCAGTAACCCCGCGGAATAATCGGGGGGTCGTGGGCGCAATCAATCCCATGATCCCACGCCCCGCCCCCTCAGCTTCGCCGTCCGAGGGCTATAAGTAGGGGCGACGGGGGAGTGGGGGAGCTTGCGCACTCCTCTCCCCACCCCTCTTCCTCCTCCCCTCGCAGCTCCACCCGGACGCCATGGCGCGCGAACGGGGAGGCGACTAGGACGGCACGACGGTGATCGAGGATCACCTCACCTACCTCTGGGCCATGCGCCGGATGCCCAATGCAGCCTTCGTCAAGGTGCGGGTGCCGCCGCGAGAAGAAATCTCACCGGCGCTGCAGGGGAACGATCGGGTCGTCTTCCGCTCGCACTTCCTCTGCGGCTTCGGCCTTCTGGCGAGCAGGTTCCTTCGCTCCTTTATGGATTGCTGCCGTCTCTAGCCGCACCACCTAATGCCCAACACCGTGACGCTGTTGTCCGCCTTCGTCACGGTGTGCGAGGGCTACCTTGGCGTCCTCCTCACAATCGACCTGTGGGGGCCTTCTTCTACGCTAAGCTGGGCACCTCCGCCAAGAAGACGGCGGCCGAGTGCAGCGCCTTCGTCGCCGTGCGCCGGCCGTCGAAGAAGAACGCCTTCCTCGCCATCAAGCTGTCACAGTCGGTCAAACTGTGGAAGCAATCTTACTTCTATGTCGAGAACATT
>NC_041387.1:632410515-632460623 GCF_002162155.2 Triticum dicoccoides
CGGGCCTCGGGCCAACTGGCACTACAAACCAAAGCCAGTGCCGGCCGAGACGGCGGTTGATACGTCCATTTTGCATCATGCTTTTATATCAATATTTATTGCATTATGGGATATTATTACAAATTATATCTCAATACTTATGGCTATTCTCTCTTATTTTACAAGGTTTAACATGAAGAGGGGGAATGCCGACAGCTTGAAAAGGAGCAAACGTTGGAAACCTATTCTGCACAACTCCAAAAGACCTGAGACTCCACGAAACAACCTTTTGGATTTATTAAGGACTTATGAGAAAAAGAAATAGGCCAGGGGGCCCACACCCTATCCAGGAGAAAGGGGGCGTGCCCCCCCTAGGGTGCCCCCCTATCTCCTGCCCCCCTGGTGGGCCTCCGGTGTCCATCTTCTGCTATATGAAGGGTTTTGTCCTGGAAAAATTCATGGGCAAGCTTACGGGACGAAACTCCGCCGCCACGAGGCGGAACCTTGGCGGAATCAATCTAGGGCTCTGGCGGAGCTGTTCTACCGGGGACACTTCCCTTCGGGAGGGGGAAATCTGTTGGAAATATGCCCTAGAGGCAATAATAAAATGGTTATTATTATATTTCTTTATTCATGATAATTGTCTGTTATTCATGCTATAATTATGTTATCCGGAAATCGTAATACACGTGTGAATACATAGACCACAACATGTCCCTAGTGAGCCTCTAGTTGACTAGCTCGTTGATCAACAGATAGTCAAGGTTTCCTGACTATGGACATTGGATGTCATTGATAACGGGATCACATCATTAGGAGAATGATGTGATGGACAAGACCCAATTCTAAGCGTAGCACAAAGATCGTGTAGTTCGTTTTGCTAGAGCTTTTCCAAATGTCAAGTATCATTTCCTTAGACCATGAGATTGTGCAACTCCCGGATACCGTAGGACTGCTTTGGGTGTGCCAAACGTCACAACGTAACTGGGTGACTATAAAGGTGCACTACCGGTATCTCCGAAAGTGTCTGTTGGGTTGGCATGAATCGAGACTGGGATTTGTCACTCCGTATGACGGAGAGGTATCTCTGGGCCCACTCGGTAATGCATCATCATAATGAGCTCAATGTGACCAAGTGTCTGGTCACGGGATCATGCATTATGGTACGAGTAAAGTGACTTGTCGGTAACAAGATTAAACGAGGTATTAGGATACCGATGATCGAATCTCGGGCAAGTAACGTACCGATTGACAAAGGGAATTGTATACGGGGTTGCTTGAATCCTCGACATCGTGGTTCATCTGATGAGATCATCGAGGAGCATGTGGGAGCCCACATGGGTATCCAGATCCCGTTGTTGGTTATTGACCGGAGAGGTGTCTCGGTCATGTCTGCATGTCTCCCGAACCCGTAGGGTCTACACACTTAAGGTTCGGTGACGCTAGGGTTGTAGAGATATTAGTATGCAGTAACCCGAAAGTTGTTCGGAGTCTCGGATGAGATCCCGGACGTCACAAGGAGTTCCGGAATGGTCTGGAGGTGAAGAATTATATATAGGAAGTCAGGTTTCGGCCATCCGTAAAGTTTCGGGGGTCACCGGTATTGTACCGGGACCACCGGAAGGGTCCCGGGGGTCCACCGGGTGGGGCCATCTATCCTGGAGGGCCCCATGGGCTGAAGTGGGAGGGGAACCAGCCCCTGGTGGGCTGGTGCGCCCCCCCTTGGGCCCCCCTACGCCTACGGTTGGAAACCCTAGGGGTAGGGGCGCCTCCACTTGGCTTGGGGGGCAAGCCACCCCCCTTGGCCGCCGCCCCCCTTGGACATTGCATCTCCTAGGGCCGGCGCCCCCCCTAGGGGGCCTATATAAAGGGGGGGAGGGAGGGTAGTCGAACCCATGCTCTTGGTGCCGCCCTCTCCCCCTGCTACACCTCTCCCTCTCGCAGAAGCTTGGCGAAGCCCTGCCGAGATCGCTGCTGCATCCACCACCACGCCGTCGTGCTGCTGGATCTTCATCAACCTCTCCTTCCCCCTTGCTGGATCAAGAAGGAGGAGACGTCTTTCCAACCGTACGTGTGTTGAACGCAGAGGTGTTGTCCGTTCAGCACTAGGATCATCGGTGATTTAGATCACGACGAGTACGACTCCCTCAACCCCGTTCTCTTGAACGCTTCCGCGCGCGATCTACAAGGGTATGTAGATGCACTCCTCTCTCTTGTTGCTAGATGAACTCATAGATTGATCTTGGTGAAGCCTAGAGAAATTTTATTTTCTGCAACGTTCCCCAATAGTGGCATCATGAGCTAGGTCTATGCGTAGTTCTCTTTGCACGAGTAGAACACAAATTTGTTGTGGGTGTAGATGTTGTCAACTTTCTTGCCACTACTAGTCTTATTTTGCTTCAGTGTTATCGTGGGATGAAGCGGCCCGGACCGACCTTACACGTACGCTTACGTGAGACAGGTTCCTCCGACTGACATGCACTAGTTGCATAAGGTGGCTAGCGGGTGTCTGTCTCTCCCACTTTAGTTGGAGCGGATTCGATGAAAAGGGTCCTTATGAAGGGTAAATAGAAGTTGGCAAATCACGTTGTGGCTTTTACGTAGGTAAGAAAACGTTCTTGCTAGAACCCTATTACAGCCACGTAAAACATGCAACAACAATTAGAGGACGTCTAACTTGTTTTTGCAGCATATGATTTGTGATGTTATATGGCCAAAAGTTGTGATGAATGATGAATGATATATATGTGATGTATGAGATCATGTTCTTGTAATAGGAATCACGACTTGCATGTCGATGAGTATGACAACCGGCAGGAGCCATAGGAGTTGTCTTAATTATTGTATGACATGCGTGTCAATGATTTAACGCCATGTAATTACTTTACTTTATTGCTAAACCGTTAGCCATAGTAGTAGAAGTAATAGTTGGTGAGCAACTTCATGGAGACACGATGATAGATATCATGATGATGGAGATCATGGTGTCATGCCGGTGACGAAGATGATCATGGAGCCCCGAAGATGGAGATCAAAGGAGCTATATGATATTGGCCATATCATGTCCCTATTTGACTGCATGTGATGTTTATCATGTTTTTGCATCTTGTTTACTAAGAACGACGGTAGTAAATAAGATGATCTCTCATAATAATTTCAAGAAAGTGTTCCCCCTAACTGTGCGCCGTTGCGAAAGTTCGTTGTTTCGAAGCACCACGTAATGATCAGGTGTGATAGATTCTAACGTTCACATACAACGGGTGTAAGACAAATTTACACATGCATAAACACTTAGGTTAACTTGACGTGCCTAGCATGTACAGACATGGCCTCGGAACACAAGAGACCGAAAGGTTGAACATGAGTCGTATGGAAGATACGATCAACATGGAGATGTTCACCGATGATGACTAGTCTATCTCACGTGATGATCGGACACGGCCTAGTCGACTCGGATCATGTATCACTTAGATGACTAGAGGGATGTCTAATCTGAGTGGGAGTTCATTAAATATTTTGATTAGATGAACTTAATTATCATGAACTTAGTCTAAAAACCTTTGCAAAAATGTCTTGTAGATCAAATGGCCAACGCTCATGTCCACCTCAACTTCAACGCGTTCCTAGAGAAAACCAAGCTGAAAGATGATGACAGCAACTATACGGACTGGGTCCAGAACCTGAGGATCATCCTCATAGCTGCAAAGAAAGATTATGTCTTAGAAGCACCGCTAGGTGAAGCTCCCATCCTAGAGAACCAAGACATTATGAACGCTTGGCAGTCTCATGCTGATGATTACTCCCTCGTTCAGTGCGGCATGATTTACAGCTTTGAACCGGGGCTCCAAAAGCGTTTTGAGCAACACGGAGCATATAAAATGTTCGAAGAGCTGAAAATGGTTTTCCAAGCTCATGCCCGGGTCGAGAGATATGAAGTCTCCAACAAGTTCTTCAGTTGTAAGATGGAGGAAAATAGTTCTGTCAGTGAGCACATGCTCAAAATGTCTGGGTTGCACAACCGCTTGACTCAGCTGGGAGTTAATCTCCCGGATGACGCGGTCATTGACAGAATCCTTCAGTCGCTTCCACTGAGCTACAAGAGCTTTGTGATGAACTTCAATATGCAGGGGATGGAAAAGACCATTCCTGAAGTATATTCAATGCTGAAATCAGCAGAGGTAGAGATCAAAAAGGAACATCAAGTGTTGATGCTGAATAAAACCACTAAGTTCAAGAAAGGCAAGGGTAAGAAGAACTTCAAGAAGGACGGCAAGGAAGTTGCCGCGCCCGGTAAGCCAGCTGCCAGGAAGAAGTCAAAGAATGGACCCAAGCCTAGGACTGAGTGCTTTTATTGCAAAGGGAAGGGTCACTGGAAGCGGAATTGCCCCAAATACTTAGCGGACAAGAAGGCCGGCAACACTAAAGGTATATGTGATATACATGTAATTGATGTGTACCTTACCAGTGCTCGTAGTAGCTCCTGGGTATTTGATACCGGTGCGGTTGCTCATGTTTGTAACTCAAAACAGGAGATGCGGAATAAGCGGAGACTGGCGAAGGACGAGGTGACGATGCGCGTCGGGAATGGTTCCAAGGTCGACGTGATCGCAGTCGGCACGCTACCTCTACATTTACCTATGGGATTAGATTTAAACCTCAATAATTGTTATTTAGTGCCAGCTTTGAGCATGAACATTGTATCTGGATCTCGTTTAATACGAGATGGCTACTCATTTAAATCCCAGAATAATGGTTGTTCTATTTATATGAGAGATATGTTTTATGGTCATGCCCCAATGGTCAATGGTTTATTCTTAATGAATCTCGAACGTGATGTTACACATATTCATAGTGTGAATACCAAAAGATGTAAAGTTGATAACTATAGCCCACATACTTGTGGCACTGCCGCCTTGGTCACATTGGTGTCAAGCGCATGAAGAATCTCCATGCTGATGGACTTTTAGAGTCTCTCGATTTTGAATCATTTGACACATGCGAACCATGCCTCATGGGCAAAATGGCCAAGACTCTGTTCTCCGGAACAATGGAGCTAGCAACCAACTTATTGGAAATCTTACATACTGATGTGTGCGGTCCAATGAGCGTTGAGGCTCGCGGAGGATATCGTTATGTTCTCACTCTCACTAATGACTTGAGTAGATATGGGTATGTCTACTTGATGAAACACAAGTCTGAGACCTTTGAAAAGTTCAAGGAATTTCAGAATGAGGTAGAGAATCAACGTGACCGAAAGATAAAGTTCTTACGATCAGATCGTGGAGGAGAATATTTAAGTCACGAATTTGGTACGCACTTAAGGAAATGTGGAATCGTTTCACAACTCACGCCGCCTGGAACACCTCAGCGTAACGGTGTGTCCGAACGTCATAATCGCACTTTATGGGATATGGTGCGATCTATGATGTCTCTTACTGATTTACCGCTATCTTTTTGGGGATACACTCTAGAGACAGCTACATTTACTTTAAATAGGGCACCGTCTAAATCCGTTGAGATGACACCGTATGAATTATGGTTTGGGAAGAAACCTAAGCTGTCGTTTCTAAAAGTTTGGGGATGCGATGCTTATGTCAAGAAACTTCAACCTGAAAAGCTCGAACCCAAGTCGGAAAAATGCGTCTTCATAGGATACCCTAAGGAAACCATTGGGTATACCTTCTACCTTAGATCCAAAGGCAAGATCTTTGTTGCCAAGAATGGGTCCTTTCTGGAGAAAGAGTTTCTCTCGAGAGAATTAAGTGGGAGGAAAGTAGAACTTGATGAAGTACTACCTCTTGAACCGGTAAGTAGCGCAACTCAGGAAGATGTTCCTGTGGTGCCAGCACCAACTGAAGAGGAAGTTAATGATGATGATCAAGGTACTTCGGATCAAGTTACTACTGAACTTCATAGGTCCACAAGGACACGTTCCACACCAGAGTGGTATGGCAATCCTGTCCTGGAAATCATGTTGTTAGACAACGGTGAACCTTTGAACTATGAAGAAGCAATGGCAGGCCCAGATTCCAACAAATGGCTTGAAGCCATGCAATCCGAGATAGAATCCATGTATGAAAACAAAGCATGGACTTTCACAGACTTGCCCGATGATCGGCGAGCGATAGAAAATAAATGGATCTTTAAGAAGAAGACGGACGCGGATGGTAATGTTACCATCTATAAAGCTCGACTTGTCGCTAAGGGTTATCGGCAAGTTCAAGGGGTTGACTACGATGAGATTTTCTCTCCCGTAGCAAAGCTGAAGTCCGTCCGAATCATGTTAGCAATTGCCGCATACTATGATTATGAGATATGGCAAATGGACGTCAAAACGGCATTCCTTAACATCTATCTTAAGGAAGAACTGTATATGATGCAGCCGGAAGGTTTTGTCGATCCCGAGAATGCTAACAAGGTATGCAAGCTCCAGCGATCCATTTATGGGCTGGTGCAAGCATCTCGGAGTTGGAACATTCGCTTTGATGAGATGATCAAAGCGTTTGGGTTTATGCAGACTTATAGAGAAGCCTGCGATTACAAGAAACTGAGTGGGAGCTCTGTAGCATTTCTCATATTATATGTGGATGACATACTTTTGATGGGAAATGACATAGAACTCTTGGACAGCATTAAGGCCTACTTGAATAAGTGTTTTTCAATGAAGGACCTTGGAGAAGCTGCTTACATACTAGGCATCAAGATCTATAGGGATAGATCAAGACGCCTCATAGGTCTTTCACAAAGCACATACCTTGATAAGATATTGAAGAAGTTCAATATGGATCAATCCAAGAAAGGGTTCTTGCCTGTGTTACAAGGTGTGAGATTGAGCTCAGCTCAATGCCCGACCACGGCAGAAGAAATAGAAGAGATGAGTGTCATCCCCTATGCCTCAGCCATAGGGTCTATTATGTATGCCATGCTGTGTACCAGACCTGATGTAAGCCTTGCCGTAAGTTTGGTAGGAAAGTACCAAAGTAATCCCGGCAAGGAACACTGGACAGCGGTCAAGAATATCCTGAAGTACCTGAAAAGTACTAAGGATATGTTTCTCATTTTTAGAGGTGACGAAGAGCTCGTCGTAAAGGGTTACGTCGACGCTAGCTTCGACACAGATCTGGATGACTCTAAGTCACAAACCGGATACGTGTATATATTGAATGGTGGGGCAGTAAGCTGGTGCAGTTGCAAGCAAAGCGTCGTGGTGGGATCTACATGTGAAGCAGATTACATGGCAGCCTCGGAGGCAGCGCATGAAGCAATCTGGGTGAAGGAGTTCATCACCGACCTAGGAGTCATACCCAATGCGTCGGGGCCGATCGCACTCTTCTGTGACAACACTGGAGCTATTGCACTTGCCAAGGAGCCCAGGTTTCACAAGAAGACCAGGCACATCAAGCGTCGCTTCAACTCCATTCGTGAAAATGTTCAAGATGGAGACATAGATATTTGTAAAGTACATACGGACCTGAATGTAGCAGATCCATTGACTAAACCTCTCCCTAGAGCAAAACATGATAACCACTAGAACTCTATGGGTGTTTGATTCATCACAATGTAACTAGACTATTGACTCTAGTGCAAGTGGGAGACTGTTGGAAATATGCCCTAGAGGTAATAATAAAATGGTTATTATTATATTTCTTTGTTCATGATAATTGTCTGTTATTCATGCTATAATTGTGTTATCCGGAAATCGTAATACATGTGTGAATACATAGACCACAACATGTCCCTAGTGAGCCTCTAGTTGACTAGCTTGTTGATCAACAGATAGTCAAGGTTTCCTGACTATGGACATTGTATGTCATTGATAACGGGATCACATCATTAGGAGAATGATGTGATGGACAAGACCCAATTCTAAGCGTAGCACAAACATCGTGTAGTTCATTTTGCTAGAGCTTTTCATAATGTCAAGTATCATTTCCTTAGACCATGAGATTGTGCAACTCCCGGATATCGTAGGAGTGCTTTGGATGTGCCAAACGTCACAACGTAACTAGGTGACTATAAAGGTGCACTACGGGTATCTCCAAAAGTGTTTGTTGGGTTGGCATGAATCAAGACTGGGATTTGTCACACCGTAGGACGGAGAGGTATCTCTGGGCCCACTCAGTAATGCATCATCATAATGAGCTCAATGTGACCAAGTGTCTGGTCACGGGATCATGCATTACGGTACAAGTAAAGTGACTTGCCGGTAACGAGATTAAACGAGGTATTGGGATACCGACGATCGAATCTCGGGCAAGTAGCGTACCGATTGACAAAGGGAATTGTATACGGGGTTGCTTGAATCCTAGACATCGTGGTTCATCCGATAAGATCATTGAGGAGCATGTGGGAGCCAACATGGGTATCCAGACCCCGCTGTTGGTTATTAACCGGAGAGGTGTCTCAGTCATGTCTGCATGTCTCCCGAACCCATAGGGTCTACACACTTAAGGTTCGGTGACGCTAGGGTTGTAGAGATATTAGTATGCAGTAACCCGAAAGTTGTTCGGAGTCCCGGATGAGATCCCGGATGTCACGAGGAGTTCCGTAATGGTCCGGAGGTGAAGAATTATATATAGGAAGTCAGGTTTCGGCCATCGGGAAAGTTTCGGGGGTCACAGGTATTGTACCGGGACCACCAGAAGGGTCCCGGGGGTCTACCGGGTGGGGCCACCTATCCCGGAGGGCCCCATGGACTGAAGTGGGAGGGGAACCAGCCCCTGGTGGGCTGGTGCGCCCCCCCCCTTGGGGCCCCCTGCGCCTAGGGTTGGAAACCCTAGGGGTGGGGGGCGCCTCCACTTGGCTTGGGGGGCAAGCCACCCCCCATGGCCGGAGCCCCCCTTGGAGATTGCATCTCCTAGGGCCGGCGCCCCCCCTAGGGGGCCTATATAAAGGGGGGAGGGAGGGCAGCCGAACCCATGCTCTTGGCGCCTCCCTCTCCCCTGCTACACCACTCCCTCTCGCAGAAGCTTGGCGAAGCCCTGCCGAGATCGCTGCTGCATCCACCACCACGCCGTCGTGCTGCTGGATCTTCATCAACCTCTCCTCCCCCCTTGCTGGTTCAAGAAGGAGGAGACGTCTTCCCAACCGTACCTGTGTTGAACGCGGAGGAGCTGTCCGTTCAGCACTAGGATCATCGGTGATTTGGATCACGAATAGTATGACTCCCTCAACCCCGTTCTCTTGAATGCTTCCGCGCACGATCTACAAGGGTATGTAGATGCACTCCTCTCTCTCGTTGCTAGATGAACTCATAGATTGATCTTGGTGAAGCGTAGAGAAATTTTATTTTCTGCAACGTTCCCCAACAAAATCATCACCAACATCATCACCAACAATCCTATCATCGGGAGGGGGTCAATCTCCATCAACATCTTCACCAGCACCATATCCTCTCAAACCCTAGTTCATCCCTTGTATCCAATCTTGTATCCAAAACCACAAATTGGTACATGTGGGTTGCTAGTAGTGTTGATTACTCCTTGTAGTTGATACTTATTGGTTTACTTGGTGGAAGATTATATGTTCAGATCCTTAATGCATATTATTACACCTCTGATTATGAACATGATTATGCTTTGTGAGTAGTTACTTTAGTTCCTGAGGACATGGGTGAAGTCTTGCTATTAGTAGTCATGTGAATTTGGTATTCGTTCGATATTTTGATGAGATGTATGTTGTCTCTCCTCTAGTGGTGTTATGTGAACATCGACTAAATGACACTTCACCATTATTTGGGCCTAGAGGAAGGCATATGGAAGTAATAAGTAGATGATGGGTTGCTAGAGTGACAGAAGCTTAAACCCTAGTTTATGCGTTGCTTCGTTAGGGGTTGATATGTACCCATATGTTTAATGTTGTGGTTAGGTTTACCTTAATACTCCTTTTTGTAGTTGCGGACGCTTGCAATAGGGGTTAATCATAAGTGGGATGCTTGTCCAAGTTAGGACAGTACCGAAGTGCCGGTCCACCCACATATCAAATTATCAAAGTACCGAACGCAAATCTCATGAATGTGATGAAACTAGCTTGATGATAATTCCCAATGTGTCCTCGGGAGCTCCTTCCTCATTATTAGAATTTTTCCAGGTTTATCCTTTGCTACATAAAGGATTGGGCCACCTTGCTGCACTTTATTTACTTTACTTACTTTTGCTTGTTACTATTTATCTTATCACAAAACTATCTATCACCTACTATTTCAGTGCTTGCAGAGAACACCTTACTGAAAACCGCTTATCATTTCCTTCTGCTCCTCGTTGGGTTTGACACTCTTACTTATCGAAAGGACTACGATAGATCCCCTACACTTGTGGGTCATCAAGACTCTTTTCTGGCGCCGTTGCCGGGGAGCGTAGCGCTCTTGGTGAGTGGAACTTGGTAAGGAAACATTTATATTGTATGCTGAAATTTTCTATTACTTGTCACTATGGAAACTAATCCTTTGAGTGGCTTGTTTGGGGTATCTTTACCCCAACCAGAAGAGCAAAGAGATGCTCCTCAACCTACTGAACCTTATGAAAATGTTCATTTTGAGATTCCTTCGGGTATGATAGAAAAACTGCTAGCTAATCCTTTTGCAGGAGACGGAACATTGCAGCCTGACTTACACCTTATCTTTGTGGATGAAGTTTGTGGATTATTTAAGCTTGCAGGTATTCCTGATGATGTCATCAAAAGGAAGGTCTTCCCTTTATCTTTGAAGGGGGATGCAATGACATGGTATAGGCTATGTGATGATACGAGATCTTGGAATTATAAGCGATTGAAATTGGAATTTCACCAGAAGTTCTATCCTATGCATCTTGTTCATCGTGATCGTAATTACATATATAATTTCTGGCCTCGCGAAGGAGAAAGCATTGCTCAAGCTTGGGGGAGGCTTAAGTCAATGTTATATTCATGCCCCAATCATGAGCTCTCTCGGGAAATGATTATTCAGAATTTTTATGCTCGGCTTTCTCTTGATAATCGCAACTTGCTCGATACTTCCTGTGCTGGTTCCTATATGCTGAAGACTATTGATTTCAAATGGAACTTATTGGAAAGAATTAAACGCAACTCTGAAGATTGGGGTTCCGACGATGGTAAGGAGTTAGGTATGACACCTAAGTTTGATTGTGTTAAATCTTTTATGGATACCAATGCTTTCCGTGGATTTAGCTCTAAGTATGGACTTGACTCTGAGATAGTAGCTACTTTTTGTGAAACTTTTGCTGCTCACGTTGATCTCCCTAAAGAGAAGTGGTTTAAATATAATCCTCCTGTTGAAGTGAAAGTAGTTGCACCTATTACAGTCGAAGAGTAGACTATTACATATAGTGATCCTATTATTCCTATTGCTTATGTTGAAAAACCTCCTTTTCCTGTTAGGATAAAAGATCATGTTAAAGCTTCGACTGTTGTTCGTACGAGTAATACTAGGACCTATACACCTTCTGAGCAAATTAATGTTGAACCTGGTATTGCTATGATTAAAGATCTCTTGGATGAGGACTTAGATGGGCATGTTATCTCTTTCTCGGGTGAAACTGCTAATATTGCTAGACCCGATACTAAGACACGTAGACCTTTTGTAGGCACGCCCGTTATTTCTGTTAAAATTGGAGATTATTGTTATCATGGCTTATGTGATATGGGTGCTAGTGCTAATGCGATACCTTATGATCTTTATAAAGAAATTATGCACGATATTGCACTAGTTGAATTAGAAGATATTGATGTTACTATTAAGCTTGCTAATAGGGACACCATTAAACCTATTGGGATTGTTAGAGATGTTGAAGTCTTGTGTGGGAAGATTAAATACCCTGTTGATTTTCTTGTTCTCGGTTCCCCACAAGATGATTTTTGTCCCATTATTTTTGGTAGACCCTTCTTGAACACTGCTAGTGCTAAGATTGATTGTGAAAAGAATATTGTCACCGTTGGCTTAGATGGTATGTCTCATGAGTTTAATTTTGCTAAGTTTAGTAGACAACATCGTGAAAACGAACCATCTAGTAAGGATGAGATTATTGGTCTTGCTTCCATTGTTGTTCCTCCAACTGACCCGTTAGAACAATATTTGCTAGACCATGAAAACGATATGTTTATGAAGGAAAGGGAAGAAATAGATGAAGTGTTCCTTAAACAAGAACCTATGCTAAAACATAATCTTCCCGTTGAAATTCTTGGGGATCCCCCTCCACCCAAGGGTGATCCCGTGTTTGAACTCAAACCATTATGTGATAATCTTAAGTATGCTTATCTTGATGAAAAAGAAATATATCATGTTATTATTAGTGCTAACCTTTCACAGAAAGAAGAAGAAAGATTATTGAAAACTCTAAAGAAGCACCGACCTGCTATTGGATATACCCTGGATGATCTCAAGGGCATTAGTCCCCCATTATATCAACACAAAATTTCAGTGGAGAAAGATGCCAAACCTGTTAGAGATCCTCAAAGACGGCTAAATCCCAAAATGAAGGAAGTGGTGAGAAAGGAGATACTAAAACTCCTTGAGGCAGGTATTATTTATCCCGTTGCTGATAGTGAATGTGTAAGCCCTTTCCATTGTGTCCCTAAAAAGGGAGGTATTTCCGTTGTCCCTAATGATAAAGATGAATTGATCCCGCAAAGAATTATTACAGGCTATAGGATGGTAATTGATTTCCGCAAGTTAAATAAAGCTACTAAGAAAGATCATTACCCTTTACCTTTTATTGATCAAATGCTAGAAAGGTTATCCAAACACACACATTTTTGCTTTCTAGATGGTTATTCTGGCTTCTCTCAGATACCTGTATCAGCGGGGGATCAATCTAAAACTACTTTTACTTGCCCTTTTGGTACTTTTGCTTATAGACATATGCCTTTTGGTTTATGTAATGCACCTGCTACCTTTCAAAGATGCATGATGGCTATATTTTCTGATTTTTGTGAAAAGATTTGTGAGGTATTCATGGATGACTTCTCCGTCTATGGGTCCTCTTTTGATGATTGTTTGAGCAACCTTGATCGAGTTTTGCAGAGATGCGAAGACACTAGTCTCGTCCTGAATTGGGAAAAGTGTCACTTTATGGTTAATGAAGGCATTGTCTTGGGGCACAAGATCTCCGAGAGAGGTATTGAAGTTGATAAAGCCAAAGTTGATGCTATTGAAAAGATGCCATGTCCCAAGGACATAAAAGGTATAAGAAGTTTCCTTGGTCATGCCGGTTTTTATAGGAGGTTCATTAAGGACTTTTCTAAAATCTCTAGGCCTCTGACTAACTTATTGCAAAAAGATATTCCTTTTGTCTTTGATGATGATTGTGTAGAAGCATTTGAAACACTTAAGAAAGCTTTGATCACTGCACCTATCGTTCAGCCACCTGATTGGAACTTACCTTTTGAAATTATGTGTGATGCTAGTGATTATGTTGTAGGTGTTGTTCTAGGACAAAGAGTCGATAAGAAATTGAATGTTATCCATTATGCTAGTAAGACTCTTGATACTGCCCAGAGAAATTATGCTACCACTGAAAAAGAATTCTTAGCAGTTGTGTTTGCATGTGATAAGTTTAGACCTTATATTGTCGATTCCAAAGTTACTATTCACACTGATCATGCTGCTATTAAATATCTTATGGAAAAGAAAGATGCTAAGCCTAGACTCATTAGATGGGTTCTCTTGCTCCAAGAATTTGACTTGCATATTATTGATAGAAAGGGAGCTGAGAACCCCGTTGCAGACAACTTGTCTAGGTTAGAGAATGTTCTTGATGACCCACTGCCTATTAATGATAGTTTTCCTGATGAACAATTAGCGGTTGTCAATGCTTCTCGTACTGCTCCTTGGTATGCTGACTATGATAATTATATTGTTGCTAAATATATACCGCCTAGTTTCACATACCAGCAAAAGAAAAGGTTCTTTTATGATTTAAGACATTACTTCTGGGATGATCCACACCTTTATAAAGAAGGAGTAGATGGTATTATTAGACGTTGTGTGCCTGAGCATGAACAGGAACAAATCCTACGCAAATGTCACTCTGAATCCTATGGAGGACACCACGCTGGAGATAGAACTGCACACAAGGTACTACAATCTGGTTTTTATTGGCCTACTCTTTTCAAAGATGCTCGTAAGTTTGTCGTATCTTGTGATGAATGCCAAAGAATAGGTAACATCAGTAGACATCAAGAAATGCCTATGAATTATTCTCTTGTTATTGAACCGTTTGATGTTTGGGGCTTTGATTATATGGGACCTTTTCCTGCCTCCAATGGTTATACACATATCTTAGTTGCTATTGATGATGTCACTAAGTGGGTAGAAGCTATTCCAACTAGTAGTGCTGATCATAACACTTCTATTAAAATGCTTAAAGAAGTTAATTTTCCAAGGTTTGGAGTCCCTAGATATCTTATGACTGATGGTGGTTCACACTTTATTCATGGTGCTTTCTGTAAGATGCTTGCTAAGTATGATGTCAATCATAGAATCGCATCTCCTTATCACCAGCAGTCTAGTGGTCAATTAGAGTTGAGCAATAGAGAGCTCAAACTAATTTTGCAAAAGACTCTGAATAGATCTAGAAAGAATTGGTCCAAAAAACTTGATGATGCATTATGGGCCTATAGAACTGCATACAAAAATCCTATGGGTATGTCTCCATATAAGGTGGTTTATGGAAAAGCATGTCATTTACCTCTTGAACTTGAACATAAAGCATATTGGGCTATTAAAGAGCTTAATTACGACTTCAAACTTGCCGGTGAGAAAATGTTATTTGATATTAGCTCACTTGATGAATGGAGAACCCAAGCATATGAGAATGCTAAGCTTTTCAAAGAAAAAGTCAAACACTGGCATGATAGAAGGATACAAAAGCGTGAGTTTAACATAGGAGATTATGTGTTATTGTTCAACTCTCGTTTAAGATTTTTTGCAGGAAACCTTTTCTCAAAATGGGAAGGTCCTTACGTTATCGAGGAGGTCTATCGTTCCGGTGCTATAAAAATTAACAACTTCGAAGGCACTAATCCGAGGGTGGTTAATGGTCAAAGAATCAAGCATTATATTTCAGGTAATCCTATCAATGTTGAAACTAATATTATTGAAACCATAACCCCAGAGGAGTACATAAGAGACACTTTCCAGAACGTTCCAGATTCCGAAAAGGCATAGGTACGTGGTACGGTAAGTATACCGACTCCAAAACAACTCTAATGGCAATTTTTTTAGTTTTGGATTATTTAAGAATTTGAGGAAGAAAGAAGTAGTCCGAAAGGGACACCAGGCTCCCACGAGAGAGGAGGGCCCCCCCCTGTAGGGCGCGCCCCCTGTCTCGTGGGCACCTCGGGTGCCTCCCAGACTCCGTTTTCTTGTATGTTATGCATTTTGGTCGGTAAAAATTCATTATATATACTCCCGAATGTTTTGACCACCGTATCACGCAAATATCCTCTGTTTTCGTTTCGAGCTGTTCCTGTTGCAGATTTGGAACAAGATGTCGTCCCAAGATTCGGAGGGAGAGAGTTACATGGCTGATTATATTGGAAATCCAAAAGTATATGCAGATGTGGAACATTATGGCTGGACTACAGAGGAAGAAGAATACTATGATCCAAAGAGGAAGGAGGAGACAAGCTCCGATGAAGAGGATGATCCACTACCTCAACCTGGTGATATGCATGTGGAGTTCAAGAAGTCAAACCTCACTAAGGTCCAATCTATCCCACCACGTTTTTTGCAGGACAGCAAGGCAGCACTATGCAAAAAGATAATGAAACTTGAGCTCGAGAATGAAGATCTGAGGGAGGAAAACTTTAGCCTCAGACGCAAGCTAGAGAAGAAAAATGCAACAATTCCCACTCCACCATCTCCGAAGAAATAATCACATGGGTATGGGCACTCCCCTTGGCAACTGCCAAGGTTGGGGGAGGTGCCCCGGTATCGTATCACCATCACACTCCTATCTTTACCGTTTTATTCAGTTCGATCCTTTTAGTAGTATCTTGATCTATTAGTTTGAATTTTGATATCAAGTAGTTTTGAGTTTTGCTTTGTGATCTCTTTTTGTAAGCGAGTCTGTGTGCTATCTATAATAAATATTAGTGTTGATTCAAGGGCTTTGATATGTTGCTATGATCTTGAGAAAGTAGAAAGAACAAAAGAGTTCATATTGATCTTATGGATAGTGATAACTTCACACATAGAAAGTATGAGGCATAAAAATTGTTGAGAGTTGATGAACGTAGCCTTGGTCATCGTTGCAATTAATAGGAAGTGATAAGGAAAGAGGGGTTCACATATAAATATATTATCTTGGACATCTTTTATGATTGTGAAGCACTCATTAAGTATGACATGCTAAAAGAGTTGATGTTGGACAAGGAAGACAATGTAATGGTTTATGTTTTCCGACATCTCAGTTAAAGTATATTGTCAGTGGCCTTCTAAACATGTTGAGCTTGCCTTTCCCCCTCATGCTAGCCAAAACTCCTTGCACCAAGTAGAGATACTACTTGTGCTTCCAAATATCCTTAAACCCAGTTTTGCCATGAGAGTCCACCATACCTACCTATGGATTGAGTAAGATCCTTCAAGTAAGTTGTCATCGGTGCAAGTAATAAAAATTGCTCTCTAAATATGCATGACTTATTAGTGCAGAGAAAATAAGCTTTGTACGAACTTGTTGTGGAAGTAATAAAAGCGACGGAGTGCATAATAAAGGTCCACATACAAGGGGCAATATAAAGTGACGTTCTTTTGCATTAAGATTTTGTGTATCCAACCCTAAAAGCGCATGACAACCTCTGCTTTCCTCTGCGAAGGGCCTATCTTTTACTTTATGATTTACTTTATACTTGAGTCAAGGTGATCCTCACCTTTCCCTTTTTCATTTTATCCTTTGGCAAGCTCTTCGTGTTTGAAAGATCATGATATATATATCCGATTGGATGTAAGTTGGCATAGGTTATTATTGTTGACATCACCTAAAGGTGAATACGTTGGGAGGCAACACAATAAGCCCCTATCTTTCTCAGTGTCCGGCTGAAACTCTATAACCACAAGTATTGCGTGAGTGTTAACAATTATGGGAGACTACGAGATAGTTGAGTATGTGAGCTTGCTGAGAAGCTCTATTAGTGACTCTTTCTGATGTTACAATAAATTGCAATTGCTTCAATGACTGAGATTATAGTTTGTTGGCTCCCAATGAAGTTTTTGAACCATACTTGACATCGTGAATTGCTTATTACTTGAACATAGGAAATCATATGACAAAATCCATATATGTTGCTGTTATTAGAATGATCATGATGCCCTCATGTCCATATTTTATTTTTATTGACACCTCTATCTCTAAACATGTGGACATATTTTTCGATTTCGGTTTCCGCTTGAGGACAAGCGAGGTCTAAGCTTGGGGGAGTTGATACGTCCATTTTGCATCATGCTTTTATATCAATATTTATTGCATTATATCTCAATACTTATGGCTATTCTCTCTTATTTTACAAGGTTTAACATGAAGAGGGGGAATGTCGGCAGCTGGAATTCTGGCTGGAAAAGGAGCAAACGTTGGAAACCTATTATGCACAACTCCAAAAGACCTGAGACTCCACGAAACAACCTTTTGGATTTATTAAGGAATTATGAGCAAAAGAAATAGGCCAGGGGGGCACACCTTGTCCAGGAGACAGGGGGCGCCCCCTAGGGCGCGCCCCCTATCTCCTGGGCCCCTGGTGGGCCTCCGGCATCCATCTTCTGCTATATGAAGGGTTTTGTCCTGGAAAATTCGTGGGCAAGCTTACGGGACGAAACTCCGCCGCCACGAGGCGGAACCTTGGCGGAATCAATCTAGGGCTCTGGCGGAGTTGTTCTGCCAGGGACACATCCCTCCGGGAGGGGGAAATCATCACCAACATTATCACCAACGATCCTCTCATCGGGAGGGGGTCAATCTCCATCAACATCTTCACCAGCACCATCTCCTCTCAAACCCTAGTTCATCCCTTGTATCCAATCTTGTATCCAAAACCACAAATTGGTACCTGTGGGTTGCTAGTAGTGTTGATTACTCCTCGTAGTTGATACTTATTGGTTTACTTGGTGGAAGATTATATGTTCAGATCCTTAATGCATATTATTACACCTCTAATTATGAACATGGTTATGCTTTGTGAGCACTTACTTTAGTTCCTGAGGACATGGGTGAAGTCTTGCTATTAGTAGTCATGTGAATTTGGTATTCATTCGATATTTTGATGAGATGTATGTTGTCTCTCCTCTAGTGGTGTTATGTGAACGTCGACTACATGACACTTCACCATTATTTGGGCCTAGAGGAAGGCATAGCGAAGTAATAAGTAGATGGTGGGTTGCTAGAGTGACAGAAGCTTAAATCCTAGTTTATGCGTTGCTTCGTTAGGGGTTGATATGGACCCATATGTTTAATTCTGTGGTTAGGTTTACCTTAATACTCCTTTTTGTAGTTGCGGACGCTTGCAATAGGGGTTAATCATAAGTAGGATGCTTGTCCAAGTTAGGGCAGTACCCAAGTGCCGGTCCACCCACATATCAAATTATCAAAGTACCGAACGCGAATCTCATGAACGTGATGAAACTAGCTTGACGATAATTCCCAATGTGTCCTCGGGAGCTCCTTCCTCATTATTAGAATTTGTCCAGGCTTATCCTTTGCTACATAAAGGATTGGGCCACCTTGCTGCACTTTATTTACTTTATTTACTTTTGCTCGTTACTATTTATCTTATCACAAAACTATCTATCACCTACTATTTCAGTGCTTGCACAGAAAACCTTACTGAAAACCGCTTATCATTTCCTTCTGCTCCTCGTTGGGTTCGACACTCTTACTTATCGAAAGGACTAGATAGATCCCCTACACTTGTGGGTCATCAGCGGCCGCCATCAACCGGCTCTGGGAGATGACGGAGGCAGAGGGCCTCATGGCGGCCGACTTGCTGCTGGCCTTCGTCGAGCGTCTGGTTCTCCCGCTCCAAGGCCGCCCTCATCTGATCTGTCGGATGAGCGGGCACCGCGACCCCAGCAGGGTGTGCACGAAGGAGATGTCGCCTGCTGAGGTGGCCCGGATGGTGAACAGGGTCACCGACCTCAAGTTGTCGGAGGGCGCCTGGCAGTTCGGCAAGCGGCCCAACTCCCGCGACAACCCGCCGCCAGCCGTAAGTCTCCGAGCCTTTCCTTTTCTTTTTTAGCTCTTGGTTTCTCTTGGTCTCGAGTGATTTTCCCTTGGAACGTAGATCTACATGTCTTCGGTGATGGCCACCCTCGTGGGGCCGGCTGGTGACTACCAGCCGGACCGGGAGGTGAGCGACATGGACGACCCCGACCTGGGGGCAGCTGCCTTGGAGGATGACGCTGTAGGCAGTGGCGACGGAGCAGGCAGCTCCGAAGATGGGGGCGGCATGGAGACCTTGCCCGACGACGATAATGACGAGATGAGACGCGTCCTGCGCAGGGTGCCGCCAACACCGGAGCGGGCCCCTCCACCGGGCCGGCCGCTCGAGGCGGCAAGTGCAAGCGGAAGTAGGGCGCTATCCTGTTCGGCAGCGCCCCGAAGAAGCCCAAGAATCCGACCACCACGACCAGACGGAAAGAGGCCGCGGCGAAGGCGGCCAAGTTCCAAAAGCTACCAAAGGTGCCACCCATGGTGTCAGCGTAAGTATCCTTTCTGTGCATTCGCTTAGGCTCTCTCTTAGTGATTCGGCCTGAAATTCCTTTTGCCTTGTTTCTTGTCTCAGAGCCCTCTCCCCCTCGACAAGTCGATCGCCACCTCTGTTATCAGGTCGGCGGAGACCTCCGCCACCACCCGGCGAATCGACCCAGTCGCCGACCTCCAGGAGGCGCAGGAAGGAAACGCACGGGAGGCGCGCGAGGAGCGGGAAGCCGCCTGCCTGGAGAAGGCGGAGGCTGATAAGGCAGCAGCGTCTGTGCTGCTGGAGCTGGCGGAGGCGGAAGCTGCAACCGCGGAGAAGGAGCGGCTGGCAGAGGCCAGGCGCCGTCAGGAGCCGCTGGTCGTCACTCCCTTGAGCTCCACGCCACCTCCACCAGAATTCATGGCGTCGACCAGGGAAGTCGGCGCCGAGCACCCGGTAATGGAGCGAGAAGGCGGCGACGTCATCATGCCGGATGTTATCTTGCCTCCGCCGCCACCGACTGCCGAAGCGAGGGACGAGCAGCCGGACGCCCCGCTAGTGCCACCAGCCGGGAACGAGGTGGCGACGGGCCCGACTCCTGAGGCCCGTACGCCCGTGCGCCGTCGTCTTGCCAGGGCGGCCTCGGTACCGCGAACACCGGAGGCCGGTGCCGCGAGCTCGTCCGCTCCCGACACTGAAGCGACCAGTGTCACGCCCTCCGACTGGATGCGTGGAGGCGGAACGGGGGCTCTGAACCAGGCAGCCCTGGATGTCTAGGCCAAGCTCCGGGCCGAAGCCGACGCCCTCAAGCGGTGCAACGAGGCATTTCTGAGCTTGCGAGCAGCCATCCGGGTATGCTTCTAACTCTTTGTTTTTGTTCTTCTTATTTCTTGGTGGGGGCGCGCTGGCACACCCACTGGGTGTAGTCCCCAGGTTCCGTACCGGCTGCTGAGCAGGCGGTCCGAAATCTTAATCCTTGTAGGCGCCACATGCTAACTCCTTCTGGTGTTTCTTTTCACAGGATTACCATAATCTCCATGCGGCTACCTTCAAGTCTGGAGTTCGGGAGCTGGAGAGGCAGACCACCAACTTGTGGGAGAGCCGGAGTAAGTTTTGCCTTTCCATTCCCGTGGGGGCGCACTAGCGCACCCGCGGGCTGTAGTCCCCGAGATCCGGGCCGACTGCTGAGCAGTCGGGCCGGATCTCCCCGGCAACTGTGTTTCTTTGTTTGATTGCTGATATTTCTTTTCTTCCGCGGGGGCACGATGGCGCACCCGCGGGCTGTAGTCCCCGAGATCTGGGCCGACTGCTGAGCAGTCGGGCTGGATCTCCCCAACGGCTGCATCCTTTTTTCGTCAATTGTTTTAACATCTTTTCTCCCTCTTCTCCTCTGGTAGAGGCCAACGCCACCTTGCAGCAGCAGCTGGGCGAAGCCAACACCACTCTGCGCGTCAAGGAGGCAGAGTGCGTCAAGCTGGCCGAGGAGCGGGACCGACTGGTCACACAACTGGCGGAGCAGACAGAGCGTCTCCAGATGGCCCAGTGGGAGGCGAAGACGAAGGAGACCGACCTCCTTGCTGAATCTGAGGTCGAGCGCTCCTCCTGGGCCGACAAGGAGGCGCAGCTGACTGCCGGCTTCGGCAGTATTGAGGACATGGTTGATGGTACACTTCCTCTTTTTCCTTTCTTTGATCTGCCGGCCTCTGCTTGGGCCGACCATCTGTTTTTAACTTCTGTCTTCTTTATTTCTTCGCCCAAGCAGACTTCTTCCCGAGCCACTCCGTCGCCGCGAACCAGGCTATTGAGGCTTCTCGCGAGGAGCGGAGGGCGGAGGGCGTGCAGATTGCCGCCAATGCCCCCTGAAACCTTAACGAACAGCTTCTCAACATCTAGGCCCGCCTTTAACCGGCCCACCAGATGTTGTGTCGTCTTCAACGTGTCGGACCCCAGGCGATCTCCGCCCTCAGGCCAGGCGTGCCAGCTCCGCGCACACCCAGTCGGACTGCCGACTGGCTGGAGGTGGCGGCCGACCGCCTGGAGGCCTGGAAGGGCTCTTCGGCCCGGGCTGGAGCGCGCCGGGCTCTGGAGTTCGTCAGGGCGTGGTAACCTGGGCTAGATCTAGCCCAGCTGACCACATTCCTCCAAGAGGCGCTGGAGGAGCTGGTGGTGGTTGAGGGCGAGCTTTTCAAGCGGGCGGTGGCGATCGCCGAGTACACTGACACCAGTGCCTTCATCCCCGAGCTGGCTGAAGATGGTGTCGAGGCACTGCCGGAGTTCTTTGGGCTGAACCCCGAAGACGGCGAGGACTCGACCGAGGTGATCGACTCCAGCGATGAAGGGGAGGAAACGGAGGACGAGGACGACGAAGAGGATGCGCCAAAGGTCGGAGGGGACGGCCAGCCCTAGTCCGATCATGCCTCAAGCAACGATCCACGCTCGAGTGCGCCGACTGCTGCTGAAGGCAACCAGGCGGAGACCAACCAGTCGTCCGCTCCTCCAGCTGGCGCTGCCAACTCCGCCATCCACCCATCCGTTGCTCCAACCGATGCTTCCGACTTGGCCGCCCCGCTGGAGCCCTCTACTTCTTCTTAGGTTGTCGCCTTTACTTTCTGTTTAATCACTCTCGACAAACTTGTTAAATTTGCACAATTCCACTCGCGGGGTGTATTTCAAACTTCGTTGAATGCTGGCCAAGGGCCTTTTGCTATGTAAATATGCTTTAAGTGCCGGCTTCCAGCTTTTCCTTGTTTTCTGCCCTTTGCCTTTTTTCCTTGCCGCCCTCCCTTAGCTATCCCTTGGACAGTTGAACAGTCGCTCTACGGACTGCGGCTGGGCCAAGTGCTTAGCTACTTTTGGGAGGGCAAGTACTTAGCTGGCTAGAGCGTTGTCAAGGAGAATAGGAGCCGGCTGGCCGACTGCTCAGCAGTCGGTTGAGTAGGCGGGATCCCGGCTTCGCCTATGTGCGCCTTTTTTTCCTTAGCCGTTTTTCGTATGGGTACCTTTTTTGCAACTCCTGTCGGCCGTTCAGTCGCTCTGCAAGCTACAGCTTCTGACAGGAGAAGTTTGCTGGTGCCAACATACTACTTGTCCGACTACAGGAGGCGGTACATAGTAGAAGGCGGCGAGCCCCCGGGCCGACTAGGTGAGCCCGGTGCCAGGCGGAATAATGAAATAACACATTTGTGGGCATAATTCTTATCTTATAGATAAAAGAGGGTAGTCCCCGAGTTCTTCTCGGGGGACCGGAGTCTTTGTACTTAATACAAAAGGTAGCATGGTACATACTGCTTTTAACTGTAAAATCTTCGGAGGAGGTTCGCATTCCATGACCTCTCCGTCTCCTTGCCCGAGTCATCTCTTTCGCGTGCTCTGGGCTTCTGAGCGTCGATCAGATAGTAGGAATCGTTGCCCAGCACTTTGCTGATGATGAACGGGCCTTCCCAAGGCGCCGAGAGCTTGTGCTGGCCGGCTGTTCGCTGGATAGCCAGAGCACAATGTCTCCCTCTTGGAATGATCTTGGCTTGACCTTGCAATTGTAGTATCGGCGAAGGCTCTGCTGTTAGATGGCAGACCGGCTGAGTGCCAACAGCCGGACTTCTTCTAGCAGGTCGACGCCGTCTTCTCGTCCTTCTTTGGCCTCCTCCTTAGTGTACATGGTGACGCGAGGGGAGTCGAATTCTATGTCCGTCGGGATGACGGCTTCGGCACCGTAGACGAGGAAGAAGGGCGTGAAGCCGGTTGACTTGTTCGGAGTTGTACGCAAGCTCTAGAGGATGGCCGGTAACTCCTCGAGCCAGCAGCCGGCCAAATGCTCTAGAGACTCGACCAGTCGGGGCTTGATGCCGGACAAAATTAGGCCGTTTGCTCCCACTACTTGGCCGTTTGACTGCGGATGGGCAATAGATGCTAAGTCCAGTCGGATGCCCTGCGTTGCGCAGAAACGGGCCAAGGCTCCCTTGGCAAAGTTTGTGCCGTTGTCGGTGATGATGCTGTGTGGTATGTCGTACCTTGTGGTGATGTCGGCGATGAAGATCACGACAGTCGACCCATTCAACTTCTTGATTGGTTTTGCTTCTATCCACTTGGTGAACTTGTCCACAGCGACAAGCAAATGAGTCATGCCACCACGAGCCGTCTTGAAAGGCCCCACCATGTCCAGGCCCCAAACGGCAAAGGGCCAGGCGATAGGAATAGTCTTGAGCGCAGAAGCCGGCAGATGTGGCTTGGAGCGGAACTTCTAGCACCCTTGACACTTCTGGACAAATTCTTTGTCTTCTTCTAGAGCAGTCGGCCAGAAGAAACCATGGCAGAAAGCCTTGGCAACAAGTGATCTTCAAGCCGCGTGGTGACCGCATTCGCCTTGGTGGATATCCTTGAGGATTGCTTGGCCTTTGTCTGGCTCCACATAGCACTGATAAACGCCAGTGACACTTCACCGCACCAGCTCTCTATTGACGATGGTGTAAGCTGCTGCCCGCTGTTGCACTTGTCGGGCCGAGATCTCATCAGTCGGCAGTTCTTTGTTCACCAAAAATTTGAGGATTGGTTGAGCCCAGGATGGTGCTGCTATTTCTTCGACTGCTACGACTGCAACTTGTATAAGGGCGGTTGGGCTGGGAGGCGGTGGGTTGGTTGCTGCTGCCGCCTGCTGAACTGGACAAGTCCCCGGGCCGACTGCTGCAGTCCCCAGGCCGGGCTCTTGAGTCCCTAGGCTGGGTGCGGCTGCTGCAGTCCCCGGGCCGCCTGCCGAAGTCCCCGTGCCGGCTTCTGGGGCCCTCAAGTCGGATCCGACTGCTTCTGGAGGGACCGACACGAAGATGGAATCTGATTCTGGTGACGGCTTGACAGACGGCTTGAGGAGGCGGCATAGGGCAACGCCGGCTGTTATTGCTTGTCGGGTGGAGCCAATCCGTGCCAAGGCATTTGCTTGCTCATTGTTATTTCTTGGCACATGGAGGAACTCGCACCCTTCAAAATTATCCACTGAGCTGTTGAACGAAGAAATGGTAGCTCGCCATATTTGCATCCTTGGCATCCCAGTCACCTGACGACTGCCGGACCACCAAGTCGGAATCACCATAACACAGGATCTGGCGAATGCCGAGTTCCTTGGCAAGCCAGAGCCCATGTATGAGTGCTTCATATTTAGCTACGTTGTTGGAGGCGGCAAAGTGGATCTGCAGCACATATTTGAGCGTGTCGCCTTTGGGAGAGGTGAGGACAATGCCGGCTCCTAGGCCGGTGTGCATTTTTGACCCATCGAAGTGCATCCGCCAATGAGTGGTGTCAGGCGCTGGCGGCAGGTACTGGGTCTCGGCCCAGTCTACGAGGAAGTCGGCCAGCGCTTGTGACTTGATGGTGGTGTGAGGCTGGTAGTGGATGGTGTAGGGGGCCAGATCTATGGCCCACTTGGCCACTCGGCTAGAGGCATCTCGGCTTCCAATGATCTCAACAAGTGGAGCTATGCAAACAACAACAGTAATTGGATGCTCTTGAAAGTAAGGCTTGAGCTTCTTGGCGATGAAATGCACGCCATAGCACATCTTCTGATAGTTGGGGTAATTTTCCTTGGAGGCGGACAGTACTTCACTCAAATAATACACCGGCCTCTGGACCGGCAGTGCCTTGCCTTCCTCCTTGCGTTCCACCACTATGACTGTGCTGACCACCCGACTGGTGGCGGTGATGTAGAGGAGCATGAGCTCTTTATCAGTCGGGGCCGCCAGGACAGGCGGGGTGGTCATCATCTTCTTGAGCTGACGAAAAGCTTCGTCCGCCTTGCCGTTCCACTCGAAAAAAGTGGTTTTCTTCATGCGTTGGTACAGTGGGAGAGCCTTCTCGCCCAGCCGGTTGAGGAAGCGGCTGATGGACGCCAGACAGCCGGTGAATTTTTGTACATCCAGCAGTCGGTGGGAACTTCCATACTCTCAATTGCCTTGATCTTCATAGGGTTGCACTCTATGCCGTGCTCTGAGACCAGGAAGCCAAGAAGTTGGCCGGTTGGTACTCCAAAGACGCATTTCTCCGGGTTGAGCTTGATTTGAAATCAACGCAAGTTCTCGAATGTCTCCTTGAGGTCTTCTAGCAGTGTGCCACGCTTCTCCGTCTTTACCACCACATCGTCCATGTAAACATGGGTGTTTCTGCCGAGCTGCTTGAGGAGGCACTTCTGCATGCAACGCTGAAACGTGGCACCGGCATTCCTCAAGTCGAACGTCATCGTCAGGTAGCAGAAGGCTCCGAACGGTGTGATGAAGGCGGTCTTCAGCCTGTCGGCTGGGTTTAGCTTGATCTGATGGTATCCTGAGTAGGCATCCAAAAAACTCAGCAGCTCGCATCCAGCTGTGGAGTCTATCACTTGGTCGATTCTTGGTAAGGCAAAGGGGTCCTTAGGGCAGGCTTTGTTGAGGCTGGTATAATCGATGCACATGCGCCATTGCTTGTTCTTCTTAAGCACAAGGACTGGGTTGGACAACCATTCTGGGAAGAACACCTCCATGATGAAGCCGGCTGCTAGAAGCCGGGCTATTTCTTCTCCAACAACTCTTCTCTTTTCTTCCGACAGGCGGCACAAGGGCTGCCTGACCGGCTTAACCTCAGGTCGGACGTGTAGCTTGTGCTCAGCGAAATCCGTCTGGACACCCGGCATGTCTTTGGGGGACCATGCGAAGATGTCACGATTCTCACGAAGGAAATCGACGAGCTCGCCTTCCTATTTACTGTCAAGGTTTGTTCCAATGAGAGCATGCTTCTTCGGGTGCTCTAGGTCCAAGGGTATCTTCTTTGTTTCCTTCGCCGGCTTGAACGAGCCCTCAACTTCCGACTCCTTGGGTGGTAGTGACATTTCCGGCTGCTTGCCTGCCAACGCCATGGCCCGTTCCAGGAGCCATTTCTCAGCTGCAATCACAAGGGACTCGGCCAGCCAGCTGCTGTCTGCAACACATGCGGACGATTTCTTATAGTCTCCGACTATGGTCAGGATTCTCTTGGTAGTCGGCATCTTCATCTTGAGGTAAGCATAGTGGGGGACCGCCAAGAACTTGGCCAGAGCAGGCCGGCCAAGTAACGCATGGTAAGGGCTCTCAAGGTCCACCACTTCAAACCAGATTGCCTCTCGGCGGAAATGATTCTTGTCCCCGAAGAGGACGTTGATCTGGGTCTTGCCGATTGGTGAGCAGGAAAGGCCAGGAACTATGCCATGGAACACAGTCCGACTGGGTTGAAGCTGCTTCTGCTTGATTTTCAATTTCTCCATTGTGTCACGGTACAGGATGTTGATGCTCCTGCCTCCATCTATTAGAACTCTGGAGAAACGAGCTGCTCGCCTCTCCGTCGCGAAGGTGGCATCCAGAACCAGGGCATAAGAACCAGGAGAGGGCATCACTTCCGGGTGGTTGGCCCTACTCCAGCTAATGGGCTTCTCTGACCAGTGCATAAACTCGGGGGCTCCAGTTGCTACCGCTTGCACTTCTTGTTGCTGCTGTCGTCTGCTGCGTCTATCGCCAGCTACACTGGTGAACACGACATAGGATCCCCGCCCTTCCAGATACTCATCTTGTATTGCTCCGACTGGCCGGACCGCCGGCTACTGGGGCGGAGGAGGCGGCGGAGGCAGGAGTCCATCTCATTTGGCGATTCGGGTGAGCCAATGGCACTTCCGAGTGGTGTGGTTGGACGGCTTCGCGCCGCTATGGAACTTGCAAGGCGCATCGAGAGTCTGCTCGTATGAGAAGGCGGGAAACCAATTGGGCGTGCCGCCCTTCTCACACTTAGGCGGAGGCTGCCCTTCCGGCTGCTGGTCTTCGACTGTTGCCACCTGCCGGCTTGCAGAAGCCGGCTGCACGACCTTGCGCTTGTTGTCGTTCTGCTGATGTCTCCGACTGGAGTTACCAGCCGGGACCCGAGAGGTCGGAGGAGCTATCTTGCCGGATGCATCGACTTGGATCTCCGCCTTCATGGAGGAGTCGGTGGTTGCGTATTTGATGGTGATGATCAGTAGCTCATCGAGTGTCGTCGGCTCGTCGCAGAGGAGTCGGTGCTTGAGGAGGGTGCCTCTCGGCACCCGGTAGTGAAATATTCGATGGTCTGCACCTCGTACACGCCCTCGCAGGAGTTCCGCAGCTCGGCCGAGCGCGTGAGGTAGTCGCGAGTCGATTCCCTGGGCCCTTGGACGCACAAGGAGAGTTGTCGAGGCTTGGGAGGCCGCTTGTATGTGCTGGTGAAGTTGCGGACGAAGGCCTCGGTGAAGTCGACCCAGCTGTTGATGCTGCGGGGCATCAGGTTGTTAAGCCACGTCCGGGCTGTGCCCTGAAGCATGATTGAGACGTACTTCACAGCAACGCGCTTGTTGCCGTTCACTATGCTGACGGTCGTGGAGTAGTCACCAGCCAGTCCTCCGGCTTCACGGAGCCGGTGTACTTGGGCGTATCCCTTGGGATGGTGAACCCTCGAGGGAAGGGCTCATCTCGGATTCGGGGGCCGAAACAAGGTGGACCCAACGCGTCTTCTTCTTCTAGCACTAGGGAGTGATTGAGGCGGTCGATCCGGTGGCGGGCGTCATTTTCTCCAACTCCTTCTCAGCGGCTAAGGCGATCGCCGAGTGTCGGGTGTGTGACAGGCGGGGGAGTGGGATGCCTCTCTCCACGAGGCTGAGGAGGAGGCGGATCGCCTCGCCGCTCCACGGCTCGGGGGCGGCCTTCTGCATCACCCTCGATGGAGAGGTGAGTCCGAGTGCGGCTAGCAGCCGACTCGTTGGCTTTCTTTGTTCGGACGTCACCAGTCGGTGTCCGAGATGTTGCGCCATGATCTTGGCGAGGTGGCGGCTCGTTGTTTTGCTGAGTAGGCGCCTCATCGCGATAGCCGGCTTCTTGCTGCTCGGCGGCCGCGTCAAGGAGCTGTTGTACGTGCTCCGTCATATGTCGACGCTTGTCGCCCACGTACTTGTCCAGCTTGTTTGCCACCGCCTGGGCAGCTCGTATGTTTCCCACTGGCGTAGCGTAGACGGGGCGATCTGCCCCGAACGCACCAGCGATGGCCGCGCCGCGCAGCCGGATTGAGCTGGCGCGGCTAGGCCCTTCAGGGGCCAGCGCTCCGCCAACGGCCCGGTCCATCTCGCGCCGGTAGGCCTCTGAGAGGTGACGCACGCTGGCCAGTCGGTTGGCGCTCTCAAGGAGCCGGACGCGGCGCGCTTCCAGCGCCTCAGCATCCGCATCGGCTGGGATGGACACTGACAACTCTTGCAGCGCAGCATCGAGTGGGTCTCGAGCACCTCCGTCTGAGTGCTCACCACTGTTGATGATAAGCACCTCCGTGACGGTGCTCCCGCTGTTGTGCTTGCGAGGAGGCGTCTCGTCGTAGATCACCACGTTGGTGGGGAACGTGTCAAGCGACGCCGTGCCGGAGTCGATGATCATCGGGTCAGTGGAGCTGACGGACTCCAAGTCGACTGCAGGCTCGCAGGTGACATGGAGTTGGTCGAGGAGGCTGACGAGGCGGTTCTCAGGGCAGTTGGTGCCTGCGTCAGATGCAGGCTCGTCGGAGAGGCTGATCCCGCCGACGAGGTCGACGAGGCAGCTCGCTGCGCAGGCGATCTCCGCGCCGTGCAGCGCGTCGAGGCTGACGCCGTCGGGCGTGCTGGGCCGGCTGCGCATGTCCGGAAGGAACAAAGTTCCCGTCCAGAACAGATCTCCGGAAGACGGTGCACCTCGCCCCACGGTGGGCGCCAAATGTCGGGGGTTGGGTGCGACATATGCCAAGGGATGGCTTATCATGGTGGGAGCGAGTAGAACGTCGCCGGTGCCTAGAAGCGGGATAAGGCGTAGACACGAACGCCGACACACTTTACCCAGGTTGGCGGCTCTCCTTGGAGATAATACCCCTACTCCTGCTCCGTGGGGTCTCCGCATGATCACTAAGGCACTAGTGAATACTAGGTGCTCCTTGAGCTGTATGCTAGAGGTTGAAGGAAGCAGGGTTAGCTCTCTTCTTCCTCTAGATATGAGTCTAGGTCTTTCAGGTTCGGAACCCTTTACATGGGTGCCCTGGGGGGTTTATATAGGCCTACCCCCGAGGGGTACAATGGTAACTTGGCCGGGTGCTGGGCCCGGCTGTCAGCGTCTCTGATCGTCGGCTTCTCCGCCGGCAGCTGGGGCCCAGCGCCTGGCGGGCCCTCCAACATGTCCGGTACGGAGCCGACAGGCCGCGTCCGCCGCTGGCGGGTCTAGTTGGTGGCTGATCATTGTAGCCATGGTGCTAATGACGCGGGCTTGGTCAGGGGGGTGTGGCTACAGTCCCGCCGCCTGGTGGGAGATCACTGTAGCCACACCGCTCCCCGTCTGGTTGATGTCATACTGCCTTCGGGGAGGGTCCGGCCGCCTGCTGGGGGCCGGCCTCCTGTTGCTCCGGCTGGCCCAGCTTCGGCCGCCTTCCGAGCTCTCTCTGCCTGGTAGGGCCCGCCACCTGTGGGCCATACCGACAGGCCGTCATGGGAACAGGGCTTCGCCGGTCCGTAGTGGCGTAAAGGGGGAATGGCAACAGTGCCACGTCGTGCGGGGATCTCCGCCGGTACGGGACACTGTAGCCATGCCAGGCCCGGGATCCAGGGGTACGGGGCTAAATTGTAGCCTCACCCTGTCTTGTCTTCTTGATGAAGGGCACAAACTCTGAGGGTGCCTGGTGGCCGCCTTCTAGAGGCCAGCCTCTCCAGAGGCCGTCTGCTAGGAGGCGGCCTGTCTTGGTGCCGTCTGCTGGCGCTAGGCCGCCTTCGGGCAGCCGGCCGTTCAGGCCAGCCGGCCACCAGAAGGTGGTGCTCCATTCTGGAGTCTCGTGGGTCGAAGCCAGCCCAAAGTCTTAGAAGGCTCATGGACTCGGGTTTGCCTACCTGTGGCCCAATACTCCGGCAAATATAAGGGCCTGTTCGGAGACTCGCTAGCGTCTCCAAAACTTCTCGTATCCAGCTTCTAACCTGACTTCTCACTTCACGTAGAGTGCACCAAACCGTTCTGGGTCCTCGCTAGCTTCTCCGAGCGCCTGCGATCACTGTAGCCATACCGCTCCCCATTTTCAGCTCAAGTGCACACAGGCCAAAAAAGAGAGAAATGAGCTGGGCCTGGTTCCTGGGGTGAATGTCTGGACATATTTTTTTCAGTGGAGATAAATTATGCGATTTCTGGCTGTACAGAGAGGTGCAGAGAGAACATTTCTGTAGTAAAGTAGTGTTCCAAATATAGCCGAAATGTATTTTTGAACATGCCACAAACATTTCAAGTTAAGACAAGTCATAATAATGACGAATAACTAGTTTTGTTATATATCATACAACAAAAGTTTCTGTAGTAAAGGAGTTTCATTTGCATAAGTTTGCAAATCAAAATGGTCTCACATCTAAAGACATGAACATGATTACTTCCCCAACTAAGAGCAATGGCGGTAGCTAGTTCATGTCTATACAGCGGCAACGTTGCGGTCCTCCTCAGCGTGTGCCCCCAACCTTGGCTCTGCGTGCTCCTCTACAGCACCTTGCCACCGGCTGCACGACGGTGCTACCTGCATTGTGCTGCCACATAACATTGGATGAAAGCAAAATTTTAAGCATGTAATAACAGCAACAATGCCGCCTCACATAACATCTGAATCTTTTTGCACTTTACATTAATAGTACGTACAATACACCATAGGAAAGAAGACAGAGGAGCTCACATTTCGCTTTGGGCGACGGGCTTGGTCGTCGGGATGCTCCTCCTTGCTCACCAGCGCTGCTCCTCGTTGAGCTCCTCCTTCCCCCATCGGCACTGCTCCTTTGTGGCATCAATGGTGTGGGGTGAGATCCTCCTTCCCCCATGGTGCCATTCCTTGCTGACGGCGGCACTCGCGGCTATGAGGACGGGAATCGATGAGGAACTAGCTGGGACGACCGGATCTAGAGTTGATGGAGAGAATCCGGCCGGCGGCCGAGGGGGCCGGGCGTGGCGGCGGGACGACGGTGCTGAGGGTTTCCAGAGGGAGAACATGAGGGGCAGGGGAGATATGACCGAGCAGTTTGTGCGTGTCTGTTCGAGCGAGCGAATCGTTTTCCTTAGCGGCGGCAATCTGTTTGTAAATAAGGGGAACTCCAGATTCTTCAAAACGTGGAGCTGGGTTTCCTTTGCGTCGCAAATTTGCACTACCGGCCCATCTTAGCTTCGGGAATTTTTTTTCTCGAATATGCACGAGTGTGCGTATCATATATTAAAGAAGGAGAGGGGTGAAGAAACCCCATCCACAGTTTACATAGTTCGCGTTACATCCACAATCGCACTCCACCTATCAAGACAAAGGAAAAACGTGGACTACTCCCTATCTGCCCACACACCTATCCCAGCCATCCAGGGCTCTAAGTCGCTATGAATGATCCCTGCCTTCATCCACATCGCGCACTCAGCGGCGATCCTCCGCAGAAGTGCCCGCACATCCGATGTCTTCCCCTCGAACACAATAGAATTCCTGTGTTTCCACAATTCCCACATGATCAGGGGATGTAGTGCACGCAAGGATTTGGCATGCAGCCCGGCCAACGCAGGTCTAGTAGTCCAGGCCAGAAGATCATCCGCTGCTGTTGGGGCCTCTCTAATGATGCCAGTCACCTGGCAGACCGCATCCTAGGTTTCTCTAGCAAACACACACCGGATGAGGAGGTGGTTAATAGTTTCATCGTCCTGGTCGCAAAACGGGCAGCGTTCCTGATGTGGGAGGCCTCTTCTCGCCAATCTATCCGAGGTCCACACCCGATTTTGAAGGGCCAGCCATGCGAAAAATCGACAGCGAAGGGGTGCATGCAATGACCATGTGAAAACTGCTGTGGGGGAGACCTGAAGCGTTGCAAATCCTGCCGCCATAGGCCGATCGCGCCGAGAAGGCTCCATTCTTCTCCCATGACCACGTCAACTTGTCTGGCGTGTGTTCCAATAGTGCGACGCTTTCCACCTGGGGCCAAAGCCCAAGGAACTGTGCTAGCACGTGCTCGTCCATGTCCGGGCCGACGTCCCGGGCCCAGGTTGCATCAGTTAGGGCATCCACCATCGTTCGGGATTGCCTCATCCGTTTAGATATTCTGTCATATACGGCTGGCGCGAGCTCCTATATGCGGTATCCTGTCAGCCATCGGTCCTCCCAGAAAAGGGCAGTACATCCATCACCAATGGTCATCCTCGCAGCTGCCCGAAAGAGCCCTCTGGCCTCTTCCGGTATGTTCAACTTGAATTCCACCCATGGCCTAGAGTGATCAATACACTATAGCCAGAGCCACTTGGTTTGCAAGGCGATGTTCATCCATCGCAGGTTTGGAACTCCAAGTCCTCCTGCCCACCTCGGTCTACTCAATGATTCCCATGCCACGACACACTTGCCACCACCTGCTTCTTCCTTTCCACACCATAGGAAACCTCTACTGATTTTGATCATCGCCTTGATGGTCTTCGGCGGCAACCCCATTGCGAGCATGGAGTGAACTGGGATAGCACTCAAGACAGACTGGACCAGCAGAAGGCGGCTGCTCTTGGGCAGCGTCGCGGCTTTCCAGGTCGGCAGACGCGCTGCCATCTGGTCGACCATCTCTTGGAGCGCAACCGTCTGCTTCCTTATTGAGAGCGGGAGGTCGAGATAACGGCAAGGAAAAGAGCCACACATGCAGCCCAGCAGCCCAATCACCGTCTCCATATGCTCCTGCGTGCACCTAATTGGCAAGGCCGCACTCTTTTGCAGGTTTATCCGGAGGCCAGATGCGTGTCCGAAAAGGTCCAGCACGGCAGCATGCCCACATATCTCTCACTGATGGTTTCAGGAACACCATGACGTCGTCAGCATACATGGAGACACGTTGCTGCAGCCCAGATCTGGCGAGAGGGGCAAGCAGTCCGGCTGTGGACACACACTCAAATAGGCGTTGCAAAGGCTCCATGCATAGGATGAATAGCATGGGAGAGAGGGGGCTGCCTTGTCTCAGGCCCTGGCAATTGTATATAGTCTCCCCTGCAATGCCATTGACAGCGATCTTGGTGGTGGACGTCGCCAACAAACCACATATCCAGGCGAGCCATTTCGGTCCAAACCCAAGCGCTGACAACACCTCCACCAAAAACAGCCACTGCACGGTGTCAAAGGCTTTGGATATGTCTAGTTTGAGGAGCACCACAGGATCCTTCAGAGCATGCAACCCGCGAGCCATGCCTTGCACAAGCATAAAGTTGTCGTGGAGTGTTCGTTCCCGGACAAAGGTGCTCTGGTGGTTCCCGATCAGGTGAGGCAGATCGTCCGCAAGCCTCGTGGCTAGGATCTTGTCGAAGATTTTGATTGCGCCATGGTTGAGGCTCACCGCCCTGAAGTCACGAATGTCCACTGCCCCTGGCTTTTTTGGAAGCAATGTGACTGTAGCTCTGTTGATCGCATGTAATCCACGCATATCTCCACCATGAAACTCCTGCAGGGCTCTCATGAAATCATCTCTGATGATAGTCCAACAGGTAGTGTAAAATCGCCCCGTGAAGCCGTCAGGCCCTAGCGCCTTGTCGAGTGGCATACTCTTGATTACCCGCGCCGCTTCCTGCTTCGAGAACGACTCTTCCAGGTGTGCCAAGTCGCGAACAAGCAACTGCAGCATCTCCATGTTAAGTCCATGTGCCTGTTCGGTGGACGACCCGAGGAGCCTCGTGAAGTATGTATCCACCGCATTTGCAATATTCTCCCGCCCCGTGTGCACCTGGTTCTTAGAGACGATCGAGAGGATCACGTTCTTCCTCTGCCTGTGGCTCGCCTGGCGATGAAAGAAGGCCGTGTTCGCCTCCCCCTCTTTTAGCTGGAGTAACCGTGATCTTTGCCTCGCAATTGTGCGCTGTAACGAGCATAAGCCAAGGAGCTTTTTCTTGAGGTCATTGTGCAGACCCCTCTCTTGATCCGTCAGAATCCGCGAGTCCATTGCCCCATCTAGCCTAGCAATCACCTCCAGCGTGATTGTGATCTGTAGCCTAATGTTCCCAATCCACCTATCACTCCACCGCTGGAGTGCTTCCGCCGTTGCCCGAAGCTTGTTGTCCAACACGGCGAAGGCGTTTCCTTCCGAGCTTACCGATCCCCATGCAGTTTCCACAGTTTCATAGAAGCCTTCTGCCTTTGGCCAAAAGGATTTGAACCTGAAGCGCTTCCTGTATGCAAAGTCTGCGTTGATGTCCAGGAGGAGCGGACAGTGGTCCGAGGCCGCTGATCCCAGGGCAGTGAGCAGAGCAGCTGGATGCGCATCGTCCCAGCAGTTAGTTGTGAACACGTGGTCAATCTTCTCCATGGTTGGGCGCTGCCGTTCATTAGACCAACTGAACTTGCGGCCGTTGAGGTACATCTCTTTCACTTCCAGTTGGTTCGCCTTGTTTCTAAACCTAGCTATCATTCGCCGATTGATCGCGTCATTGTTCTTCTCTTGAGGGTTCACCAACAGATTAAAGTCACCCATGATTGCCCACGGGCCCGCGTGTAACTCACGTACATCTACCAGTTCTTGCATGAATGCGACCTTATCCATGTCCGTCTGCGGGCCATACACACCGGTGAACCACCAATGCCCATCGATCTTGGGCTTCACCAAGGCAGTTATCATGTTCATGGTGCGATGCGGGTTGGATAGCCCGACAATTGTCTCATCCCAAGCCAGTAGGATTCCACCCCTCGTTCCGGTCGCCGGCAAGTAGAAGAAATTCTCTAGATTAATTCCCAGGCAGTGCCGAACAACATCCATGGTCAAGTGTTCGACCTTTGTCTCCTGAAGACACACTATAGCCAGCCTAATCATATCCACAACCTGGTACTCGGCACTACGCCTAGCGGGCGAGTTTAGCCCGCGCACGTTCCACACAAGGACTTTGTAAGGCTGTGATTCCATGATCTAGTCCTACCAAAGCCACCAAGCATGCGCAGATCACTGCCGCGCATCTACCTCTGGCACTTCCTCCTGGAGGGGGAGAGCCGGTGCCTCCCACCCAAACAGCGCCAGTATCGCCGCGATGTGATGGTCGTTAAGCGGCTTGGAGAAGAGATCCGCATAGAGTTGTAGCGCTTCGTCCATGATCACCTCCGCTTTGTTTGCAAGGCACAGTCTTCGGATTAGGACATGCTGCTGTTTTGAACCTACCGAGCGCCTTCCTGGACCCTTGGCCAGGCGCACACTCCTTCTCGGGCTCGAGACCGGTGTCCGTTTTTGCCTTGGTCTTCTCTTGGCTTGTGGTGGTGCACGGTCCGCTGGCTTGGCAAGAACTGGGTCCAGGCTTCTCCTGGCAGAGGTACAAAATTGGTTCAGCTCGTCACATGGATCTGCAACCGGAGTCCACACCTCCTCGCCGGTGGCTGCGCGCCGAGTCGGCGACTGCTCCGGCCCATCAGAAAGACTCACCAGGAACGTGGGTTCCGCCATCGTGCATGCATGCAAACCCTCCACCGGTGTTGGCTCGCCACTTGTTGTGTCGCCATCTGGCGTGGGGAACGAGGGCGATCCCCTGCCCCCACCAACTTGGCTGTCCCCCAGGGAATCGAGCGTGAGAACATGCTGTGGCAGGCATGTGGGGTCCCGATTGGCATCTACCGGCAGGGCCAGATCCCAAGCACCAATGAGGATGGAGCATTCTGGGTCGATGGTGGCGTCGGCGGTGGTACAGCCACCCATCCTAGGGCTGCGCGCGGGTCCAACCAGCAGGGCCAGCCCAGAATCCGGTCGTCCCATCCTACCGTTGGGCTGGTTCACCGAGACAAGAGATTGCGCAGAGGACTCATTGTCGCCCTCCGGTTGGTGGGAGATCCTTCTGGAGCCGCAAGACGACACGAGCGAGGGGATTGGAGCGGCGAGGGGCAGCCCGCCCTGTCCCACAGCCACGCTTTCGCGTGCCTCCTCTTGGTCTACCCTGGCCTGGCTTTCCACGTGTCGCCCTATGAGAAGACCGCCCTGCCTTTCCACCTGGTCCACCCCCAGGTTTGACCGCCTGATGTCAGCCCCTTGGGATGGCTGCGTGGGGCCGCCCTGGCCCACGGGGCCCCCGTCACCCGGAGGCGGCGCGCACCCATGCGACCTCGCCGGCGGCGCAGACGCCGTCGAGGACCGCGGAGATCCCGCAGCTAAAGCGTTCGGGTCAACTTCAAACGAGAAGTTTGTGGAGTTGAGAGTTGGAGGAGTTCAGAACAGGCCCTAAATGTGATACTTCTAAAAAGAACTGCGAATCATTTTGATATTGTTAACTAAATCTGTCTACATACTTTCTCAACAAGAAGAAAAGTTCACACACTCACATATCATAACTTAAACCGTATGATGTTTTTATTGCCAAAATTTGTGCAGCAATCTCATACTAACACCGGATGCATCATGCATTTAAGAGCTTTCAGCAACAACAACCAAAAAAAAAACAATGCATAAACATCACACGTCAGCCACACAACAATAGCATCACACGTTTTGTGCCTATCTATTAGGAGTAATAATGTTCCTTTTTCGTGGATGATTATTAGGCAAGTTGGATGCCTGAACTGCCTTTTGCCACGCCAACTCAGAACACAGGTTACGTGAAGGTGAGGGAACTCGACATTTCGCCGAAATGATGTGTACCGAATGTACATTATACAGTACTGCAATTAGCTTAGGATGATGGATTCATTTCGCTTATATCCATAATCAGTGGCGGAGCTTGGAAGAAAAAGTTGGGCGGGCCATCTCAAAGGAGAGCACAAATATCGAGTCTGCAACTGGGTGGGCACGATCTAAACCCAGGGGCATCTGCATCCACTTTTCAAAAAATGCATTTTAAGTATGTTTTAAAATCTAAAAAAACAAAAGAAATTCCATGCATACATGTTCACAAATGTATGTGCGCAGCGCAAGGTTTTGTGAAAAAATATCCTTTTGTTTCATCTTCGTAAAAAGACAAATTTCAATGCTTTTAAATAGCGTTTCACGACATTATTTTTTGTCTTTTTTGCACAGGCCACAAAAGAAGTTATTTTTTCGTGAAACTTTATGCACGCACATAGAACATGAATACGTACTGTGCCACCTTCTTTGGATTCTTTTAGCATTTTAAAATGTGTTTTTCAAAGTGGATTCATATATACCCGGGTTCATCCATGCACTTCTCGTCTGCAACTACCTTAGTTTCTTAGAGCATCTACAACCACTATTAGCTAAACTGGCTTCCTATTTGCGTGCAGATGTGCCCGGCAGTGAACGGGCGTGTCCATTTCAAACCCCTAATTGTCTCTGCATCCAATCACACCCTTTAAATTTTCTTTCCTACTTTAAACATTTCATCGAACAGATTGCGTGCAACACCGCTAGAGCATGCGCAGAGCACACCCGGATGTCGCACGACCACACGGACAACATGCGCGCCGGAGAAGTTCTGCGGCCGGAGTGCGCGAGTTCGGGTGGCCTTGCCGGCCTTCTAATGGTGTAGTGTAGTGGTGGTGGAGCTACGCGACTATGGGAGGACGAGAGGAGAGGAGGAGAGGAGCACCATGTACTGTGCCTCCTTGTACGCTGCTGGGTGGCTTTGGATCGATCGGGAAGGGCCGAAGGGGTGACTGGCTACAAAGCATATGTATATCAGTATATGTATTAAAGAAGTTGGCCAAAATCCTGGGCGGGCCATGGCCCAGGTCTGCCCCAACGAAGCTCCGCCCCTGTCCATAATGAGGTGTTCATTTGGAGGATGGCAGCACGAAGATCAGCTTACAGAACATATATAACACATCCACCTGATGATAAAAATAGAAGCCTGTTTACGCAGGCAAGGCCAAGAAAAATCAATAGCTAATCGGCAGGACAGAAGGCTTGCGTAGAGAAATAACGTCCAGAATAAATAACGTCAACATGTGAGAGAACAAATATTTCCATAAATAACGTCCAGAATTTGGATACAACATACATAGAACGATGTAACAACAAACAGGTTGCCATATGCACACGGAACGTGCACATGAGGAAAGATAACAGCAAGAAAACATAGCTTATCCGGTAATACAACAAGAGACCAACACAAGGCTGATTAGAGCTGTTTCGATCATTCTGGGGCAAGCAAACATGGCACACGACAGCACAGGGCCAAGTTGCTGCATTACTCCTCGTTGACGGTTTCGGCGTCAGATACTGGCTCACCGTCCAAGTGCCAGGGCTCAAGATCTTCGGAATCGTCGTCCTCGTGCCGACACCACTCGCCGGATGTGTCCCGGTATGGAGTACCCAGTTCCTCGCCGCCACATGCCAGGCGCAAGAAAGGGCGGGTTAGAACCAGGGCGTCGACCATGATCCTGTTCAAGCTGCCTTTTAGCCCGAGCCATCGCAGTCTTGGGAAGAGTGGTTTCTTAAACCACTTCATTGCAAGTAATGTGATCCCGCCGCAGTCGTAGAGATCCAGCAGCTGCAAGGTGCTGCCACAAGTTACCCCCTCGAATTGCATGGATGCAAGAGCCTTCACAGAAGCATCCCCTATTTCTGGATTCTCTCGCAGCCGCAGCTCAATAAGAGGAGTTCGGGTCCGCACTATCACCATGATAGTGTCGTCTGTAAGACTTGGGATTCTTGAGAGATCCAACGCATGTAGGCTCTCTTTAACAGAACCAGCGAGCAGCAAGGCTATGCAATCATTTGTTAGCTTATAGCAGCCCCTCAGAGATAATGAAGCTAGCGGGCATACTCCAGCGCCCAGATACTCCATTGCTTGATTAGTGATCACGGTTCCATCCAACACCAGTTTCCGCAGGCTGGGGAGGCAGCTCAGAGCTCTTACAGCTTCATCACCCACACTCTTGCAATCTTTAAGATCCAAAACATTGAGACCCTTGTTGAATGACAGCCTCTCAATCCCAACATCAGTTAGTAGAGTACACCATCTCAGACTCACATGTGTTAGGCAAAGGGAGGTGGCAACAATGTCATGGAAAACAAGATCAGTGAGATGGCTTCCATTAGTCACCTTAAGCTTATGAAGACCTGGGCAAGAGTGTATGATGGCCCTAAACCCGGTGTCCGTTACACGGGAGAAACCACCAAGACAGATACTCTCCAGATTTGAGCACTTCTCAGACATTAGCAGAATTCCCAGATCATTTACATGGCGGAAAGACGTGTATATGAACTCCTGGCTTCTAATTAGAGATAAATGCTTCAACTTACCCTTGGGATTGATCTGCTGAAGACCAGCATCTGTGAGATCTGTTGCAGTTGCAGATTCAGGTTCCATAATTGGTGAATCCTGAAGGTCCAGATGTGTCAATAATGGAAGTGCTGTTGATATGGACCCAATCAAATCGTCGGTGATGAACTCAACTGTGAGGCGCAACTTCTGAAGGCTAGGAAAAAAGACAGGTGCCTTGACATAACCAATGCGTTGTCGCGACTCGATAGCCATAGCCAGAAGTGCAAGTAACATTTGCAATGGAATAAAACCCATTTCAAGAGAGGACAGGCCTTCAGAAGCAGATGACCACACATGGCTGAAACTGGGGTTATCGAACTTTGAGAGATCAAATGCCAAGCGGAGTGTCTGTAAATAGAAAGTATGTAAGTTGTCAGTTCAATTACGTACCAATAAAGGTACTCAAATGTCAAAGTAAATCACGCAACTGTTTAGCAGAAACTCTCAAGGCCTCAGCATTGACTTCAGCTAATGTGTTGTATATTAGTCAGATCATGCAATGTAAATCAATTAGAAGTTAACTAATTCGCTATTAAATGCTCCAGAATGGGCCTGCACTGTGCTGTTCAATCAAAGGAGATGATGATTGTACAAAATCAAATCTGAGATCGAACCAACCCGGACCTACCTCCAAACTGGAACATCCATCGAGCAACGCCTTCAGATCAGAGAACGTCATGGCCAAGCCCCTCCGATCAGCAAGTGAGTTCAGAGACAGCACCCTGCAGCCAAGCAAAAGAAGAGATACTACTTATTCCTGAACGTCAACTTCACACTGCACAACAGAGCCAAACATAATTCACCATACGCAATCGATTTGTGATACGCATACAGTACAGGCGCGAGCGCGCGCGGCAAAACAAATCACACCGTGCGGGAGGTAATACCTGAGATCCGGGCAGGTGGCGCTGAGCTCGCGGAGCAGGCGGCCGCTGATGCCGTTGCAGTTGCGGAGGGTGAGCTCGTGCAGGCCTGGGCGGGCGAGGCAGTCGACGGCGGCGTCGTCGAGCCGCGCGGCGTCCAGGCGGAGGCTCCGCAGGGCCGGGTTGCGCGGCAGCAGCGGGCGGAGCAGGTCGTGCGTCAGCACCACCTCCTGGTCCAGCCAACATGCACACAAACACGAGACGCAAGTCAGCAAGCCGCGGTCGGTCGGTGGCGGCGTCGCGGTACGCCGAAGTGAAGCAGGGGCGGGGCACTGACGTCGAGGTGGAAGGCGGGGAGGAAGGAGAGGGCGTGGGAGGCGCAGGAGCGGAGGCAGCGGCAGACGGCGGAGGCGAGGAGGAGGGAGCGGACGTCGAGGCGGGAGAGGATGGTGGCGACGACGGCGGCCGGGAGCGCGGCGTCCATCGCCGGCGGCGGCGCGGGGGCCGGGTCGTCGATCGGATCTGGCGCGGACATGGCGGTGGTGGGCGGTAGTACTGGCGCTGGGAGAGCGGACGGACGGACATGGGCGGGTTTTGAGCCAGAGCAGAGCAGAGAGCCGTCGCTGCTTCGCGGAAGCTTCCTTCCGGATCACATGGGCCCACGCGCCGCTTGGTGCGCTGCGGCGGCTGTCTTGTGGGGGCCTGATAACGGTGACCACGCCGTATTTCTTTTTTCTCATGAAAAAGACGTTCAGCGCGCCTTGGTTTTTTTTATTGCAAATTTTTGTAGGTAGCTTTGTTGAAAAAGACGTTCAACGCGCTTTGTTGATGAGAGTGGATAATCGTTGATCAAAAACTCCACAATGAGGCTAGGGGATCATCACTCCAAGTACATGAGTGATGTAAAGAAAAACAGCTTGGCTATTTCTCGAGAGCAACTCCAACGCGCGGACCCAAATGGACGGTGATTTTGTCTGCTTTTTGTCTGTTTGGGTCGGCCGTCCGTTCGGCGTCCGCCATGTTTATTATGATTTGGGTCGGCAGTGCGCCCAACGCCCGCGACCCATTTCATGTCCGCGCACAAATTTGAAAAGGCTGGCGTCCGTAGATCATGTCAGTGGTCATGCCGTCGCCCAAAGTTCATGCTCACACCGTGCTTATGGTCAACATACAATACCAGCTCCAAAAACACCACACAGTTCATGCTGGCGCACTTGTCAGCGCCCGGCACACATGCCAGCACACAAAAAGGGGTGGGGAATTCAACCACACCATCTCAGTCGTGGTCATGCCAGCACACTTGCCCGACATACAAAAAAGGGATGGCGGTTGCCGCCATAGATCACTCGTCGTCAAGCTTGAGCATGTCGTCCTGCAACTTCTTGAACCCTGGCCTCTTCATCGGTGACATGGTGTTGAGGTCCATCTTCATGATCTCCACCCCGTCATCCTGCTAGCGAGAGCCACTTCTTTCGCCTTGGTCTTGGCATTGGCGGCCTCGATCTCTAGCATCTTGGCTTGCTTCTCCGCCTCCATCTCAAACATCCTCGCTTGCTTCTCCGCCTCCATCTCAAGCATCCTCGCTTGCTTCTCCACCTCCATGTCAAGCATCCTCCTTTGGATCTCCATGAAGGCGTTCATTTGCTCTTCCTTGTCTTGCTGGCGCTTCTCCTCCCTTGAGTCCTTCTTGGTCATCATGCCCTCCACGATTGTGATCAAGGCGATCGACGCCGCATCCCGCTTGTCCTCCTTTTTGGAGTTGGTTTTCCCCCGCGGTCGTGGCTTCTCGCCCTCCCCAACCTCCTCGCCATGAGGGCGGCATATTACGCCTTGAACTTCTCCTTCCCGTTGATGACCCTCCAGCAATGGGAGTCGAAGGACTTGCCTTCATGATGGACCTTGAATGCCTCCAAAGTCTGGAATGCCTACAAATGAATAGCATGCAAGCATATGGGCAAATGGATATGTAAAATAAATGGAATGAAAACAAAGAGGGGCGCATGCATACCATGTCTTGCATGCCGATGCCGCTCACGGGGCGTGCCTTGATGCTCTCAAGAGTGGCACACAACTTGTCGCACTCTTGTTGGATCACCCTCCATCGTTTCGAAACGGACACTCACACGCGCGTGCTATGCATTTGGTACGATGCAAACTTCTTGCGTTCATGGAACTCGCGATGGACACGAATCCAAAAGGTTGATGCTTTTTGTTCGGCGCCGACCTTGGGGTCTTGCCCAATGTCCCTCCAACACTCACAAAGGAGCTTGTCCTCATCCTCGTGTATGCCTTCTCCGCTTGCTCTTGCGCTTTGGCTTCGCCCCGGCGGCTCGGTTGGCGAGCTCGCCCTTGAACAAAGGCTCCCCGTCAATGTCCAGCTCGTCCTCTTCCTCAAGGTCGTAGTCGTCCAGAAACTCGTGGTCGAGCGGGAAGCCGTCTAGATCCAGGCCGACCTAATCTTGCATGAAGGCGTCGTGCATGCCAGCTTGATCATAGGTCGCCATCGTGAACGGCCCTCGGCCGTCCTGGCTTTGGGTCCCATCAGGATCGTAGCCGGCCAGCGGCGCTAGCGACCGCCGCAGCACCCTCGAAGATGATACTCTGCATGAAACGGTTGGTCGTCCCGTTGTCGCGGTGATACGCCTCCAGCATATCTATAATTTTTAGTTGTTCCATACTATTATATTATCCATCTTGGATGTTTTATATGCATTATTATGCTATTTTATATCATTTTTGGAACTAACTTATTAATCTAGTGTCAAGTGCTAGTTGTTATTTTTTCCTTATTTTTGTCTTTACAGAAAATCAATACCAAACAGAGTCCAAATGAAACAAAACTTTTTGACGAATTTTCTTGGACCACAAACACCCTAGAAGCTTCGGGAGGAGGCCAGAGGAGCCACGAGGCGACGACAAAGCTCGTACGGCGCGCCCTCCAAGCTTGTGGGCCACTTGTGGCTCATCTAAACCTAATTCTTCTTCTATAAATACCCAAATATTTCCTGTAGACTAGAGGGCACACCAAAAATATTTTGCCGCCGCCGCAAGTTTCTGTTCTCTCAAGATCTCATCTGGATGCCTTTTTTGGTACTCTGCCAGAGGGGGATTTGACCATGAAGGGCTTCTACATCAACCTTGCTGCCCTTCCGGTGATGTGTGAGTAGTTTACTACAGACCTACGGATCCATAGCCAGTAGCTAGATGACTTATTCTCTCTCTTTGATCTTCAATACAATATCCTCCTCGTTGTTCTTGGAGATCTATTCGATGTAATCTTTTTTCGGTTCATTTGTTGAGATCTGATGAATTTTTTTTATTTTTTTATTCTTTGTACTATCATGACACGATGAATAGATCGAAAACTTCCTCCCTAAAAAGTCTAATAGTTGAACTGTCCCCGCAAAAAGAAGAGTTCCTATTATTCACTACGAAAGTAAATTTTACACCGAAAGTGCTATTGTGAGCTCGAACTCACATGAGCTCAGATGAACAGTAAATGCTGAAAAAAAGAAGAAACTGAGTTTTGTTGGCAAGAAATATTAATACTTTTCAACATGCGTGCAATTTTTTAGGATGAAATCACATTTGTGGAGGTGTGGGAAAAAACAAATTTGATGCTCTAAAATGCTTCAAAAACACTTTTTTGGAACATCGATTTTGTCTTTTTTCACACCCCCATGAATGTGATTTTATCACAAAAATTGGCACGCATGTGAAAAAAAATCCAATGTTTCTTGCAAAAAAAATTAGAATGTTTTTTTTTATTATTTTTTTAGAATTTACCGTTCATCTGACCTCATGTGAGCTCGAGCACTCACAAATTCCACGGTAGGTGGTCTATGAACATGGATGAATTTTTTGCTATTTCTTTATTCTTTGTACTGCCATGACATGATGAATAGATCAGAAACTTTCTCACAAAAAAACTATGAGCTGAATTGCTAAAACAAATAAATTTGTACTGGTACGAGTTATACCAATATTACTATTTTTCACCACGAAAGTAAACTTTACACCAGATTCTTGGGACGTGAATAACAGTCACAAAGAATAGAGCCACATGCCGTACGACGTGACAATAGAGTCGTAGACTCACAAAGCTTCACATCCATCGATCTACCAAGTCTTCCCACTAGTAGAAAACAGGGCTAACGTTCGGGCCTGGCCAGCCCATTAGTCCCGATTCTTCAAGAATCGGGACCCGTGGGGGTATTAGCCCGGTTCGTGAGCCCAGGGGGGCGGCCGGGGCCTCGTGGACATTTGTCTCGGTTCGTTTGGAACCATTTGTCCCGGTTCAAGCCACGAACCGGGACCAATGGTCCTCACTCCTGGCCCACAATCATTGGTCCCGGTTCGTGGCTTGAACCGGGACAGAAGGGGGAGCTTTAGTCCCGGTTCATGCCACGAACCGGGACAAATAAGTTGCCTATATATACCGCCGCGGTAGAGCACTCCACAGTGCTCTGTTTTTTCAATCCGGCGAGGAGAGGGCATTTGGGTGCTCTAGTTCACCTCCTATGCACATGAGATGTTCGATGAAATGCCCGAGCCACACTAGTTAAGCTTTCTCCTCTCGAAGCTCGACCTTGGAGCTCCATTTTTTCGAGATTTGTCTAGATTTAGGGGTCCGTCACGCCCCGTCCCCGTTTTCACCGCCGTTGATCGCCCGCGCCGATCTCTTCGCCGGCACCACCGTGGTGAGCCTCTTGTTCTTATCTTCTTTTTGATACTTGTCTAATTTTCTTACTTTAGATAGATATTTGTCTGTTTTTCTTACTTTTGACACACATAATTATATGTAATGCACGCAGATGAACCGGCAATGGATGTATGGTGACAGACACACCTCCGAGTACATTAAGAGCTTGCATATTTTTCTCGAAGTGGCTGAGGCAAACAAGCAGAATGGTTTTATGTGTTGTCCATGCACTAAATGTGGGAATACGAAGTCTTACTCTGACCGGAAAATCCTTCACACCCACCTGCTTTACAAGGGTTTCATGCCACACTATAATGTTTGGATGAGGCACAGAGAAATAGGGGTTATGATGGAAGACGGCGAAGAAGAAGAGGACGATGACAACTATGTGCCCCCTGAATACGGTGATGTTGCAACGTGGGGAGCTGCTGAAGATCAAGAGGAATCAGACGATGTGCCCGATGATGCTGCAACGAGGGAAGCTGCTGAAGATCAAGAGGAACCAGACGATGTGCCTGATGATGATCTCCGCTGGGTCATTGTTGACGCAAGGACGCAATGCGAAAGTCAAAAGGAGAAGCTGAAGTTCGATCGCATGTTAAAGGATCACAAAAAAAAGTGGTACCCCAATTGTGAAGATGGCAACAAAAAGCTAGGTACCGTACTGGAATTGCTGCAGTGGAAGGCAGAGGATGCTGTGCCTGACAAAGGATTTGAGAAGCTACTGAAAATATTGAAGAAAAAGCTTTCAAAGGATAATGAATTGCCCGACAGTACGTACGCAACAAAGAAGGTCGTGTGCCCTCTAGGATTGGAGGTGCAGAAGATACATGCATGTCCTAACGACTGCATCCTCTACCGCGGTGCATACGAGGATTTGAACGCATGCCCAGTATGCGATGCATTGCGGTATAAGATCAGACGAGATGACCCTGGTGATGTTGACGGTGAGCCCCGCAGGACGAGAGTTCCTGCGAAGGTGATGTGGTATGCTCCTATAATACCATGGTTGAAACGACTGTTCAAAAACAAAGAGCATGCCAAGTTGATGCGATGGCACAGTGAGGACCGTAAGAAAGACGGGAAGTTGAGAGCACCCGTTGACGGGTCGCGGTGGAGAAAACTTGAGAGAGAGTGCTGGGCTGAGTTTGCACGTGACCCAAGGAACGTATGGTTTGGTTTAAGCGCGGATGGCATTAATCCTTTCGGGGAGCAGAGCAGCAATCACAGCACCTGGCCCATGACTCTATGTATGTATAACCTTCCTCCTTGGACGTGCATGAAGCGGAAGTTCATTATGATGCCAGTTCTCATCCAAGGCCCTAAGCAACCCGGCAACGACATTGATGTGTACCTAAGGCCATTAGTTGAAGAACTTTTACAGCTGTGGAATGGAAATGGTGTATGTGCGTGGGATGAGCACAAACAGGAGGAATTTAACCTGCACGCGTTGCTGTTTGTAACCATCAACGATTGGCCCGCTCTCAGTAACCTTTCAGGACAGAAAAATAAGGGATACCACGCATGCACGCACTATTTAGCTGACACCGAAAGTATATACCTGGGAAGCTGCAGGAAGAATGTGTACCTGGGCCATCGTCGATTTCTTCTAACCAACCATCAATGTCGAAAGAAAGGCAAGCATTTCAAAGGCGAGGCAAATCACCGGAAGAAGCCCGCCATGCGTACCGATGATCGCGTACTTGCTATGGTCAATGATTTACACATAATCTTTGGAAAGGGTCCCGGCGGACTAGCTGTTCCGAGTGACGCTGGGGGACACGCACCCATGTGGAAGAAGAAATCTATATTTTGGGACCTACCCTACGGGAAAGACCTAGAGGTCCGCTCTTCGATCGACGTGATGCACGTGATGAAGAACCTTTGCATGAATCTGCTAGGCATCTTGGGCGTGTGTGGGAAGACAAAAGATACAGCTGAGGCATGGGAGGACCTGCAACGTTTGCACGAAAAAGACGGCATGCCTCCAAAGCAGTATGAAGGTCCTGCCAGCTACGCTCTTACCAAAGAAGAGAAGGAAATCTTCTTTGAATGCCTGCTTAGTATGAAGGTCCCGACTGGCTTCTCGTCGAATATAAAGGGAATAATAAATATGGCAGAGAAAAAGTTTCAGAACCTAAAGTCTCATGACTGCCGCGTGATTATGGCGCAACTGCTTCGGGTTGCATTGAGGGGGCTTCTACCGGAAAACGTCTGATTAGCCATTGTGAAGCTATCTGCATTCCTCAATGCAATCTCTCAGAAGGTGATCGATCCAGAAATCATACCAAGGCTAAGGAGTGATGTGGTGCAATGTCTTGTCAGTTTCGAGCTGGTGTTCCCACCATCCTTCTTCAATATCATGACACACGTCCTAGTTCATCTAGTTGACGAGATTGTCATTCTGGGCCCCCTATTTCTACACAATATGTACCCCTTTGAGAGGTTCATGGGAGTCCTAAAGAAATATGTCCGTAACCGCGCTAGGCCAGAAGGAAGCATCTCCATGGGCCATCAAACAGAGGATGTCATTGGGTTTTGTGTTGACTTCATTCCTGACCTTAAGAAGATAGGTCTCCCTAAATCGCGGTATGAGGGGAGACTGACTGGAAAAGGCACGCTTGGAGGGGAGACAATAATATGCAGGGATGGATATTCTTGATCTCAAGCACACTGCATAGTTCTACAGAACTCTACCTTGGTGACCCCTTATGTCGATGAACACAAGAACAGTCTGCGCTCCAAACACCCGGAGCAGTGCGACGTCTGGATTACATGTGAACACATCAGGACTTTCAGCAGTTGGTTGGAAACACGTCTCAGAGATGAAAACACTGTTTGTGATGAGCTGTACTCGTTGTCCAGGGGACCATCTTCGACTGTTACGATTTGGAAAGGATATAAGATAAATGGGAATACATTTTACACGATCGCCCAAGATCAAAAGAGCACCAACCAAAACTGCGGTGTCCGCTTTGATGCAGCCACCGAGAGGGGAAATGACACATATTATGGTTACATAGTGGACATATGGGAACTTAACTATGGAGTAGATTTTAAGGTCCCTTTGTTTAAATGCAAATGGGTCAATCTGTCAGGAGGCGGGGTACAGGTAGATCCACAGTACGGAATGACAACAGTGGATCTGAACAATCTTGGGTACACTGACGAACCGTTCATCCTAACCAATGATGTGGCACAGGTTATCTATGTGAAGGACATGTCTACCAAACCGAGAAAAAGAAAAAATAAGGAAGCGAATACATCATACGATGAGCCAAAGCACCACATAGTTCTTTCAGGAAAAAGGGACATCGTGGGAGTGGAGGGCAAGACAGACATGTCCGAAGATTATGAAAAGTTTCATGAAATTCCTCCCTTCAAAGTCAAGGCTGACCCAAGCATCCTGATAAATGATGAAGATTATCCAAGGTTACGGCGCAATAAGGAAAGGACACAAGCGAAGAAAAAGTGAAGACTTTGTCCACAACTATTATGATGATACCATGCCAACTTTCAATCTTTTCGTAGTTCATTTGAAATGCCTGTTGTAACAGACAAATTTCCGTATGAAATCCTGATACTTCGAAAATGATTGTCCGTTTTGTACATGAAGTGCATCCAGTTTTTGCCGTAACCCACTCAACTTTCTTGCACATGCTATGTGGATGAAATGATGATACAATGCCAACTTCCAACCTTATCAAAGTTCATTTGAAATGCTTTTGAATTTCAGGGTCTTATAGCTCAAAATAATCAGTAAATGCATGAAAAATAACCCTCTCAACTTTTTAGCACATGCTATGTGGGTGAAAGGGTTGAAAATTGATGATGTAAGTAGAAACCAAATAAAATAAAATAAACTCTAATAAAATATATAAGTAGAAACATAATAAACTTTTATAAATAAGTAGAAGGAATTATCAAAGTATTTTCTGTGAAAAACATTAATAGCATAAAGAATTTTCATAAAATAAGTACAAACAGCAAAAAATAAAATAAAATAAATAAGTATAGACAAAATAAACTTTTATAAATAAGTAGAAAAAAATGAAATAAATAAGTAGAAACAAAATAAAATAAAATAAAATACACTTTTATAAAATAAATATGTAGAAAGAAAATAAAACAAAATAAAATAAACTTTTATAAAATAAATATGTAGAAACAAAATAAAACAAAATAAAATAAACTATTACAAAATAAAAAAAATAAAGCAACAAAGAAAACAAAAAAACTGGAAAAAAATTAAAAAAAATGCCACCTACTAGGCCACCACGGCCTGAATACGACTAGAAACCCAGCTAGTTGGGCCAGGATTTAGGCCCGCAGAAGGCCCAGCAGGCCCACAGGCAGATACAGTGTGTTTAGGTCCGAAAGCCTGCATTTGAGAGGAGCTCGAGAGGGCAGCGGGAGTGGGGCTTATAAACCACTCTAGAGCTCCCTCAGCTAGCGAGGTGGGACTAAACTTTCGTGCCGCGACACGGGCAGCACAGGGCCTTTGGTCCCGGTTGGTGGCACCAACCGGGACTAAAGGGTGCATTGGTACCGGTTCGTGGCACCAATCGGTACCAATGCCCACCCTTCAGTCCCGGTTGGTGTCACCAACCGGGACCAAAGGCCTCTGCTTCCCGCCCTTTGGGCTGCTGAAAAGAGGCCTTTGGTCCCGGTTGGAGGCACCAACCGGGACTAAAGGGGGCATTGGTCCCG
>NC_041387.1:632461114-632484283 GCF_002162155.2 Triticum dicoccoides
CCATCGCCGTCGCCGTCCCCGACACCGTCGCCGTGAGCAAAAAATTTGCTAATTTAATTTGATGTTAGTAGTAGTTAATTTAGATGTGTAGTATAATTTAGATGTGTAGTTAATTGAGTTAGATTTTGTTAGATTTTTTTAAGATTTTTTTGTAGTTCATAGATTTTTTGTTAGATGTGTAGTAATTTAGATGTGTAGTTCATAGATTTTTCTGTTAGATTTTTTTTCATATTGTGTAATTAATTTGTTCATATTGTGTTAGTTTTTTTTCTGTTAATAGATTTTTTTGTGATATTATTGTTGAATATGCATGTTTGTATGTTCATATATATGCAAAGATCGAATATGTCAAATTTTTATGATTTTTTTCTGTTAATAGATTTTTTATGATTTTTTTGTTGTAATTTTGTTCATAGAATTTTAATGATTTTTTTGTTCATAGTATTTTCTTTGTCAATTTATGTATATGTTCATATTGTGTATGTATAGGAAAATTGTGCATGATCAAAGTCATTTATGAATATGTTCATATTTAGAATAGAGGAAAAAAGAAAAAATAAGAAGAGAAAGTGTTTAATATAATTAGTTAGAAAAATAATAGAAATATAGTTAAACTAGTTTATTTTTAGTAAGTACTACTTTATTTTATTTATAGTAAGTGTTTCATATATAGTTGAACTAGCTAGTTGATTTAATAAACTACTTTATTTTACTATATATAGAAGTAGTTTGTTTTTAGTAAGTACTACTTTATTTATTTATAATAAGTGCTTAGTAGTTGAACTAGTTGATTTAATTAATAAAACTACTTTATTTAACTATATATAGAAGTAGTTCCCGCATCGACGTCGATGATGCCTATCCCGCATCCTCGTCGACGTCGACTCGGCGGTGGAGGCCTGCTTGATTAGGGCCATGTTCAGGACTGGGCTCCGCCGGGCTGGTATTGGGAGGTGCTACCTTCCGGGGGACGTAGGTTGGTGAGGAGGCAACCCGTTGTTGACCAGATCCTTGTTTGGTGGCGGTCACGTGGGCCAGTGACGGTGCCGAGGCTTCCGGACACCGCGGAGGTGGTACATCACCGTGTCAGCGAGGAGGACGAGCACGTCCGTCGCTACATGGTTGCATTGGAGGGCAGGTTCGACAATACCTGGCAGGTTCTTCAGGGATCTCACTGGAGCTATGATCCTGTGATGGTTCCTTATCTTTGGGTGTCCACCGCCCGCGACGATACCCGTCGGGCGCTACGGTTCTAGCTGTATTAGTGATGCTATACGTATGATAGTATTCGAGGAGTACTAGTGATAATATTCGACGATGTACGGACACAAGAGATGATGTAGTTTTGGTTATAATTGAATGCATGCTAATTTGAATACTACTTTATTTTACGATTTGGTTTTGCTTATTGAATGCTCATATTGGAAAAGTACTCCTACTTTGAATGCTAAAATTGAAGAGCACTCTATGTAGAAATCTAGGAGCCCCCTCCATCATCCACGCCATCGTGGGGGTAGCTTCTCCTTCATTCCTGTGTGCTAGACAATTTGGTGTAATAATGCACTCAGGAATGAAAGGAGGAGCTACCATCACCGATAGTCAACCCATGATTAATATTAATGATCTAGTTTAGGTTTTTTAGTACATATATTTAATTGTACAAGTTTAATATTTGAATTATGAACATAGGCCGGAAATGTCATACTCGAACGACGAAAACCGCCCAGGGGAGTGCGACTGGTGCCACGACGACCGAGGCATGTGCGACAAGTTCATTGAGCTGGACGAAGATCGGGGCTTCAACATTAAGCTCGAGGAGACCTGCGATGTTCATATGGTACGCAACGACGACAATAGGTTTTTTTCATAATTAAGCACGACTTCAACTATTTTAACATGTATTTTTCATCTTTTCCAATTCGACTAGCTTACCCCATGCTATGCAAGACGCTATTGTTGGAAATATGCCCTAGAGGCAATAATAAATTAGTTATTATTATTATATTTCCTTGTTCATGATAATCGTTTATCATCCATGCTATAATTGTATTGATAGGAAACTCAGATACATGTGTGGATACATAGACAACACCATGTCCCTAGTAAGCCTCTAGTTGACTAGCTCGTTGATCAATAGATGGTCACGGTTTCCTGACCATGGACATTGGATGTCGTTGATAACGGGATCACATCATTAGGAGAATGATGTGATGGACAAGACCCAATCCTAAGCCTAGCACAAAGATCGTGTAGTTCGTATGCTAAAGCTTTTCTAATGTCAAGTATCATTTCCTTAGACCATGAGATTGTGCACCTCCCGGATACCATAGGAATGCTTTGGGTGTACAAAACGTCACAGCATAACTGGGTGGCTATAAAGGTGCACTACGAGTATCTCCGAAAGTGTCTGTTGGGTTGGCACGAATCGAGACTGGGATTTGTCACTCCGGTTGACGGAGAGGTATCTCTGGGCCCACTCGGTAGGACATCATCATAATATGCACAATGTGACCAAGGGATTGATCACGGGATGATGCGTTACGGAACGAGTAAAGACACTTGCCGGTAACGAGATTGAACAAGGTATCGGCATACCGACGATCGAATCTCGGGCAAGTACAATACCGCTGGACAAAGGGAATTGTATACGGGATTGATTGATTCCTTGACATTTTGGTTCATCCGATGAGATCATCGTGGAACATGTGGGAGCCAACATGGGTATCCAGATCCTGCTGTTGGTTATTGGCCGGAGAGTTGTCTCGGTCATGTCTGCATGGTTCCCGAACCCGTAGGGTCTACACACTTAAGGTTCGATGACACTAGGGTTGTAGAGATAATAGTAAGCGGGAACCCGAATGTTGTTTGGAGTCCCGGACATCACGAGGAGTTCCGGAGTGGTCCGGAGGTAAAGATTTATATATAGGAAGTCCAGTTTCGGCCACCGGGAAAGTTTCGGGGGTCATCGGTATTGTACCGGGACCACCGGAAGGGTCCCGGGGGTCCACCGGGTGGGGCCACCTATCCTGGAGGGCCCCATAGGCTGAGGGGGCGTGGGAACCAGCCCCTGGTGGGCTGGTGCGCCCCCTCTTGGGCCTCCCATGCGCCTAGGGTTAGAAACCCTAAGGGGTGGGGGCGCCTCCACTTGGCTTGGAGGCCAAGCCACCCCTAGGGCCGCTGCCCCCTCCCTAGATGGGATCTACAAGGGGCCGGCGCCCCCTAGGCCCCTATATATAGTGGAGGGGAGGGATGGCAGCTGCACCTGAGTCCCTGGCGCCTCCCTCTCTCCCGTGACACCTCTTCCTCCCCGCTTGCGCTTGGCGAAGCCCTGCCGGGATCCCGCTACTTCCACCACCACGCCGTCGTGCTGCTGGATCTCCATCAACCTCTCCTCCCCTTGCTGGATCAAGAAGGAGGAGATGTCTCTCCCAACCGTATGTGTGTTGAACGCGGAGGTGCCGTCCGTTTGTCGCTAGGATCATCGGTGGTTTGGATCACGACGAGTACGACTCCATCAACCCCGTTCACTTGAACGCTTCCGCTTAGCGATCTACAAGGGTATGTAGATGCACTCCCCTCTCTCTCTCGTTGCTAGTCTCTCCATAGATAGATCTTGGTGACTCATAGGAAAATTTTGAATTTCTGCTACGTTCCCCAACAGTGGCATCATGAGCTAGGTCTATTGCGTAGACTCTTTGCACGAGTAGAACAGAAAGTAGTTGTGGACGTTGATTTTGTTCAATATGCTTACCGTTACTAGTCCAATCTTGTTTCGACGGTGTTGTGGGATGAATCGGCCCGGACCGACCTTACACGTACACTTACATGAGACAGGTTCTACTGATTGACATGCACTTGTTGCATAAGGTGGCTAGCGGGTGCTAGTCTCTCCCACTTTAGTCGGATCGGATTCGATGAAAAGGGTCCTTATGAAGGGTAAATAGCAATTGGCATATCACGTTGTGGCTTTCACGTAAGTAAGAAACGTTCTTGCTAGAAACCCATAGCAGCCACGTAAAACATGCAAACAACAATTAGAGGACGTCTAACTTGTTTTTGCAGGGTATGCTATGTGATGTGATATGGCCAAAAAGGAATGTGATGAATGATATGTGATGTATGAGATTGATCATGTTCTTGTAATAGGAATCACGACTTGCATGTCGATGAGTATGACAACCGGCAGGAGCCATAGGAGTTGTCTTAATTTATTGTATGACCTGCGTGTCATTGAACAACGCCATGTAATTACTTTACTTTATTGCTAACCGGTAGCCATAGTAGTAAAAGTAATAGTTGGCGAGACAACTTCATGAAGACACGATGATGGAGATCATGGTGTCATGCCGGTGACGATGATGATCATGGAGCCCCGAAGATGGAGATCAAAAGGAGCAAAATGATATTGGCCATATCATGTCACTATTTGATTGCATGTGATGTTTATAATGTTTATGCATCTTATTTGCTTAGAACGACGGTAGTAAATAAGATGATCCCTCATTAAAATTTCAAGAAAGTGTTCCCCCTAACTATGCACCGTTGCGAAAGTTCGTCGTTTCGAAGCACCACGTGATGATCGGGTGTGATAGATTCTAACGTTCACATACAACGGGTGTAAGCCAGATTTACACAGGCGAAACACTTAGGTTAACTTGATGAGCCTAGCATGTACAGACATGGCCTCGGAACACAATAGACCGAAAGGTCGAGCATGAGTCGTATGGTGGATACGATCAACATGAAGATGTTCACTGATGATGACTAGTCCGTCTCACGTGATGATCGGACACGGCCTAGTTGATTCGGATCATGTAATCACTTAGATGACTAGAGGGATGTCTATCTGAGTGGGAGTTCATAAGATGAACTTAATTATCCTGAACATAGTCAAAAACCCTTTGCAAATTATGTCATAGCTCGCGCTTTAGTTCTACTGTTTTAGATATGTTCCTAGAGAAAATATAGTTGAAAGTTGACAGTAAAAATTATGCGGACAGTAGAAGGCTTATGTCCTTAATGCACCGCTCGGTGTGCTGGACCTCGAACGTGGTCTGTGGATGTTGCGAACATCTAACACACACGTTTTGATGACTACGTGATAGTTCGGTAATGTTAAACGGTTTAGAATTGAGGCACCAAAGACGTTTTTGAAACGTTGCGGAACATATGAGATGTTCTAAGGGCTGAAATTGGGATTTCAGGCTCATGCCCACGTCAAGAGGTATGAGACCTCCAACGAGTTTTCTAGCCTACAAACTAAGGGAGAAGATCTCAATCGTTGAGCTTATACTCAGATTGTCTGGGTACAACAATCACTTGAATCGAGTGGGAGTTAATCTTCCAGATGAGATAGTGATGTTTCTCCAAAGACATTGCCACCAAGCTACTAGAGTTTCGTGATGAACTATAACATAACAGGGATAGATATGATGATCCTTAAGCTATTCGCAATGTTCCACACCGCGAAAGTAGAAATCAAGAAGGAGGATCAATTGTTGATGGTTAGTGAAACCACTAGTTTCAAGAAGGGAAAGGGCAAGAAGGGATACTTCATGAAACGGCAAATCGGTTGCTGCTCTAGTGAAGAAACCCAAGGTTGAACCCAAACCCGAGACTAAGTGCTTCTGTAATGAGGGAACGGACACTGAAGCAGAACTACCCTAGATACTTGGTAGATGAGAAGGCTGGCAAGGTCAATAGAAGTATATTGGATATACATTATGTTAATGTGTACTTTACTAGTACTCCTAGTAGCACCAGGGTATTAGATACCGGTTCGGTTGCTAAGTGTTAGTAACTCGAAATAAAAGCTACGGAACAAACGGAGACTAGCTGAAGGTGAGCTGACGATATGTGTTGGAAGTGTTTCCAAGGTTGATGTGATCAAGCATCACCTGCTCCATCTACCGTCGAGATTGGTGTTAAACCTAAATAATTGTTATTTGGTGTTTGCGTTGAGCATAGATATGATTGGATTATGTCTATCGCAATATGGTTATTCATTTAAGGAGAATAATGGTTACTATATTTATTTGAATAATACCTTCAATGGTCTTGCACCTAAAAGAATGGTTTATTGAATCTCGATCGTAGTGATACACATTTTCATGCCAAAAGAGATAAGATAGTAATGATAGTACCACTTACTTGTGGCACTGCCATGTAAGTCATATTGGTATAAAACGCATGAAGAAGCTCCATGTTGATGGATCTTTGGACTCACTCGTTTTTGAAAAGTTTGAGACATGCAACCATGTCTATTGGTGTATACGCATGAAGAAACTCCATGTAGATGGATCGTTTGGACTCACTTGATTTTGAATCACTTGAGATATGCAAATCATACCACATGGGCAAGATGACTGAAAAGCCTCGTTTTCAGTAAGATGGAACAAGATAGCAACTTGTTGGAAGTAACACATTCTGATGTGTGCAGTCCAATGAGTGCTGAGGCATGCAGTGAATATCGTTATGTTCTTACTTCACAGATGATTTGAGTAGATGTTGAGTACATTTACTTGATGAAACACAAGTCTGAATTATTGAAAGGTTCAAGTAATTTCAGAGTGAAGTTGAAGATCTTCGTGACAAGAGGATAAAATGTCTGTGATATGATCATAGAGATGGATATCTGAGTTGCGAGTTTGGTACACAATTGAGACATTGTGGAAATTGTTTCACAACTAACACCGCCTGGAACACCATAGTGTGATGGTGTGTCCGAACATCATAGTTGCACCCTATTGATATGGTGCGTACCATGATGTCTCTTATCGAATTACCACTATCGTTCATGGGTTAGGCATTAGAGACAACCACATTCACTTTAAATAGGGCACCACGTATTTCCATTGAGATGACACCGTATGAACTATGGTTTAGAGAAACCTAAGCCGTCGTTTCTTGAAAGTTTGGGGCTGCGACGCTTATGTGAAAAAGTTTCATCGTGATAAGCTCAAACCCAAAAGGGATAAATACATATTCATAGGATACCCAAAATGGTTGGGTATACCTCCTATCTCAGATCCGGAAGCAAGAGTAATTGTTTCTAGAAACGGGTCCTTTCTCGAGGAAAAGTTTCTCTCGAAAGAATTGAGTGGGAGGATGGTGGAGACTTGATGAGGTTGTTGAACCATCACTTCAACTAGTGTGTAGCAGGGCACAGGAAGTTGTTCCTGTGGCACCTACACCAATTGAAGTAGAAGGTTATGATAGTGATCATGAAACTTTGGATCAAGTCACTACCAAACCTTGTAGGTCAACAAGGATGCGTACTGCTTGAGAGTGGTACATAATCCTGTCTTGGAGGTCATGTTGCTAGACAACAATGAACCTACGAGCTATGGAGAAGCGATGGTGGGCCCGGATTCCGACAAATGGCACGAGGCCATAAAATCCGAGAGAGGATCCATGTATGAAAAACAAAGTCTAGACTTTGGCAGAACTACTTGATGGTCGTAAGGCTATTGGGTACAGATGGATATTAAAAGAAAGACAGACAATGATGGTAAGTATCACCATTAAGAAAGCTCGACTTGTCGTTAAGATGTTTTCTGACAAGTTCAAGGAGTTGACTACGATGAGACTTTCTCACTCGTAGCGATGCTAAGAGTCTGTTGGAATTATATTAGCAATTACTGCATGATTTATGAAATCTTGCAGATAGGATGTCAAAGCATTGTTTCCTCGACGATATTCTTGAGGAAAGGTTGTATGTGATACAACCAGAAGGTTTTGTCAAATCCTGATAGATGCTAACAAGTATGCAAAGCTCCAGCAATCCTTCTAAGGACTGGAGTAAGCATCTTGGAGTTGGAATGTACGCTTTGATGAGATGATCAAAGATTTTGGGTTTATACAAAGTTTATGAGAAACTTGTATTTCCAATGAAGTGAGTGAGAGCACTATAGAATTTCTGATGAGTATATGTTGTTGACATATTGTTGATCAGAAATGATGTAGAATTTCTGGAAAGCATATAGGGTTATTTGAAAAGTGTTTTTCAATAGAAAACCTGGATTAAACTGCTTGAACATTGAGCATCAAGGTCTATGAGGATAGATCAAAAACGCTGAATGGTACTTTCAAATGAGCACATACCTTGACATGATCTTGAAGGTGTTCAAGATGGATCAGTCAAAGAAGGAGTTCTTGCCTGAGTTGTAAGGTATGAAGTTAAGAGTTAAAGCTCAACCATGGCAGAAGAGAGAGAAAGGACAAAGGTCGTCCCCTATGCTTCAGACGTAGGCTCTATAGTATGCTATGCTGTGTACCGCACCGGAAGTGTGCCTTGCCATGAGTCAGTCAAGGGGTACAAGAATGATCCAGGAACGGATCATTGGACAGCAGTCAAAATTGTCCTTGGAGTAAATAAGGAAATGTTTCTCGATTATGGAGGTGATAAAGAGTTCGGCGTAAAGGGTTACGTCGATGCAAGCTTTAACACCTATTTGAATGACTCTAAGTAGCAAACTGGATACGTATAGTGGAGCAACCATTTGGAATAGCTCCAAGTGGAGCGTGGAAGCAGCAGTTACAATATGACATAGAGAATTGCGAAGTACATACAGATCTAAATATTGCAAACCCGTTGACTAAAACCTCTCTCACAAGAAAAACATGATCAAACCCCAGAACTCATTGAGTCTTAATCACATGGTGATGTGAACTAGTTTAGTGACACTAGTAAACTCTTTGGATGTTGGTCACATGGTGATGTGACCTGTCAGTGTTAATCACATGGCGATGTGAACTAGATTATTGACTCTAGTGCAAGTGGGAGACTGTTGGAAATATGCCCTAGAGGCAATAATAAATTAGTTATTATTATTATATTTCCTTGTTCATGATAATCGTTTATTATCCATGCTATAATTGTATTGATAGGAAACTCAGATACATGTGTGGATACATAGACAACACCATGTCCCTAGTAAGCCTCTAGTTGACTAGCTCGTTGATCAATAGATGGTCACGGTTTCCTGACCATGGACATTGGATGTCGTTGATAACGGGATCACATCATTAGGAGAATGATGTGATGGACAAGACCCAATCCTAAGCCTAGCACAAAGATCGTGTAGTTCGTATTCTAAAGCTTTTATAATGTCAAGTATCATTTCCTTAGACCATGAGATTGTGCACCTCCCGGATACCGTAGGAATGCTTTGGGTGTACCAAACGTCACAACGTAACTGGGTGGCTATAAAGGTGCACTACGGGTATCTCCGAAAGTGTCTGTTGGGTTGGCACGAATCGAGACTGGGATTTGTCACTCCGGTTGACGGAGAGGTATCTCTGGGCCCACTCGGTAGGACATCATCATAATGTGCAGAATGTGACCAAGGGGTTGATCATGGGATGATGTGTTATGGAACGAGTAAAGAGACTTGCCGGTAACGAGATTGAACAAGGTATCGGCATACCCACGATCGAATCTCGGGCAAGTACAATACCGCTGGACAAAGGGAATTGTATACGGGATTGATTGAGTCCTTGACATTGTGGTTCATCCGATGAGATCATCGTGGAACATGTGGGAGCCAACATGGGTATCCAGATCCCGCTGTTGGTTATTGGCCGGAGAGTTGTCTCGGTCATGTCTGCATGGTTCCCGAACCCGTAGGGTCTACACACTTAAGGTTCAGTGACACTAGGGTTGTAGAGATAATAGTAAGCGGTAACCCTAATGTTGTTTGGAGTCCCGGATGCGATCCCGGATGTCACGAGGAGTTCCAGAGTGGTCCGGAGGTAAAGATTTATATATAGGAAGTCCAGTTTCGGCCACCGGGAAAGTTTTGGGGGTCATCGGTATTGTACCGGGACCACCGGAAGGGTCCCGGGGGTCCATCGGGTGGGGCCACCTATCCCGGAGGGCCCCATAGGCTGAGAGGGCGTGGGAACCAGCCCCTGGTGGGCTGGTGCACCCCCTCTTGGGCCTCCCATGCGCCTAGGGTTAGAAACCCTAAGGGGTGGGGGCGCCTCCACTTGGCTTGAAGGCCAAGCCACCCCTAGGGCCGCCCCCCCTCCCTAGATGGGATCTACAAGGGGCCGGCACCCCCCTAGGCCCCTATATATAGTGGAGGGGAGGGAGGGCAGCCGCACCTAAGTCCTTGGCGCCTCCCTCTCTCCCGTGACACCTCTTCCTCCCCGCTTGCGCTTGGTGAAGCCCTGCCAGGATCCCGCTACTTCCACCACCACGCCGTCGTGCTACTGGATCTCCATCAACCTCTCCTCCCCTTGCTGGATCAAGAAGGAGGAGATGTCTCTCCCAACCGTATGTGTGTTGAACATGGAGGTGCCGTCCGTTCGGCGCTAGGATCATCGGTGATTTGGATCACGACGAGTACGACTCCATCAACCCCGTTCACTTGAACGCTTCCGCCTAGCAATCTACAAGGGTATGTAGATGCACTCCCCTCTCTCTCGTTGCTAGTCTCTCCATAGATAGATCTTGGTGACTCGTAGGAAAATTTTGAATTTCTGCTACGTTCCCCAACAGCTATGTCTTGGAGAAGATGGGTTTTGAAGACCATGAAAGTATGGAAACCAAAAAAATTCTCCTAAGGATCCATCATGGTGTGGATTTTAAAGTAAAGTTGTACAATGCTGAGAGTGTTACCCATTTTGGTTGCAAAAATTGGGAAGCACTTTGCAAGATGTATGGTTTTGATGAGGGTATGCTTGTCACCATGGATCTTGGTGATCCTACAATCGAGCAAGACAATATGGACATTTGGGTCCTTGTGGATACACCTCCAATTCTTCCCACATGTGAGCTTAACATAGTTATTAAGTAATTTATATTGTTTATTTCAAAATAGTTGACAGCTTATTTCCATTGACAGCTTATTTTCATTTTTCAAAGAATGTGCGAAAGATGGTAGACAAAACCCACTACACCGATGGCTCCGAATTAACTTATAAGGAGAAAAATCATCTGATCGCATTTTGTACTGATCTTGAGAATTACAATGTCTACAATTGAACTCCTCAACATTATGGTCAATACGTGCCACTAATGCACGTGTTGAACTACGGTAACTACCATGGAGATACCCTGGTAAGATTTTGTACTATTACGACATCCATGCATCTTTTTGCATACTTCTAAAACTAGTACATCATTGCTAACTACAAAGTTATTATTATGTTTTTCAAAAGATAATCCCGAATGATTGTGTGCCTCATCTGATGTATACGCATGGTCGCCTTGATGTTTTGAACATACAACCAGGTCGTCCTACGAATCTCAACTGTCCATACCGGATTTCTAAAAGAAGTGGAGACATGATAATCAAAGAATGGAAAAAATGTATGGACAGTCGTAAGGAGCTTCTTGAAAGCAAAAGGAAGCGAAGCGCAAGAATTGGAGACATGATGATCTCCATTCTTCATAATGGAGAGTTAGGGTCTATATTGTTTTATGCTATTTTATCTTAAGTGTGTTTAGGTCTACCTGATACCGATAATGTGCTAAGAACAATTATGTAGGGTTGGGTTCGATGACTATGAGTACGATGATCGTATGACTTGTTATTAATAACGAGTAGAAGTTGTATGATGATGCATGATTAGTAGGACTTGTTATTATATATGATGATGTATGATGCGAGCATGAAGAGTTATTATATATCAGCGGGTGAAATGAACATAGCAGTAGCATTGGTAAACCAAGCACGAAGATAAGAGAGGACACTTCTCTCTATTAGCTAGCTAATAACAACCTAAATTAACCCCCAAAACCCCTAAGCCACTTTCAAAAAAAAACCACAACTGCAGCCAGCTTCTGACGCGTGGATGCCTTTTGGTCCCGGTTTATGTCACCAATCGGGACCAAAGGCCCCCCTGCCTGGGCTGCCCGCAGCGGCCACGTGGATGCCCATCTGTCCTGGTTTGTGTAAGAACCGGGACTAAATGAGGGAGGCATTAGTAATGACCTATTAGTCCCGGTTCAAGAACCGGGACTAAAGGCCCTTACGAACCGGGACAAATGCCCTGTTTTCTACTGGTGTCCAACCAAAATCCTGCAATAGTTTCACCTCTTCCGTCCAAGATTCCAATCCAAAGGTGATAATCCACTAGGCGTCTCGCACTTCAGTTCAAATAGGTTCTTCATTTCCAGCGAGTTTGAGCAACTGCTGCAGGCATATGTCTGAGAGGAGTCCCGACAACTTCCAGGGAACTACCAAGGTTCTCGCTTGGGAAGTGCACCACAACAGTAGCCATGCCGACGCATGAAGGCAACATTGCGGAGAGGACAGCCATGGTATGTCATGTACGAACGTAGCGGAGAGCATGCTTGTGCCTGCCCTACAATAAGAGCAACTCCAACGGGCCGACCCAAACGGACGGCGCATTTGTCCGCTTTTTGTCCGTTTGGGTCGGCCGCCCGCCCGGCGTCCGCCCACTTTTGCATTTGGGTCGGCAGTGCTCCCAACGAGCCGACCCATTTCATGCCTGCATTCAACTTTTAAATAAAAAGGGCCCGCGGCCGATCATGCCAGCGGCCATGTCTCATGCTGGCACCATGCCAGCGCCGGCATACAATGCCAGCTTCAGAAAATATCACCACATTTCATGCTGGCGCACTTGCCAGCCGGCCGGTACACATGCCAGCACACAAAAAAGGGTGGGACTTGAGTTCAACCACGTCATCTCATGCCGGCACACTTGCCGGCATACAAAAAAGATGGCCCTCGCCGCCATAGATCACTCGTCGGTGAACTTGAGCATGTCGGCCTGCATCTTCTCGAAACCACGGCCTCTTCCTTGGCGACATGGTGTTGAGATCCACCTTCATGATCTCCACCCCGGTCATCATGCTCGCAAGAGCCACTTCTTTCGCCTTGGTCTTGGCGTTGGCGGCCTTGATCTCTAGCATCCTGGCTTGCTTCTCCGCCTCGAGCTCGAACATCTTGGCTTGCTTCTCGGCGTCAAGATCAAGCCTCCTCCTTTGGATCTCCATGAAAGCAGCCATTTGCTCCGCCTTGAAACGCCTGCGCTCCTCCTCCCTTGAGTCCTTCTTATTCATCATGCCGTCCATGCTTGTGATCAAGGCGTTGGTGGCCGCATCTCGCTTGTCCTCCTTCTTGGAGTTGGTCTTCCCCCGCGGCCGTGCCGGCTCGCCCTCCCCAACATCCTCCACGGCTTTCGTCCCCCCGCATGCCTTGAGTGCGGCATATTGTGCCTTGAACTTCTCTTCGTCCTTGATGACCCGATAGCAATGGGAGAGGTTGAAGCACTTGCCATTGTGTTGAACCTTGAATGCCTCCAAAGCTTGAAATGCCTACAAAATGTTTCCATGCAAGCATATGGGCAAGTGATAGCAAGGATGATCTTGATGACACAAAAGAGGGTGGCTTGCTTGTTATCATACCATGTCTTGCATGCCGATGCCGCTTACGGGGCGGGCCTTGACGCTCTCAAGGGTGGCACAAAACTTGTTGCACTCTTGTTGGATCACCCCCTCCATCGCTTGGAAATGGAGACCCACCCGCGCGTGCTCACAAATTGGTAAGGTGGAAACTTCTTGCGCTGATGGAACTCTCGGTGCACACGAGTCCAAAAGGTCGAATGCTTTTGCTCGGCGCCAGTCTTCGGGTCTTGTCCAATGTCTCGCCAACACTCGCAAAGAAGCTTGTCCTCGGCCACCGTGTACGCCTTATTATGCTTGCTCTTGCGCTTGGGCTTAGGACCGGCGGCTTGGTTGGCGAGCTCTTCCTCGAACAAAGGCTCCATGTCGATGTCGCACTCGTCCTCTTCCTCTAGCCCGTAGTCGTCCGGGAACTCGTGGTCGAGGGGGAAGCCGTCCAGGTCGACGCCGACCTGATCACGCATGAAGGTCGCCTGGTCGGGATCATAGCCAGCGGCCGGCGTGAACGCCCCGCGGTCGTCCTGGCTTTGTGTCTCATCGGGATCGTAGCCAGCGCCTGGCGCACCGGCCTCGAAGATGAGGTTTTGCATGAAGTCCTCATCGACGGCGGATGGCATTCCCTTGAACAGGTTACGGGCGTCTGGGAGCCCGCCGGCTAGCGTCTGCCGCGCGCGTTTCCTCGTGCCGCCGGACGACGAGCCACCAACCACCGGGGTGGCGTTGAGGTCGATGGGCGCTGCCGCAAGCATGGAAGGCGCGACCACGCTCACGTCGGGTGAGCACTCCCTTGAGAGGCGGGAGGCCTGTGGGTAGACGTGGAAGCTGGGGACCGAGTTGCAAGCCGACGCGCGGGGTGACTCGGGCAGCACCATCCGAGGAAACACCGATGAGCCGGTGCTGGCCGCGGCGATGGTGGCTTGGACGAGGCCGTGCTGGCTAGAGTTTACCGCTAGCATGTAGAGCGCCTCCCTCGTTGCCGCCGCGACGCGGGCATTGGTGAACTCCTGCTGCGCGGCGGCCTCATCCCTCGCGTCCGCGGCGTGCCTCCGACCCTTCCTCTTGTCCGACTCCCTTGCCCGTTGTTCGGGCGTCAGCGCCTTCTTCGACTTGGTCGCGGCGGCGGTCTTGTGCGGGGCACGAGGCTTGCCTTTCCCAGAGGGGGCGACGGCACCGAACGAGGCAAGGGAGGCGAGGCCGGCGGCGGCGTCGAGGTCGAGGTCGATGGCGTCATCCATGGTCGGGGCGGGAGCGAGCGCGCACGGATGGGAGCGTTTTTGGGGAAAATGGGGGGAAATGATGGTGGCTGCCACCGATCGGCGGGCCCGGGAAGAAGAGTAGGCGCGCGCGCGTCCGTCTCGTATCCGCGCCGACGCAAATCAGGCTTAAAATTGGGCCGGGAATGGGTCGTCCGCGGACGAAAAACGGACGCGCGCCCATTTGGGTCGGCGCGTTGGGCCGCCACTTTTGTCCGCGCCGACCCAAACGGACGCGGGCGAACGAAATGGGTCGCCCCATTGGAGTTGCTCTAAGGGCTTCAACGTGCGTAAAGTGCCTGCCGAGCCGAGCTTCATTGAGCTTTTTTTTTAAAATCCAGCGAAAATACCTTCTCCACATTCTCAAAAAAATCTGTTTTTTTTGCATGTAGACATATACTTATAGTATTCATGTATAAATTTCATGAACATATATATTCATATGTGATGTACACAAAAAGATAAATACACAGATTAAAATAGGCTTTTTCTTTGTTGTATTTGGGTCAGATATTTATTTTTTGTGTAGCATGCAATTAATCAAATTAGTTGATGTAATTTTATACATACTTGAAGAATATCCATATGTATTTGTAGAAAAAAATGACATTTTTTTAAAACTCTTAAATGAACTTTATTTTTATTTTTATTTTTGCAAAAGAAGCTCCATGCAGCCCGGCATTGCAACGCCACACTCCTTTAACGTGGTGGTGAAATTCCTGTCGAACGCCTATGGTGACTTGCTTGCCTATAGCATTGACCTTTATCGTGCGCTCAAGCGGCAGGGCCACGCGTTAAACTCTTGTTCATGTCCATCCTCCCCCAGGGCCGCACTACTAGCAGTGTTCGGGCTGTCAGGGCAACTCCAGCACTGACCTCTAAACCAAACATGGTTGGCCACCTGCACGTCCACCACCACGACTGCCACCTCCGTCTTCGCTAGCCTTCTCCTTCTTGAGCGGTGCCGCATTTGCGGCCCATCGCTTTAAGGTGACGATTTTGGTATGTTTCCGAGTTGATTTTCCAAGCAAGCGTGATCGTCATATCCTCCACCACGATCGTCTCCGGCAGCTTCTGGGGTTCATGCGTCGGCGGCCGTGAAAAAGGAGCGAAATTGGGTGGAGAGCAATGGGATCAAAGAGGGGAGCGGGGGATTTTGCCGCGGAAATAACGGGGCCACCTACAAAAGCATGGGGTCCAACCTAGTTTTTGGTGGGCCTGGGGCGTTGGAGTCCTATATGGCTCGTGTTCATACTCTCGCAAAGCCCCCCTCGTTTGGTTCCAATCTGCAAGTAAATTGCGGTCCGGCTGCTCCACGAATGAATGAGGTCGGCGTTGGATGGCGTTCGGGGTTTGGATAGCTACGACCGGACGGATACCGGCAGTTTGGGGTCAGCCTTGGTATGCCCTTACCAATGCTCTTGTTCTTGTTACATACAAAAAAAACTAAAAAAATCTTATTATTAGATTGATGAGGTCCGAACGGGACCATGATGGAAGAAAAATATCACGAACAGTTCGACTCGTTACCATTGGGATTTGAACTATAGGATGATATACCATCTAACCACTCGAATAAACTTTGGACAGAATCGGTGTACAAGGTGACGGCTGCGCGCGCGAGGGCAGCTCGTTGCTTCACCGACACCACTCTGGCCTCATGCTGGCATCATGACCGCAGGTACGTGGCCGTGCGTACCAATCAAACGGGGTTCAGCATGGTAGGTACAAGCCCTGATGCTAGACGTTTGCGCTGAACTACTCAATGTGTACGTGCAATGCACATTAATTTAGAAGTATATTAAGTGCATGCGGATATTAAATAGGATATTATTTGCATGTTATTATGTGATTAGCACTATATTTGACATGAAATTAACTGCACGCTAAACTTGTTGAGCGCTCGACATTGAAGAAGTCTAGGCCTTTGGATTGAAATGATTTGATGACCAAAATTAATTGGATCTGCCCTTTGGGTCTTTTTATATTGGTATAGACATAGACATATACTTATAGTACTAGTAAGTATGCACGTGCAACACACGTCTAGACTAATATTACAATTATATCTGAAAATTCACTTGTATGTAAAAGGATAATCTGATAGTAGCGAGAAATATTTAAAGTGAATTGTTATATATAAAAAGATAAATTTCCACCAAAGAATATGTATTGCATTCATGTTTCAAACTATTAGTACCCTTTTTATTCTATGAATCTTGAATACCATGTTCAAGTACTCAGTTACAATCACTATTTAATATTTCTATATACTCAAGATCTACATATATTTTTAGTACTATGATTATTCTCTTACAAGTCCAACTTCTCATAATCATCTTTCTATTTTGTCGTCGTCATCATCTGAACCAACGCTATTGAGTATCACATCCCTATGGAGTAGGGGAACAACCGCTCTGACTTGTGGTGTAGATGGCGAGCTTCTTCGAGTAGAAGGCCAACAAGAATGGCACTCCCAGCCTAATTTTGGTTCGTTGGCGGATGTCCCATAATTTAGAAGTAGACTTCTAACTCACCTACAAGTCAGGCTAGAGTTACAAGGAAGTAAAACATAAATTTTAGCATATCATTATGTATGAAGACAAAAATTAGTCAATGCTTGGTGAGCATGGGTAGGTAGTTGCATTTTCAATACCAGCTATCATATGAATAACCGCATACCGGAAAGAGAAAGAGGAAGTGAGTGAACAACAATAGTTGGTCTTCAATAACAACAATCTCTTCCCAGACAACTTTCGTCCTTTTAGCCCGCCTAAAAGAAATTTTCAACTTACAAATATTTATTTTGGCTAAATTTCGACAGATGTCTACAAAAGGTAAGTGGATGTGTAGTAGTAGAGCCATGGTGCCTAAACATGCCATGCGATGAGATAGATGGTGCAAACATAATTTCAATTGTGTGAAATTCAATAAAATTCTCTAGTTATCCATTAGAAGAGTTACTGGTAAGGATAATAATAGGCCTGAACCACCAGAGTAAATAAACAAAGAACCAGCTCGTTTGCCCTTCTTAATCAAAATGTATTACCTTCCCTAAAGCAATCCTAGTATATAGTCTTCGAAGTAGATATCTTTTCACCAACAACATGGCAAAACCTTGCATCACAGGTCAACACCTCTCCATGAAAAGAGTACAAGCCAAGCCAACAAATAACATGTCACAGGTGGTTAGACAGGTATTGAAGAAGAGGATCATTTTTATTGGATGGTACGGTAAGATAACATAAAGCCCTAGAGCACCATAATATTCCCCTCAATTGTTACCACTGTATTGAAGAACCATGTACTACCTATGAAGTATTGGTCGGTACTATAAGATGAAGTTGTATAGAGGAAGAACAACCAACACTAGTAGAAAAGGGGGCAATGGCCCAGGCCAGTTCAACCCATTAGTCCCGGTTCAATCCAGAACCGGGACCAATGGAGCTATTTGCCCCGGTTCGTGAGCCCAGGGGGCCGGCCGGGCCACGTGGGCCATTGGTCCCGGTTCGTCCGGACCTTTTGGTCCCGGTTGGTGGGACGAACCGGGACCAATGGTCCTGGCTCCTGGCCCACCACTATTGGTCCCGGTTGGTGGCATGAACCGGGACCAAAGGGTTCCCTTTGGTCCCGGTTCATGCCACCAACCGGGTCTAATGGTGCTGCCTATATATAGCCCCTCGCGCAAGAGCAGAGCACACTGCTCTGTTTTTTCTGGCCGAGGGGGAGAGGGCTTGGTGGTGCTCTAGCTCACCTCCTATGCACACAAGGTGTTCGATGGAATGCCCGAGCCACACTACTTAAGGTTTCTCCTCTCCAAGCTCGACTGCCAAGCTCCATTTTCCTCAATATTTATCTAGGTTTAGCGGTCCATCACGCCCCGTCCCCGTCTTCATCGCCGTCGATCACCCGCGCCGATCTCATCGCCGGCACCACCGTGGTGAGCCTCTTGTTCTTATCTTCTTTCTGAAAGGAAAAATATTATTACTTGTTTGTTTAGATAGATACTTGTATTATTTTCTTACTTTTATTATTGCATCTTATATAGTGCGATGGTTTTGGTATCCGCCCCCGTCGGCCCTCGTCCTGTCTATGATTCGGATGTGGTATATATTATCTTTTCATAACTATTGGTTCATTTATTGTTTATGAAAATTATGCCGACCAACGTGACATAGATTTTATTTATCTAGGAGGTTGTTGAACCGGAAATTCCAACCGACCCTATTGTCGAGAGGTTAAATTTAGTTGAAGAAGAAAACTATTTCTTGAAGGAAAAAATAAAAAAACTTGAGGAGGAGAGGATGATATTGGAGTTGCATGTTGCGGATGTCGTCGATGATCACAAGATCAAGATGGATGCAATGCGCTTGAAGATGAGAAAGATTAGAAAATATGCCATTCATACCGAGGCTTGGTATCATTATGCCGTTGGATCCGTTGTTACCTTGTTTGCGATTATGATCGCATTTGTTTTCGCATTGAAATGTTTTACATAGTTTCAATGTATGGTTTAATTAATTTAGATGCTCTGCAGAGCTTTATGTTGTTAGATGAGAACTATGTATGTACTTTGTTTTTTATGTGATGATGAACTTCTATTAATTTGGTCACTTAATTATCTATTCATGATGTTCTGTAATGATTTTTGACACACTTAATTATATATAATGCACGCAGATGAACCGGCAATGGATGTACGATGACAGACACACCTCCGAGTACATTAAGGGCGTGCATGATTTTCTCGAAGTGGCTGAGGCAAACAAGCAGAATGGTTTTATGTGTTGTCCATGCCCTATATGTGGGAATACGAAGTCTTACTCTGACCGGAAAATCCTTCACACCCACCTGCTTTACAAGGGTTTCATGCCACACTATAATGTTTGGACGAGGCACGGAGAAATAGGGGTTATGATGGAAGACGGTGAGGAAGAAGAGTACGATGACAACTATGTGCCCCCTGAATACGGTGATGCTACTGAACATCAAGATGCACCAGACGATGTGCACGATGGTGCTGCAATGAGCGAAGCTGCTGAAGATCAAGAGGAACCAGACGATGTGCCCGATGATGATGATCTCCGCCGGGTCATTGTCGATGCAAGGACACAATGCGAAAGTCAAAAGGAGAAGCTGAGGTTCGATCGCATGTTAGAGGATCACAAAAAGGGGTTGTACCCCAGTTGTGAAGATGGCAACACAATGCTCGGTACCGTACTCGAATTGCTGCAGTGGAAGGCAGAGAATGCTGTGCCTGATAAAGGATTTGAGAAGCTACTGAAAATAATGAAGAAGAAGCTTCCAAAGGATAACGAATTGCCCGACAGTACAAACGCAGCAAAGAAGGTCGTATGCCCTCTAGGATTGGAGGTGGAGAAGATACATGCATGCCCTAATGACTGCATCCTCTACCGCGGTGCCTACAAGGATCTGAACGCATGCCCGGTATGCGGTGCATTGCGGTATAAGATCAGACGAGATGACCCTCGTGATGTTGACGGCGAGCCTCCCAGGAAGAGGGTTCCTGTGAAGGTGATGTGGTATGCTCCTATAATACCACGGTTGAAACGTCTGTTCAGAAACGGAGAGCATGCCAAGTTGATGCGATGGCACAGTGAGGACCGTAAGAAAGATAAGAAGTTGAGAGCACCCGCTGACGGGTCGCAGTGGAGAAAAATTGAGAGAAAGTACCGGGATGAGTTTGCAAAGGACCCAAGGAACGTATGGTTTGCTTTAAGCGCGGATGGCATTAATCCTTTCGGGGAGCAGAGCAGCAATCATAGCACCTGGCCCGTGACTCTATGTATGTATAACCTTCCTCCTTGGATGTGCATGAAGCAGAAGTTCATTATGATGCCAGTTCTCATCCAAGGCCCTAAGCAACCCGACAACGACATTGATGTGTACCTAAGGCCATTAGTTGAAGAACTTTTACAGCTGTGGAATGGAAACGGTGTACGTACGTGGGATGAGCACAAAAAGGAGGAATTTGACCTAAAGGCGTTGCTGTTCGTGACCATCAACGATTGGCCCGCTCTCAGTAACCTTTCAGGACAGACAAACAAGGGATACCACGCATGCACGCACTGTTTACTTGACACCGATAGTATATACCTGGGAAGCTGCAGGAAGAATGTGTACCTGGGCCATCGTCGATTTCTTCCGACCAACCATCAATGTCGAAATAAAGGCAAGCATTTCAAAGGCGAGGCAGATCACCGGAAGAAGCCCGCCATGCGTACCGGTGATCACGTACTTGCTATGGTCACGTAATCTTTGGAAAGGGTCCCGGCGGACTAGCTGTTCCGAATGACGCTGAGAATCACGCACCCATGTGGAAGAAGAAATCTATATTTTGGGACCTACCCTACTGGAAAGACCTAGAGGTCTGCTCTTCGATCGACGTGATGCACGTGACGAAGAACCTTTGCGTGAACCTGCTAGGTTTCTTGGGCGTGTATGGGAAGACAAAAGATACACTTGAGGCACGAGAGGACCTGCAACGCTTGCACGAAAAAGACGGCATGCCTCCGAAGCAGTATGAAGGTCCTGCCAGCTACGCTCTTACGAAAGAAGAGAAATAAATATTCTTTCAATGCCTGCTCAGTATGAAGGTCCCGACTGGCTTCTCGTCGAATATAAAGGGAATAATAAACATGCCAGAGAAAAAGTTCCAGAACCTAAAGTCTCATGACTGCCACGTGATTATGACGCAACTGCTTCCGGTTGCATTGAGGGGGCTTCTACCGGAAAACGTCCGATTAGCCATTGTGAAGCTATGTGCATTCCTCAATGCAATATCTTAGAAGGTGATCGATCCAGAAATCATACCAACGCTAAGGAGTGATGTGGCGCAATGTCTTGTCAGTTTCGAGCTGGTGTTCCCACCATCCTTCTTCAATATCATGACGCACGTCCTTGTTCATCTAGTCGACGAGATTGTCATTCTGGGGCCCGTATTTCTACACAATATGTACCCCTTTGAGAGGTTCATGGGAGTCCTAAAGAAATATGTTCGTAACCGCGCTAGGACAGAAGGAAGCATCTCCATGGGCCATCAAACAGAGGATGTCATCGGGTTTTGTGTTGACTTCATTCCTGGCCTTAAGAAGATAGGTCTCCCTAAATCGCGGTATGAGGGGAGACTGACTGGAAAAGGCATGCTTGGAAGGGACTCAATAATATGCAGGGACGGATATTCTTGGTCTCAAGCACACTACGCAGTTCTACAGAACTCTACCTTGGTGACCCCGTATGTCGATGAACACAAGAACAGTCTGCGCTCCAAACACCCGGAGCAGTGCGACGACTGGATTACATGTGAACACATCAGGACTTTCATCAGTTGGTTGGAAACACGTCTCAGAGGTGACAACACTGTTTGTGATGAGCTGTACTTGTTGTCCAGGGGACCATCTTTGACTGTAATGATTTGGAAAGGATACGAGATAAATGGGAATACATTTTACACGATTGACCAAGATGAAAAGAGCACCAACCAAAACAGCGGTGTCCGCTTTGATGCAGCAACCGACAATGGAAATGACACATATTATGGTTACATAGTAGACATATGGGAACTTGACTACGGAGTAGATTTTAAGGTCCCTTTGTTTAAGTGCAAGTGGGTCAATCTGTCAGGAGGCGGGGTACAGGTAGACCCACAGTACGGAATGACAATAGTGGATCTGAAAAATCTTGGGTACATTGACGAACCGTTCGTCCTAGCCAATGATGTGGCACAGGTTATCTATGTGAAGGACATGTCTACCAGACCGAGGAAAAGAAAAGATAAGGAAGCGAATACATCATACAATGAGCCAAAGCACCACATAGTTCTTTCAGGAAAAAGGGACATCTTGGGAGTGGACGGCAAGACAGACATGTCTGAAGAGTATGAAAAGTTCCATGAAATTCCCCCCTTCAAAGTCAAGGATGACCCAAGCATCCTGATAAACGATGAAGATTATCCATGGTTACGGCGCAATAAGCAAACGACACAAGCAAAGAAAAAGTGAAGACTTTCTCCCGTAACTATTATATATGATGATACCATGCCAACTTTGTAACAGACGAGTATGATACCATTGTCCGTTTTGTACATGCACATGCTATGCCAACTTTTTCAGAGTTCATTTGAAAACTATGAATTTGAAAACCTCGCCAACCGAAGGGCGCTCACACCGGTTTATAAGCCCGTCCCTGTACACGCCTTGTTGAGCTCACAAACTTGTGATTCACACAAATTTCAAAGAAAACTAATGGCACAAACAGAAAGTTTATAATTTTGCTGACCTAAAAGCAAAAAGAATTAAAAAATAAAGCAAAAAACCAAAAGAAAATAATTAATGCAGAAAACAAAACAAAAAAACTGGAAAAAAAATAAAAATAGCAACAATAAGTATTTTATTGTAAGTAGAAACAAAATAAAATGAATAAAGCAACAAAGAAAACAAAAAAGTGTTTTCAAATTTGAAAACTAATGGCACTAACAAAAAGTTTATAATTTTTCTAAAACTAAAAGCAAAAAAGAAT
>NC_041387.1:632484642-632485635 GCF_002162155.2 Triticum dicoccoides
AAAAGAAAATAAATAATGTAGAAAACAAAACAAAAAAAACTGGAAATAAAAATAAAAATAGCAACAATAAGTATTTTGTTGTAAGTAGAAACAAAATAAAATGAATAAAGCAACAAAGAAAACAAAAAAAGTGTTTTCAAATTTGAAAACTAATGGCACTAATAGAAAGTTTATAATTTTTCTAAAACTAAAAGCAAAAAGAATTAAAAAATAAAGAAAAAAACAAAAGAAAATAAATAATGCAGAAAACAAAACAAAAAACTGGAAAAAGATAAATATAGCAATAATAAGTATTTTGTTGTAAATAGAAACAAAATAAACTAAATAAAGCAACAAATAAAACAAAAAAACAAAAAAAGTGCCACCTACTGGGCCCCCACGGCCTGAATACGACTAGAAACCCTACCATGGGCCAGGATTCAGGCCCGCAGGAGGCCCAGTAGGCCCACAGGCACAGATTGCAGGGTTAGGCCCGAAAGCCTGCTTAAGAGAGGAGCTCGAGAGGGAAGGCACACCGCACCTTATAAACAGGTGTGCACACCGCACCTTATAAACAGGTGTGCCTCCCTCTCAACTAGCGAGGTGGGACTAAATATTAGGTTCGGGGCAGCACAGGCCTTTGGTCCCGGTTGGTGGCACCAACCGGGGCTAAAGGGGTGCATTAGTCCCAAAGGGCTAAAGGGGCTAAAGGGGACCAAAGGCCAATTTTCAGCAGCCCAAAGGGCGGGAAGCGGCGGCCTTTGGTCCCGGTTGGTGGCACCAACCGGGACTAAAGGGGGGCATTAGTCCCGGGTCATGGCACGAACCGGGACCAAAGCCTTTTCTATATAAGCAAAGACTTGGCGTTTTTTCAGATTTCATCGCCAGTTCCCCGCCCCAACGACGCCGCCAGGCTGCCCGAGCTCGCCCCGACGACGCCGTCAGGCTGCCCGTGCTCGCCGTCACCGTCGCCCCGCGCCCCTGCCCCGTGCTCGCCGTCGCCGTCGCCTCGCG
>NC_041387.1:632485669-632498830 GCF_002162155.2 Triticum dicoccoides
CTCCTCGTCGCCGTCGCCCTGCCCCCCTGCCCCATCCCGCCCCGCGCACCGGCGCCCTCGCCTGCCCCCGCGCTATGAGCCGCCGCCCGGCTCTTTTAATGTTTAAGCTCTATTTTTTATTTTTATGCTTTGTTTTTTTATGTTTTAATTTTTTTGTTCATATGTGATGTATATGTGTATGTGGCTATAATGTATATGTGTATGTGAACAATGCAAAAGATAGTTTTTTAGAAAAATTAGGATTTTTTTTCTGTTCATAGATTTTTTTGGTGATATTAATTAGTGTAAATATGCAAATGTTTGTATATTCATATGAACAATGAATTAGGCAATACTACTTCATGTATTTTTAAGAAGGAAGAAGAAGAAGAAGAATGAGAGGAAAAAGGAAATAAGAAGAGGAAGAAAGGAGAAGAAGAGGGGAGAGGAAGAGAAATAAATAAGAAGAAGAAAAAAGAAGAAAAAGAAGAGGAGAAGAAGAAAGGAATAGAGGAGAAGAAGAAAAAATAGAAAAAAAAATCTATTTTTTCTTCTTCTCCTCTATTCTTTTCTTCTTCTCCTCTTTTTTCTTCTTCTTCTTTTTCTTCTTCTTCTTCCTTCTTCCTTCTTCCTCTTTTCTTCCTTTTTACTTATTTTCCTTTCTCGAGGGATAAGAAGAAAAAGAAGAGGAGAAGAAGAAAGAAAGGAATAGAGGAGAAAGAAGAAACTTTGACACGAGGGGGGGGGGTACCGATACCCCCTCCCCGATAACATTATTTTCCCATGTATATGTATGTTGCTTCGTTGTCGATATAATGAGGGTGTCGAGGATCACCGAGGGGTCGAGGGTCGGGAACTAGGGTAGAGGGTCGAGGGTCGTTAAGGGGTCAAGGGTCGAAGGTTTCAGGGTCAAGGGTCGTTAAGGGGTCAAGGGTCGAAGGTTTCAGGGTCGAGGGTTCCTATAGTGTCAAAGTATTGAAGAAATCCATGGCTTCATCATTAGCCGGAAGTAACCATGGCATGATGGTACGAAGTCCTCCAAAGTTATTCTGGAATGGAGTCCCGGATAGGATAATTTGCCTTTTTGTACGAATTTCAGCAAAGGCCTTCCAAATAACGATATTCGGAAGGTTCTTGCTGAACTTTGTACCAAAAAGCGAATTATCCTATCTGGGACTCCGTTCCAAAATAACTTTGGAGAGCTTCGTACCATCATGCACCTGTTACTTTCGCCTAATGATGAAGACATGGTTTTGTTGAATCCTTTGACACTAGGCAACCTCCCGACCCCTCGGCGATCCTCGACCCCTTGACCCTCGACCGCTCGGCGATCCACGACCCTCTACCCTACCGCGGGTGTCGATGCCCACGTCACTTGTGGGACATAGATGTAGTGTTCAACGCCGACCCCCTCCCGATAGCTTCAACACGTGGGGGGGGGGTCGATATTACCCCCTCCTAGCTTGAAGCGTTCTCGAGGCCACCCCCTAACCCTTGAAGCGTTGTCGAGGCCACCCCAAACCCTAGAGAAGCAGCGTCGAGGCCACTAATATGATTCCTTATTGTGATTAGCTAGCTAGTTCTACGTTTGCCACTAATATATCCATATCTGTCATGTTTGAATAATAATTGCCATGTTGTAAATATTTGTAGAAACTATGGACAACCCCCGAGACGAAGCACAAGAAGCGTTGTTGAGGGACATAATCGCACAAGGAAGTGATGCCGTCTCCTCGTTGATGTTTCTCAACGACAATGATGGTCTAGAAGGAGAGGGTGAAGAAGCAGCTGCCTATGATTTACATGGCTCCGATGACCCAATGCCAGTGCAAGAAGGAGAGGGTGAAGAAGTAGACCGTGAGGACGGCTCCGGTGATCACCAAACCGAGTCTGGCCAGGTATATATATTAGTTAAGCCTGTGCTGACTAGCTAATTGATGCATTCATTGTTTTGGTATGTACACATATTAATTAACTCTCGTCTTTGTTCTTTTTTCTAGCCCTCCGGATCGAGCACAACTTCGGTAAAGAGACGAGGCCCGAAGAAAAAGTTGAGCTCGGATGAAAAGTTTGAGATCATACAAATCGCGCGCGACAGCCAACCGATTGAACCCTACCGGACAAAGAAGGCATTTGTTGCTCAGTGCGGGGTTCTGGTTAGGGACAAGATCCCGATCAGCATCCAGCAATGGTATAAGCCTAAGAACGAAGACCCTGAGGTGTCTTATGTCAATGAGATGCAGAAAAAGAATCTTTGGACTGAGCTGAAGTCAAATTTCACCCTACCGCCGGAGGATGATCCGGAGAAGCCAGTTATAGAGCCATTAATCAAGTCTTTTGCTCTGAGGAAGATGGCAGACCTATTCAGGAATTGGAAGAAAGACCTCAATAGGTATGTCGAAAAAAATGAGACACCAGAATTCATGGGCAAATATGAGAAGATCAGAGATGACTGGCCCGCATTTGTGGCCCACAAGACATCGGAAAAGAGTAAAAAGATGTCGGCGACAAACAAGAGAAATGCTGAGAAGAAGAAGCTTCACCATCGCACGGGGTCAGGTGGCTACCTCGTAGCCCGGCCTAAGTGGGCCAAGGCTGAGAATGATCTGCTTGATAAAGGGATCGAACCAGAGATAATGAACTGGCCAGAACGTTGCCGGACTTGGTTCTTTGGGGCCGGCGGATCCTTGGACCCTATAACAGGGAAGTGCATTTGGACGGATGAACAATTGGACATACCAGTCAAGAGGCTTCAGCAATATATTGAAGCAGCGCAGCAAGGGACGTTCGTTCCAGACAGGGAGAAGAACGAGCTCACAATGGCCCTCGGCAATCCTGAGCACCCTGGACGGACACGAGGCACGCCAGGCTCCGCTTCGTGGAAGGCTGGATTTCCGGACGCAGGGGGTTACAAAACCCAGGAGAGGAGGAAGAAACTGGAGCAGATCCAACTGCAGGCACTGCACGAAAGGGTAATGGGGCTAGAGGAACGAGAAGCAGATCGCAGCAAACGACCTGCCGAAGCTTCCCTTGAAGCTACCCCGCCATCTCAGCGGAGAAGCAGCGTGGCTTCCACCGAGCTGCTTCAGCCAGAGCATGCCTTGACGGCTCCTGCCAGCTATCCCGTGGATGCTATTACAGATGCTGAAAATTGCCACCTTATGGCGCAATGGAGCAATTTGAAGGTCAAGGCGGCTGTTGGCTCTGTTTATCCTACTAAACCCAACTCAACTTTTCACTGCCGGCCGATTCCAGAAGGATATGCTAAGGTGATGGTCGATGAAATAACGGAGGGATTTGAGGACCTCCGGCTTGACCACCCTACCGGTGAAGGGGAGTATTGGCTGGGTTCTGCTCTGAAGACTCCATGCCTATGGCGGAAGGATCTCATCAACCTTCCGAACTGGACGCCTCCGCCTCCTCCTCCTCCTCCGGCGAGTCAGGGCACTCCGCCTCCTCCTCCGGTGAGTGACGATCAGGGCACTCGGCCGGCTCCTTCTCCGGCGCGTGGCGGCACTCCGCCTCCTTCTCCGCCTGCGCCGGCGCGCCCGAGCAGCCAGACTCCTCCTTCTCCGCCTCGTTAGCAAGGGCGGAAGAGACCCGCCGCCGCTCCGGCTGCTCCGGCGCGTCGCAGTCCTTCTCCTCCGCCTCGTAAGCAAGGAAAGAAGACATCCGCTCCGTCTACTCTGCCGGCGTCTAGCAGTACAGCCAAAGGCGGGAGGAGATACAGATTCGGTCCTTCTCTGAAGACTCCAGAGAAGTTACCGTACGAGAGGAGAAAGGAGGAAAACGCGAAGATCGCGCAGACCGAAGTGGATGACTGGTTTCAAGGTTTGAAAGCAAAGAGACATCCACCTCCGGAGGAGAAGGTAGATCTGGTGAAAGCGAAGCGCACTCTGGCTGCCCTGACAAAACCACCCAAGTCTCCGCCGAAAGGCAACTATGAGCGCATTATTGGAAAGGCATTTGCCGAAGCGGAGAGGTCGGGAAGTACTAAAAGTGATCAAAGGATGAAAGAACGATGAGCTGGGAAACAAATTGCCCAGCTCGGCGAACAAGCAAAGCAATCGTGCCCCCCGCTCAAGGTGCCTGCTAGCGACATCGTCGATCCGAGGATGGTGCCCGGTTATGGCAATCCTGCAGATTACCTGCCCGACGATGTACATTATGATATCTTGGAGGCGCAGATACAAAGATACGAGTACGGGAAGCCTCTCGTCAAAGATGAAAGTTCTCTATCAACGATGATGCGAAGATTGCATGATTGGTACATGAAAACCTGCAAAGAGTCTGAGGGGAGGAGTACTTTGTATGTGAGAGTTAAAAAGGAGCATGACCTCCTTGGAATTGAACTATTGCCTATTCCATTTGAGGAGTTCTATCAGTTTTTCAATCCATTGGCCATCGATAAAGCAACGGTCACCTCCTACTGTCTGTAAGTAGTACTACTTCCGTCATTAAGTCTCTCTATATAACTCAGCCCTTTCATTGCATGTATTTATAATTATCCTCACTATATTATGCAGATTGAAGATCGCCGAATTGAAGAAAAGACAAGTGGGAGATATTGGGTTCATTAACACGTATCTCATAGATGCAACTGAGGTTCAATATCGTGCCCAAGAAACCGAGGCCAACTTGCTACGATCGTTGGAAATAAATGAACACAAAGATATAATACTCTTTCCTTACAACTTCAAGTGAGTGTTACTGTCTTGTGGCATATTCGGTTTCCTTATTAGTCCAGGTTATAGTAATGTAATATTGATGAGTTATGCATGTGTGCGCAGCTACCACTATATTCTCCTAGAGATTAAGCTTGAGAAGGGAGTAGTAACTGTCTTAGACTCCAAGCGAAAAGATCCCAAGGAGTATGCGGACATGACTGAAATGCTCGAGAAGTAAGTTAAATCGATCATTATCCACCATATCAGCAACTTTGTTCATTTCTGATATCAAGTAATTGTTTTCTTTGTATGGCAGGGCTTGGAGAAAATTCACCAAAAAAGCTCCGGGACTACCGAAGAAGCTGCAATTTAGGCACCTGAAAGTAAGTACTATATAGTAGCATATTCCAGGCATCTCCTAGTGATTCAAGCGCTAGTTTCATCAATACCATTTAGCATGCTTGCTAATTATCAGTTTGATTGACCTCTATTTCTTGTAAAGTGGTTGTGGCAGGAACAAGTGAATGATTTCTGTGGATACTACATTTGCAAGTCCATCCGCCACACGACCTGTGAGCGGGGCTACTCCGACAAACAATATGAAGTGCGTAAATAACAATATTCACAATTTTATTTTATTACCATCATTTGTGTTGAGTTTCATTCATTCATATATATATATATATATATATATATATATATATATATTGACCCCCTTCTTAAAATTAGATGTTTCGGATGCGGGATGAACTCCTAGCACCAGATCGCATGCGAGCAATTCAAGAGGAATTGGCGGCATTCTTTCTTGACCACGTGATCGCTGAAGACGGAGAATACTATGTGGACCACGCGTCCGTATTTTAGGAGATTATATATTTGTAAAAGATAATTATTGTATATATGTAGCCGGTAGTGTTGGATAGATATACGAGAACTTGTTGTTCGACCAATCTGTCGGAGAAGGAGAGGTGGTCGATATCACTTCTCTCTGTATGCATATATGTTCATGACGATCTTCTGTTTGCTTACTAACTAGCTAGCGTGTCTAGCTAGTCCTCTCTATACGTATGTATGGTACGTAGCGTCGACCAAGCACGGACAAAAGAGAGGACACTTCTCTCTATTAATTAGCTAGCTATAGCACAATATATGAAACACCTAAATTAACCCCCCAAAACCCCCCAACCCCCCCCCTTTTAAAAAAAAACCCCAGCCACAGAAATGCTGACGCGTGGATGCCTATTGGCCCCGGTTGGTGCCACCAACCGGGACCAAAGGCCCTCCTGCCTGGGCTCAGCGGACAGGCCACGTGGAGGCCCATCTGTCCCGGTTCTGGATTGAACTGGGACTAAAGGGTCAGGGCATTAGTACCGACCCTTTAGTCCCGGTTCATGAACCGGGACTAAAGGCCCTCACCAACCGGGACTGTAGGCCCTTTTTCTACTAGTGCAATCCTGTTAAACATAAGATAAATACAAAAAAAACCTATAGACAGAACGACATGACTGCATGATCATATGTAAAGTTGCAAACTGGACAATGTAAGTTCCATAATTCAACCCAAGAAAACTTCGGCAAACCAACATTTAGTTATTTAAATCAAAGTTCAGCTTATTTAATACAGAAGTGGCACTTGGATTAAGCATTTTTAAAACATGCATGCAGGGCTGCCGATACTAATTGGCAGGCCAACATATAAGAACAAATTTTGCTTCTTGTATTGCATATTTTCATAAAGCATGTACTGAATTGTCTGTGCAGAAAATGATTTGCCATAGATTGTCAAAGAGATTCTGTATAGTCCTTACATTCAAATAGCCTTAAAACTAACATAAAAATGCAGTAATCAATTGGCATAAAATGGTCTGCATACAATCCTCTGAAGTCTGCAATACAATACCAATTGGCAGGCCAACATTCAGAGAAGCATGTAATGAATTTAGCCTGTAGAAATTCAGAGAACAATGTTATGAATTTAGCTTGTATAAATTCAGAGAAGCATGAGTGGAGGAGCCAATTCTAACCTTTTTCTGGATGTTGTCTACCTTTTCTGAGGGCCTCAACGGGGCAGCGGCGGCGATCGACTGGAGGAGCGATAGCAGCCTGCTTTCGCATCCTTGGGATTATATAGTATTTTATTGCCAACATGGCATGAACAGACGGCCAGAGAATTAGTATTGAAGTTTTACCTCTTACATATACACCTAAATTAAGCAAGTATTCAGATACACAACGGTAACCAAATGTGATACGCGTCAATATAAAAAAATGATCCCAAATATATATGAAATAAATAGATAATGAAACAAATCACTTCCAAGCAATAAATATGTGCTCTTGGAGATTCTAGAACCGAGTTCCTGGAGCTCTTTGAGGTAATCATTCTTTTTGTAATCTAAAACATGAACACGTGGATGGTAACAAAAACTTTACTTTGCATTAAATATGTGCATGATCATAAATACAAGAGTTTCTGGTTGTAACGTGAAGGCGTCCAGCTGAATTGTAAAGGTTAATCCTGAAACTGAATCTAGTCATTTGCCCTTGATAACCTGCACATTCTCTTGTTAAGTTGTTAAGCACTAAAGATGACATGAACCAGCATATATATGTGCTGCTAAAAGACAGGTTCACATGTCCATTGACCAGCAGTAATGCAGTATACATGACGCATGTATCAGGGTATTACTATCCTTCCTCTTCATGGGATAACATAAAAATGGGTCATATAAGCGCTATTCTGGCAAATACTTTCCTGCCAGGCGTATGCGGACCAGGAGTCGGCTTTGACACCACCGGATGCTCAGCACTGTGATTCGATGGAAGAGTGCCAATTGGACGCCGTCCCGACTCTCGCCATGGTAAAGGCCCCAGCCCCAGCCTCTTCCCCCATGTCCTCGATCTCTCCATTATTGCATCATTCCAGTTTGGTCACAGAAACCATCCTCAACCTATGTAAGAAACACACCATTAGACAATCCATCCTTAATGAAGTTTTTGATGCGTCAACATGCTGTAATAAATAGCTAGAGGTTAGAAAGAGAGATCCTCCGCTCAAGCCTACTGAACAGAGAGGTTAGAAAGAGAGATTGGGTGTAGAGGCCTAGAGGGTGCAGTTGATCCTGCCGCCACCCACGCCCTTATGCCGGCACCGCCGCGACGCCTTGCTGCAGCTTGAGAGGGACACGAGAGTAGAGAGGGAAGAAGGAACATAGAGAGTGAGAGGGAGAGAAGCACCCTCGTCTGAAGAGCCTTCTCGGAGCTGCGCTCGTCGGCGTCAACGGCCCCTCCCCGTCATTCTTCTTCCACGTCTCTGCCGCAGAACCCTTGCTGCTGTGTGCGGCAGCAGCACCGCGTGGGCGTCAAGCGTCTGCTGCAGCGAACGGCGGAGGCTGCAGGGAGGGAGCACGGCGACCCGTGAAAGAGGGAGCGGCGGCGACGACGTGTAGGAGGCAGGAAGGGCTGGAGCGAAGGGCGCAAGGTGTACCGGGGCAGTTCGGGAGAAGATCGGGTGTTACGTGATTGTAGGGATTTCCTTTCTTTTTGGAATCGATAGCGATGCTGGCAGAGTTTTCGTCCAGTGCCTAAAATTGCTAAACGCACATCTAACGAGGATTAGTTATTAATCCTGACGGTTAGATTGATATGAGTGGGCCTGATCTAAGGCTCTAATTGTTTTGGTTTGTTTCGTGTGCATTAGATGGGGTGCAGTTAGTGATGAATATGTTTGCTTGTTTAATAGTAGTATAGATTCATGTATAAAATTTCATGAACATATATATATATATATATATATATATATATATATATATATATATATATATATATATATATATATATATATTCATATGTGATGTACACAAAAACGATAAATACATAGATTAAAATAGGCTTTCTCTTTGTTGTATTTGGGTCAAATATTTGTTTTTTGTGTAGCATGCAAATAATCAAATTAGTTGATGTGATTTTATACATACTTGAAGAATATCCATATGTATGTGTAGAAAAAAATGACATTTTTTAAAACTTTTAAATGAACATCATTCTTATTTTATTTTTTGCAAAACAAGCTCCATGGAGCCCGGCATTGCAACGCCACACTCCTTCAACGTGGTGGTGAAGTTCTTGTCGGACGCCTATGGTGACTTGCTTGGCTATAGCATTGACCTTTATAGTGCGCTCAAGCGGCAGGGCCACACGTTAAACTCTTGTTCATGTCACCCTTCCCCAGGGGCGCACTACTAGCAGTGTTCGGGCTGTGCGGGCAACTCCAGCGCTGACCTCTAAACCAGACATGGTTGGCCACCTGCACGTCCACCACCCCGACTGCCACCTTCGTCTCCGCTGGCCTTCTGCTTCTTGAGCGGTGCCGCATTTGCGGCCCTTCGCTTTAAGGCGGCGATTTTGCTACGTTTCCGAGTTGATTTTCCAAGCAAGCGTGATCGTCAAATCCTCCACCACGATCGTCTCTGGCAGCTTCTGCGGGTCCATGCGTCGGCGGCTGCGAAAAAGGAGCGAAATTGGGTGGAGAGCAACGGGATCAAAGAGGGGAGCGGGGGATTTTTTCGCGGAAACAACGCGGCCACCTACAAAAGCATGGGGTCCAACCTAGTTTTTTGTAGGCCTGGGGCGTCGGAGTCCTATGTGGCTCGTGTTCATACTCTCGCAAAGCCCCCCTCGTTTGGTTCCAATTTGCAAGAAAATTGCGCTCCGGCTGCTCCACGGATCAATGAGGTCGGCGTTGGATGGCGTTTGAGGTTTGGACAAGTACGACCGGACAGATACCGGGAGTTTGGGGTCAGCCTTGGATATGCCCTTACCAATGCTCTTGTTTTTGTTACATAAAAAAACCCCTAAAATAATCTTATGATTTGATTGATGAGCTCCACCCCGGACCATGATGGAAGAAAAAGATCATGAACAGTTCGACTCGTTACCATTGGGATATGGACTATAGGATGATATACCAGCTAACCACTCGAATAAACTTTGGACAGAATCGGTGTACAGGGTGACAGCTGCGCGCGCGATGGGCGGCTCTTTGCTTCACCGACACCACTCTGGCCTCATGCTTGCATCATGACCGCAGGTACATGGTCGTGTGTACCAATCAAACGGGGTTCAGCATGGTAGGTACAAGCCCTGATGCTAGACGTTTGCGCTGAACTAGTCAATGTGTACGTGCAATGCACGTTAATTTAGAAGTATATTAAGTGCCTGTGGATATTAGGTAGGATATTATTTGCGTGTTATTATGTAATTAACATTATATTTGGCATGAAATTAACTGCACACTAAATATTGGATTGACATTGAAGCAGTCCAGGTCGTTGGATTGACATGATTTGATGGCCGAGATTAATTGGATCTGCCCCTTTTGGTCTTTTTATATTGTTATAGATTATAGATTATAAATGTAGACATATCTGTGTTCCTAATGGAGCAGTTGGTAGTCTCAATTTTCGTCCCATTTTCATTGTTTTTTTTTCGTCCTAAAAAAATCTACGAAGAAAAACCAGCGAAAAAACCCGACAAGACCCGAACGCACGCACGCACGCACGGTGCCCTCGAGCGAGAACCTCTAGCACGCACAACTCGTAGAGCAGACCCATTCGCCGCCGCCTATCCCTGCGCTACCTCCACCCCTTCGCCGCCGCCCTCCCATCAAGCCGCCGCCGATCCTGGAGCTACCTCCATCCCTTCGGCGCCACCATCCCATCAAGCCGCCGCCGATCCTGGAGCCATCTACCCCGGGAGCGGCGTCTCTCGCTGCCGCTGTGACGGGATCGCCGCCGCCGAAGTAGCAGAGGAGACGCCGTTGACGAGGTCCAAAGGGTGCCGCCACCTCCAGGAAAGCAGCCGTTCGTGGAACCATACCGCTGCCCGGGATCCACGCAAGAGGTCAGGTGCCGCCTCCATCGTGAGCCAGGCCAAAGGGGACGTCGTCGACATGCCGCCGAGGTCCTATAGGAGCCGCTGCCACCTTCATTGCGGATCTCCAGGTCACCGTCGGGACACCACCGCCGAGGTCCGGCATTGACACAGCCATTTACCACGGTACGTACATCTATTGGGCGCCATCCCGCCTTGTCCGATCTTAGCAGTTGCTTTGATCCCCTTCTCCGTGTGCTCGGTAGTCGCGCAGGGCGGCATGGACAAACGGCTGCCTCCGGGAAGTCGGGAGTCTCCAGCTGCAGGGACGTCGCCGGCCGGGTTACAATCCTTCAGATCCAGCGCGGTGGGGTGCGGTAATCAGATCGGCTCCAAATTCTGGTTGATGGTCTGCGTCGAGCACGACATTGACCCCACCGGCTACTATGTCGGCACCTCCGACCTGCAGCTCGAGCGCGTCAACGTCCAACACAATGAGGCCTCCTGCGGTCGATTTGTGCCCCACACGGTGCTCATGGACCTCGAACGCTGCACCGTGCCCTACAGCCAGATCTCCCCCTGCAATTTTTGTGCTCACCGTGTAGGTGTCTTCTCCAAGGCGTCCTTAGCCTCTGAACATCCCGCTCCATCAAGGTACCTACCCATGTTTCCAATTCCCAAACTGATTCTTTCACTTGGGCCAGAGGACAGTAGCCACCCTAAGATTAATCGTCTGAATCCATTGATAGCACTGCTTTGTTTGAGTTGAATTTACAAAGACTCCCACGGAGCAATGTCGTCTTTGTCAGGCTGTAATTATATGCCTCTGGATGGTCAAACCGGAAAAGTTTATGGAAGATTCAGACTAAATGTAGTGTTCCCTACAATGTTATAGCTTAAGTCTTGCTAACTATGCGCTTGGATATTTTTTTTTCAAGAAATGATGCAAAAATTGTTTGTGAATTGGTTATATACAAGATGTTACAAATATGTAATTTTAATTTTTGGAATGCCGAGATATGTTCAGATGCTTTGTTTACTGCTAAAAAATTGCAGCAGATAAGGACTGAAATTTGCTGATTTTGCTCAACATGGTGCTGCTTGATAATACTCAATCAAGATGAACTGACCATCATTGCTGGTGTTGATTACAGGTACATGCACTGAATTTTCCGTTGTGGCAAAGCTACCGTATTATAATCTTTCTAATTGTTGCTACCACATTTCAAAGGAAGAACACACTGATGCAAAAGAATCTCATTATCTAGCCATATGTAATCACACTTTCTTACTATGCAAACTGTCATAGGAGTAACCCACAGCAATGTCACTCCATTTTTGCTGTCTATTAATCTATGACAAAGGGGATGCGCTGGTGCCCGTGCCCGTTGCTATTCAAACAAAGGAGTAAATCTCGCAATTTTCAATCAATAAAGGTTATCTTTCCTATGGCTTTTGTTATTAGATACATGCAGATGTGTGTCACTTCCTTATATCATATATGGTTCCTAAAGTATTAGATGTTTCATATAACCATCACTTACCTTTTAAAAAAAAATGACCATCAGTTATCCCGTGATCGCATTGGCAGTCCTCGTACATGTATTTTTATCTGCTTTAAAAATTATTGTGAAGCAAAAATAAAGTTGTATGTAAGAATATCCTAGATTGTGTTATCCCGTGATCGCATTGGCAGGGCCACACGTTAAACTCTTGTTCATGTCCATCCTTCCCAAGGGCCGCACTACTAGCAGTGTTCGGGCTGTCAGGGCAAAACCAGACATGGTTAGCCACCTGCATGTCCACCACCACGACCGCCACCTCCGTCTTCTTGAGCGGTGCCTCATTTGCTGCCCTTCGCTTTAAGGCGACGATTGGATCAATGAGGTCGGCGTTGGATGGCGTTTGAGGTTTGGACAAGTACGACCGGACGGATACCGGCAGTTTGGGGTCAGCCTTGGATACGCCCTTACCAATGCTCTTGTTCTTGTTCCATACAAGAAATCCCCTAAAATAATCTTTGGACAGAATCCCCTAAAATATGATTAGATTGATGAGTTCCGAACGGGACCTTGATGGAAGAAAAAGATCACGAACAGTTCGACTCGTTACCATTGAGATGTGGACTATAGGATGATATACCAGCTAACCACTCAAATAAACTTTGGACAGAATCGGTGTACAGGGTGACGGTTGCGCGTGTGACGGGCGGCTCTTTGCTTCACCGACACCGGTCTGGCCTCATGTTTGGATCATGACCGCAGGTATGTGGCCGTGCGTACCAATCAAACGGGGTTCAGCATGGTAGCTACAAGCCCTGATGCTAGACGTTTGCGCTGAACTAGTCAATGTGTATATTAAGTGCCTGCGGATATTAAGTAGGATATTGATACGTCTCCAACGTATCTATAATTTTTGATTGTTCCATGCTATTATATTATCTGTTTGGATGTTTAATGGGCTTTAATATGCTCTTTTATATTATTTTTGCGACTAACCTATTAACTGGAGGCCCAGTGCCAGTTTATGTTTTTTTTGCCTATTTTAGAGTTTTGCAGAAAAGGAATACCAAACGGAATGAAACCTTTGCGAGGATATTTGTTGGACCAAAAGCAATCCAGAAGACTTCAAGTTGAAGTCTGGA
>NC_041387.1:632499149-632552680 GCF_002162155.2 Triticum dicoccoides
TCCACCGACGTACTTCTTTCGCCTATATATACTCTTATACCCTAGAAACATCAGGGAGAGCCACGAAACCACCTTTCACCGCCCCAACCTTCTGTACCTGTGAGATCCCATTTTGGGGCCTTTTCCGACGATCTCCCGGAGGGGGAATGGATCACGGAGGGCTTCTACATCAATACCATTGCCTCTCCGATGAAGCGTGAGTAGTTTACCACAGACCTTTGGGTCCATAGTTGTTAACTAGATTGCTTCTTATCTCTCTTTGATTCTCAATACAAAGTTCTCCTCGATGTTCTTGGAGATCTATTCGATGCGGTGTGTTTGCCGAGATCCAATGAATTGTGGATTTAAGAACAAGATTATCTATGAATATTATTTGGTTCTTCTTTGAATTCTTATATGCATGATTTGATATCTTTGTAAGTCTCTTCGAATTATCGGTTTAGTTTGGCCTACTAGATTGATATTTCTTGCAATGGGAGAAGTGCTTAGCTTTGGGTCCAATCTTGTGGTGTCCTTTCCCAGTGACAGTAGGGGCAACAAGGCACGTACTGTATTGTTGCCATCGAGGATAACAAGATGGGGTTTATATCATATTGCTTGAGTTTATCCCTCTACATCACGTTATCTTGCTTAATGCGTTACTCCGTTCTTATGAACTTAATACTCTAAATGCATGCTGGATAGCGGTCGATGTGTGAAGTAATAGTAGTAGATGCAGAATCGTTTCGGTCTACTTGACATGTACGTGCTGCCTATGTTCATGATCATTGCCTTAGATGTCTTCATAACTATGCGCTTTTCTATCAATTGCTCGGCAGTAATTCGTTCACCCACCGTAATATATGCTATCTTGAGAGAAGCCACTAGGGAAACCTATGCCCCCCGGGTCTCTTTCCTATTATGTTACATCTCTTTTATTTACATCGCATCTCGTTTACTATTTTGCAATCTTTACTTTCCAATCTATACAACAAAAATACCAAAAATATTTACTTTATTATCTCTATTAGATCTCACTTTTGCGAGTGATCGTGAAGGGATTAACAACCCCTTTATCGCGTTGGTTGCAACGTTCTTGATTGTTTGTGCAGGTACTAGGTGACTTGTGTGTCATCTCCTACTGGATTGATACCTTGGTTCTCAAAACTGAGGGAAATACTTACGCTACTTTGTTGCATTACCCTTTCCTCTTCAAGGGAAAACCAACGCATGCTCAAGAGGTAGCAAGAAGGATTTCTGGCGCCGTTGCTGGGGAGATCTACGCCAAGTCAAGACATACCAAGTACCCATCATAAACTCTTCTCCATCGCATTACATTATTTGCCATTCGCCTCTCGTTTTCCTCTCCCCCACTTCTAAAATGATTTTCGAAAACCTTTGCGTTTTCTTCGCCCCTCTTCCGTTTGTCTCTTTTTGCTTGCTTCTTGTGTGCTTGTGTGTTGGATTGATTGCTTGTCACGATGGCTCTAGATAATACTAAATTGTGTGACTTTTCCAATACCAACAACAATGATTCTATTAGCATTCCGATTGCTTCTACTACCGATGTTGAATCTTGTGAAATTAATACCGCTTTGTTGAATCTTGTTATGAAAGATCAATTTTCTGGGCTTCCTAGTGAAGATGCCGCTACCCATCTAAAAAACTTCTTTGATTTGTGTGATATGCAAAAGATTAAAGATGTGGATAGTGATATTGTTAAATTGAAGCTATTTCCATTTTCGCTTAGAGATCGTGCTAAAACTTATTTCTCTTCTTTGCCTAAAAATAGTATTGATTCATGGAATAAGTGCAAGGATGCTTTTATCTTTAAGTATTTTCCTCCCGCTAAGATCATCTCTTTTAGGAACGATATTATGAATTTTAAGCAACTTGATCATGAGCATGTTGCACAAGCTCGGGAGAGAATGAAATTAATGATACGTAATTGCCCTACACATGGTTTGAATTTGTGGATGATTATACAAATTTTTATGTTGGATTAAATTTTGCTTCTAGAAATCTTTTAGATTCGGCTGCGGGAAGCACTTTTATGGAAATCACTTTAGGAGAAGCTACTAAACTCCTAGACAATATTATGGTTAATTATTATCAATGGCACACCGAAAGATCCACTAGTAGAAAAGTCCATGCAATTGAAGAGATTAATGTTCTGAGTGGAAAGATGGATGAACTTATGAAATTATTTGCTAATAAAAGTGTTTCTTCTGATCCTAATGATATGCATTTGTCCACTTTGATTTAGAATAATAATGAACCTATGTATCTGAATTTTGTTGGTAGGAACAATTTTTGGTAACAACGTGTATAGAGGCAATTTTAATTCTAGGCCATTTCCTAGTAATTCCTCTAATAATTATGGTAATTCCTACAACAACTCTTATGGAAATTTAATAAGATGCCCTCTGATTTTGAGAATAGTGTTAAATAATTTATGAGTTCGCAAAAGAATTTCAATGCTTTGGTTGAAGAAAAATTGCTTAAGATTGATGAGTTGGCTAGGAACGTGGATAAAATTTCTATTGATGTTGATTCTTTGAAACTTAGATCTATTCCACCTAAGCATGATATCAATGAGTCTCTCAAATCTATGAGAATTTCCATTGATGAGTGCAAAGAAAGAACACCTAGGATGCGTGCTAAAAAAGATTGCTTTGTGAAAGCGTGTTCTTCTAGTTTTTATGATAATAATGATGAAGATCTAAAAGTGATTGATGTGACTCCTATTAAATCTTTGTTTTCCAATATGAATCTTGATAAAGATGGAACTGGAGATGAGTCAACTTTAGTTAAAAGGCGTCCCAATGATTCGGAGTTTTTAGATCTAGATGCAAAATTGATAAAAGTGGGATTGAATAGGTCAAAACTTTACATAGCAATGAACCCACTATTTTGGATTTCAAGGGATTTAATTATGATAATTGCTCTTTGATAGATTGTATTTCCCTGTTGCAATCCGTGTTAAATTCTCCTTATGCTTATAATCAAAATAAAGCTTTTACTAAACATATCGTTGATGCTTTGATGCAATCCTATGAAGAAAAGCTTGAACTAGAAGTTTCTATCCCTAGAAAACTTTATGATGAGTGGGAACCTACTATTAAGATTAAGATTAAAGATTATGAATGCTATGCTTTGTGTGATTTGGGTGCTAGTGTTTCCACGATTCCAAAAGCTTTGTGTGATGTGCTAGGTTTCCGTGAATTTGATGATTGTTCTTTAAATTTGCATCTTGCGGATTCCACCATTAAGAAACCTATGGGAAGGATTAATGATGTTCTTATTGTTGGAAATAGGAATTATGTGCCCGTAGATTTCATTGTTTTTTTTATAAACATTGCAATCCTACATGTCCTATTATTCTTGGTAGACCTTTCCTTAGAACGATTGGTGCAATTATTGATATGAAAGAAGGAAATATGAGATTTCAATTTCTGATAAGGAAAGGTTTGGGACACTTTCCTTTGAATAAAATTAAATTGCCTTATGAATCTATTATGAGATCCACTTATGGATTGCATACCAAAGATGTCAATACCTAGATCAATTCGTGTTTTTAGGCCTAGCTAGGGGCGTTAAAGATAGCGCTTGTTGGGAGGCAACCCAATTTTATTTTTGTTCTTTGCTTTTTGCTCCTGTTTAGTAATAAATAATTCATATAGCTTCTGTTTATATGTGGTTTTATGTTTTAATTAGTGTTTGTGCCAAGTAAAACCTTTGGGAACACTTGGGTGAAGTCTTTGCGATCTTGCTGTAAAAAACAGAAAATTTTTGTGCTCACAAGATTAGCTGTCATTTTTTTACTGGAGAGTGATTTTAAGTTGATTCTTTTTTCAGATGATTAATAGACAAATTCCTCACGTCCACCAATTTATTTCAGAATTGTTAAAGTTATATAAGTATTCGAAAGTTACAGATTACTACAGACTGTTCTGTTTTTGACAGATTCTGTTTTTCGTGTGTTGTTTGCTTAGTTTGATGAATCTATGAGTAGTATAGGGGGGTATGAACCATAGAGAAGTTGGAATATAGTAGGTTTAACACCAATCTATAATACTTAAATAGTTGATCCCCACTATGTGATTTCTCTTAACATGCAGCCTATCCACCTCATCATTGTGCCACATCATGATTTTTGTCTTCCATGTCATCTGTCTCTGCCGCAGAATTTTCTTTCTCGCTGCTGCTCGCACAGTGGAGGAGTCGCTACCTTCTCGCTACTGAATTTCTTCCACGTCGGTTTTACAAATCCTGGCTCAGTTATCCCCAATTACTCCCCCACCCATCTCCTAATTAACTACCCTACCTATTGATTTCCGTAACTATTGTAGATCCTATTAATCTTCCCAACCGAATAGCAGATGGAGCGATTATCCCCTTTTAAGCTTCCATCTTCATTATAATTCTCCTCCCTTTAAAGCTTCTTCCTTCGCCAGATCAACTAGCGCTTATGTTCGAGAGGAAATCCCCACGGTCTGTGCCCTTCACCTGCTGGAAAATCTCGAGGAAGAGGCGGGGTGTGGAAGCTTTTAGACCCAGAAGACTGTTGATGGGAGACGCCCGCCCACCCGCCACCACCGTCACATAGCCACAACCCGCAGGGTCACCATCCTTCTCCTACGATTCTACCTGACCATGTTCAACAACTGTCCAGTCGACGCCATCGTTCTCGATTCGCCATCACCAGTTCATCAAAATCTACACCACATGGTATGCCTCTCCCGCCTTATACCATAGGGTCTGTTGCTGGCTGGACCTGATACGTGTATGCATACAATGATCCCAGACCCTTGGTGCCACGAGCAATGACCAAATTTAGGCCTCCACATCTCCCCACGAGTAGTGACTGTCTAAGTGGCTAACCCTCAAGCAATGAATGAAGAGTACGTGATCGATCCTGTACTGATGTTTGGGTGTTGTATTATCAAATCTTTGTGTGCATGCATATCCTTCCTTGCAGGTTGATTCCCCTAACTGATTACTTTGTGTTTTGTTAAAAATTCTGAGTGGCAACTTTGTTTTCTTGCAGATTGTAAACTCATTTACATATTCGCTACTGATCCTATTTTCTCAAGCAGGTTGCGTCAGTTATATACTGAATCACTTTGAGATTGGCAATGATACCATCCACTAGAGGTAATTCTAGCTCTGCCATAGTAGGACTCATCAATTTTGCACAGATTGTAGTATCGTGCATCACTAAACAAGACCTCTGAAGAAATTACCTTACAAAAATGCGCAAACATCTTTTGACGGTACCATGCCATAATCTTCTTTGTGCTTCAACACATCTTCTATCTGTAATTACTGGTGTGTGCTGAATGTATTTATGAATAATCAAAATATCTTGATTATTGCAGGTTACTTATGTTAGGATTTTGCAGTTGTCTTCCAGTCATTTTCATGTGTTAATGTCGTGAGTTACTTCAGCATAGATGCACACCCAAGAATGTTGACATGATATGAAAAACTGTTGAAGAAATATCATCATATTTTTTCTGTCCATTGTCATTGGTCCTGCATGAACCTAACAATAGTATTGTGAAACAGGGAAACATGATACATATTGTTTGAAAGTTCTCCAATGGATAAGCATTAGTAGTGATCACTCCTTATCTTTTTTCTAACCTCCATTTTTGGTATATTTTATGATTTTTTATTTGTTATCTATGACAACAAATTTTGTGGACGTGCTCCCAAATGCTAATTTCCCTATCTATAGAAGTAAGAACATGTTCTCTTTTATCATTATAGATTGTTATTGACTTGATTCAGTTTGACTTTGTGGAATTTGTAAGATTCATTTCACCATCTCTCTTCATTTTCATAGTTGTTCGACTTAGCGTACATATCGTTCTTTTGGAACAGGTTATTCTGACTTCCCAAACCATGATTATTACAATATTATTTAGGATAGAAAATACAGAATTCATAAAATGCTCATGGAGTGTAGTGTTTAATTATCGTTCTAAGTTTAAAGGCCTTCTTCCTTGACTGGTCTTACCTTACTAAGCAAATTGTATAACTATTTTATATCATCATCTGGGTACTTATTTTTCTCGCTAATTTGGTACAATATTGCATCACTAAATGTAGTAGAGGTTGAATTCTTTTGCAAAAATTATGGTACCATATGAATTGGCATGTTTCTGTTTTACCATCACCCAACTCTTCTTACATGTTTTGTTTTTTACTTTTGAAGTGCCTGTACTAGGTGACTGTTTAATGTCCTCACCAGATGAAGATAAAAAGTGAGCTATGATACACGCAACTAAGAAGATTCATTACCACATCCCAAGGAAATTTCCAAGGCCTATTTGATTTCAGATATATAAATATACACAAGTATTTGATCTCTGTAGATGTTTTGGATGCACATCTGGATAGCTGGGTAACTACATATTTTTTAGCCTAAAGAGTCAATATATTAAGTCAATGGAAGCCGAAGCACCGACTGATGTTCATATTTCTCTAAAGAATTTTTTTGTGTTTTCTTATGCAACATGCACTATTCAATCTCATTAAATGGTTTTATTTTGCTGAGAGACGACATTGATATAAACGAGTATATTCAAATTGTTTATATTTTATATATTTTATTACTAAAAATCCCGCAACAATGTGCGGGGTATCATCTAGTATAAATAAAGAATGAGTTCATTACAATACCTTAAAGTGGTGGTTTATTTTCTTATACTAACGGAGCTCATGAGATTTTCTGTTGAAGTTTTGTGTTGTGAAGTTTTCAAGTTTTTGGGTAAAGATTTGATGGATTTTGGAATAAGGAGTGGCAAGATCCTAAGCTTGGGGATGCCCAAGGCACCCCAAGACAAATTCAAGGACAACCAAAAGCCTAAGCTTGGGGATGCCCCGGAAGGCATCCCCTCTTTCGTCTTCGTCTATCGGTAACTTTACTTGAGGCTATATTTTTATTCACCGCATGATATGTGTTTTGTTTGGAGTGTCTTGTATGATTTGAGTCTTTGCTTTTTAGTTTACCACAATCATCCTTGCTGTACACACCTTTTGGGAGAGACACACATGAATCGGAATTTATTAAAATACTCTATGTGCTTCACTTATATTTTTTGAGCTAGATAATTTTGCTCTAGTGCTTCACTTATATCTTTTTAGAGCACGGTGGTGGTTTTATTTTATAGAAATTATTGATCTCTCATGCTTCACTTATGTTATTTTGAGAGTCTTTTAGAACAACATGGTAATTTGCTTCGGTTTAAAACTAGTCCTAATATGATGGGCATCCAAGATGGGTATAATAAAAACTTTCACACAAAGTGCATTGAATACTATGTGAAGTTTGATGCTTGATGATTGTTTTGAGATCTGAGAATGGTAATATTAGAGACACGCTGGTAGTAATTGTGAATTTGAGGAATACTTGTGTTAAAAGTTTGTGATTCCCGTAGCATGCATGTATGGTGAACTGTTATGTGATGAAGTTGGAGCATGATTTATTTATTGATTGCCTTCCTTATGTGTGGAGGTCGGGATCGCGCGATGGTTAACTCCTACCAACCCTTTGTTGGGGAACATTGCAGAAAATAAAAACATTTCTACGCTTCACCAAGATCAATCTATGAAGTCATCTAGCAACGAGAGAGAGGAGTGCATCTACATACCCTTGTAGATGGCGAGCGGAAGCGTTCAAGAGAACGGGGTTGAGGGAGTCATACTCGTCGTGATCCAATTCACCGAAGATCCTAGTGCTGAACGGACAGCACCTCCGCGTTCAACACACGCACGGTTGGGAAGACGTCTCCTCCTTCTTGATCCAGCAAGGGGAAGGAGAGGTTGATGGATATCCAACAGCACAACGGCGTGGTGGTGGAAGTAGCGGCGATCTCGGCAGGGCTTCGCCAAGCTCAGCGAGAGGGAGAGGTGTTACGGGGGGAGAGGGAGGCGCCAGGGACTAGGGTGCGGCTGCCCTCCCTCCCCCCTCTTTATATAGGGCCCTGGGGGGGCACCGGCTGTCGTGGTTCTAAGCCTGACAGTAGAGTGGGGGTAGGTATGGAGAGGCAAGGTCCTAGCTATGGAGAGGTTGTAAACACAAGAGATGTACGAGTTCAGGCCCTTCTCGGAGGAAGTAAAAGCCCTACGTCTCGGAGCCCGGAGGCGGTCGAGTGGATTATATGTATATGAGTTACAGGGTGCCGAACCCTTCTGCCTGTGGAGGGGGGTGGCTTATATAGAGTGCGCCAGGACCCCAGCCAGCCCACGTAGGAGAGGGTTTAAGGTGAGTTAAGTCCGGGGCGTTACTGGTAACGCCCTACATAAAGTGCCTTTACTATCATAAAGTCTACTTAATTACAGGCCGTTGCAGTGCAGAGTGCCTCTTGACCTTCTGGTGGTCGAGTGAGTCTTCGTGGTCGAGTCCTTCAAGGCAGTCGAGTGTGTCTCTCGTCGGTCGACTGGAAGGTGACCTATTCTAAGGGTGTCCTTGGGCAGGGTACTTAGATCAGGTCTGTGGCCCTACCCTAGGTACATGACCCCATCATTAGCCCCCGAATGGATTGAGGCTTCGAGTGAGGAAGGAGTTGATGTTGTTTCCGATTAACTTTTGCACACTGGTCGTGCGTTGTTCTGGACCAAAGAATCTCTTCGTTGGTAGTGAGCAACTTGTCTTCAGTCGACTCGATCCATTCTCTTCTTTCGTCGAGTGATCTTTCGGGCTTCGACGATTTCCGAGCGACGGATCGCAGGAAATCCCGCGTCTGACAGACCGATCTGCCGTTCGCGGATTCCGCGGATGCGAAATTTGGGGAAGCGCGCGAAGCAGATCGGACCGCGGCGTTCGGATGGGACGGGACATAGACGCCTCGATCCCCGCGCCGCTTTCTTCGCCACGTATCCCGCCTGCATAATTGTTCCTGGATATGATTAGATCGACCGGGCCCACCTGTCATCCACTCGGAAGGGACCTTATAAATACGCCCGGTGAGGGTTTTTTGTACAGTGCCTCAACATTCTCTTTCTCTGCTCCCTTCGTCTCCGTCCAGCGCGCTCGCTCTCGCCTCCGCACAACTTCTCCTCGCGCGTCTCACCGGCAACCATGGCCAAGGAGAAGATGGCGGCGCTGGAACGCGCGAAGAAGGCGTCAGCGACGGAGAAGGCGAAGGGGAGATCCACCAGCCGCGGCGGGTCTTCGTCTAGATCCTACCTGCCGAAGGGCTGGGTCCAAGGGGATTGGATCCAGTCGACCATCACGGAGAAAGATCTCCTCGACATGGCCAATGAGGGCCTGATCCCTCATGGAGCTGCGAGGCTTCCGGGGAAGGAGTGGCAGCCCCAGCCAGAAGAGGGTGAGTGCGTGCTCCTGGCTACCCATGTCGACCGTGGATTTTCTTTGCCGCCGAGTATTTTCTTTCGTGGTTTCTTGAACTTCTTTGGAGCGCAACTCCATCACTTTACCCCAAATTCTATCGCCTATCTTGCCGCGTTCGTGTCCATGTGTGAGGGTTTTCTGGGCTGTCGACCGCACTGGGGCTTGTTCAAGCATATATTCACGTGTCGCTCTCAGACCGTGAAGAAAGCGAGCCCAGGCGATGAAAGGACCCGAGTTGTCCAAATGTGTGGGGGCCTGGGGATCCAGGTGAGGAATAAGAGCACCTTCCCAGCCATGACTTTTCCCGAGTCAGTCAGAGGCTGGCAGTCGACCTGGTTCTACTGCCAGGATCAGTCGACGCCGGGGCAATCGAGTGGACTCCCTTAGTTTACCATGGACCGAGTGAACAAGCCCTCCTCTCTGAAGTTGATTCCGGAGGAGAAAGCTGACGTGAAGATGTTGATGGAGCACGTAGTACAGTTGGTTCGGGAGGGAGTGACGGGCATGGATCTCCTGGAGGTTTTCCTTAGGCGTCGTATCCAGCCCCTTCAGTTCCGGAGCCACTGCATGTGGTTGTACTGTGGGACTGAGGACGAGACTCGGGTCCATCCAGAAGCAGTCGACGATGTCACTCTGGAAAGGTGGATGGCTGCCGTTACCGGAAACAAGGATAACCCACGCGGAGCCAGAAGGATTCCTCCACTCGACCACCACAGTGATCCAAACAAGGTATGCCTGCTCTGCTCTTCACTGTTTTCTTGTCATATTCATTTCTGTTTATTCTGCCAATCGGTCGATTGATCTTTGTCTTGATGTCTATCAGGCCCTCACCGAGCTATACTCGATGCCCAATGGAGCACATGCTCCGACTGAGGAGGGTGAGGCGAGTGGGGGCGAGAGCCAGGAGGAGGAGTGGGACTCGGACGTTGCTGAGGATGATGACGACGATGACGACGATGACGGTGATGAAGATGATGCTGAAGACGAGGAAGAAGAGGAGGAGGAGGTCGTACCACCACGCTCGGAAAGGCGGTCGAAGCTTGTCCAGGACCCTGCGACTGAACGTGGCAAGGGGGTTGCGACCGTTGCTCAGTCGACTAAGCGCCCTCGGACCACCTCTCCGGCGCCGACTGAAAAGGCGTCGAAGCAGCCCAGGGCGGCTTCGTCAAAGCCGACCAAGCTCCTGCCGAAGATGAAGGTCTCCATCCCCACCATATCAGGGTAATCATGCTGCTTAAGACTTCCTATTTTGTGTGAACTTTGTCTCTGGTTGGCGCTAGAATTAGTCGACTGATTCTTTGGAGTTGTAGTGCTGCTACTTCTGAGACCTCAGCCCGGGCTGATGACCATGAGATGGAGGACGCGGCAACCTCAAAACCAGGTACTATACTCTTAACGCCGTTTTTAGTCGACTGACTCATGATCTCTAATCCTGATTCTTTTCTGTAGCTCCACCGAATGTTGTTATCACTCTCCCTAATGATGAAGATGAGGAACCGCTGAAGCACAGAAGGAGTAGGAAAGCGTCTGCCAGCAGGATGCCCCAGGATGTGACGGTGCCTGAGACTCTGGTTGCGGAGGAGGAGAACACCACTCGACACACTGTGTCCTTCGCAGATCCACTGACGAGTGCTCAGCAGCCCTCCCTCTTCACGACGCACCATGTCCCAGAGGACCAAGCTGGCGCCGCGAAGGAGGCGATACGCCAGGCAGGGATCATGATGGAGCAGTTAAGGACCATCCGGGATGCGAGCCAGGCAGCTTACGACGCTAGTTCCGCCCTTCAAAGCAATGTTCAGGTCAGTCGACCACCGCCTGTTCTGTTAAGATATGCTATCAAAAACTTTTCTTTCCAGAATTTATAGTAGTCACCCAGTGGGTATGTCGACTTAGACTCCGTGTTAGCGGGGGCACGCTGAGTGCACCCGCTGGGTGTAGTCCCCAAGGCTAAGGTCGACTGATGGCAGTCGGCCTTAGGCTTTATAATTTCAGTCTGCGTTATTCGACTATGTCGAATGGATTTCGCAAACCGGTGGGGGCACGCTGAGTGCACCCACTGGGTGTAGTCCCCGAGACTGTGGTCGACTGCTTGCAGTCGATTACAGTCTTAAAGAATACATCTCTCTCTTTTTTTTGAGGTCGACTGGTCGACTCTATCTTCGATAGGATTAGTGGGGGCACGCTGAGTGCACCCACTGGGTGTAGTCCCCGAGACTACGGTCGAATGCTTGTATTCGGCTGTAGTCTTAGAAACGTGTGATTTTTCCTTTTTCACTCGAAAGTGAATTATATTTGACATTTAGTCGATTGGTTCTTCACAGAACTCCTGTGATCTTGTGGCTCGCTACTCTAAGCTGGAAAACAAGCACGTTTAGCTCGAGCTGAATTTGAAGCTGGTTCAGGAGAAACTGACGAAGGCAAAGGAGGAGACCGAAGGTATGTTTGGTGAGACCTTGACGACTGATTTTCCCCTTCGTTTGTTTCAAAATCTGATCTTGCTGTAACTTGCAGGTAAGGTAAGGGAGGCCCAACAGAAAAAAGACCTTGAACTAGCTGAGAAGATCAAGCTTGCTGACGAGAAGTTAGCTTCAGTCACCAAGCTTGAACAAGACAATACCAATCTGAAAACTGCTCTTGGGATCGCCAACAAGGAAGTCAGTCGGCTGAAAACTGATAAAACTGCCCTGACCGACCAAGTCAGTAAGTTGACTGGGAAGAAAAATGATCTGGAGGCCTTCCTGAGTGGTCTTGCCAAGAAGCTATTTCTTATGCTTGAAGGTAAACCTCTATGCTCGGCAATCATTTCCAATCGTGGTTTTTCCATTCGACCATCGCCTTGACTCGGTGATCGTCCTTGCAGAATTTTGTCAAAACTTTGAAGAAGAAACTAGCCGGCTGGAACCAAACCTCGACCCCGTCAATTCTCCGGTGAACGACGAAGTTGCGATGAATGTTTTCCGACTGGAGTCCCGTGTTGCAGCTGCCGTGGACTATCTTGCAAGGCTGAAGGTCGCCACATCTCGCATCGACTCGACGCTCTGGCCCGGGGAGACACTTCAAAATGACCTTGAGTCGCTGATGGCTCGCTTGAACACGATCCCTGGTCGAGTGCAGGAGTGGAAGAAGTCCTCGGCTCGATGCGGTGCAGATGTCGCTCTGTGTCTGGCCCGAGTCCACTGCAAAGATGCGCGAGAAGAGAAGCTGGCGGCCCTCCGGGTGGCCAACACCAAGAAACATGACTTCAGGTCCTTTATGGAAACTTTCCTTGCGGCTGCCACTCGGATCGCAGATGGAATTGATCTTGATGAGTTCGTTGCACCTTCCAGCCCTCCACAGGAGGGGTAAAAAACTTCTTCTAAGCTCGACGCTTTAAATTTGCCTCGGTATGCCGAGTGGAGTTGTAACCGATAAACCTCAACGGGCTTAGCACCCGAGCACTTTCGGTTCCTTTAGGTATCGATCCGAACTTGAATTTGTCGTTTGAATATGATTGCTTTTGGCTCGAAATGTCTTTTGTAGGTTCAAAGCAGGGCGCTTACTGCAATCGACTTATTCCTTAGTCCACTTAGGTGAGCGCTAGGCTGCAGCTAAGCCCCCGAGTGGAAGTCTGGCTTACCACTCGGCAGGATTTTTATAACTTAGGCGAGTACTTGGACTGCAGCTAAGCCTCCGAGTGGAAGTTTGACTTATCACTCGGTAGGATTTTTATAACTTAGGCGAGTACTTGGACTGCAGCTAAGCCTCCGAGTGGAAGTCTGGCTTACCACTCGGTAGGATTTTTATAACTTAGGCGAGTACTTGGACTGCAACTAAGCCTCCGAGTGGAAGTCTGGCTTACCACTCGGTAGGATTTTTGATTACTTAGGCGAGTACTTGGACTGCAGCTAAGCCCCCGAGTGGAAGTCTGGCTTACCACTCGGTAGGATTTTTATAACTTAGGCGAGCACTGGGCTGCAGCTAAGCCCCCGAGTGGAAGTCTGGCTTACCACTCGGTAGGATTTTTGATTACTTAGGCGAGTACTTGGACTGCAGCTAAGCCCCCGAGTGAGAGGTTTGCTCTTCACTCGGTAGGATTTTCATAACTTAGGCGAAACGGATTCGCAGCTAAGCCTCCGAGTGAGAGGTTTGCTCTTCACTCGGTAGGATTTTCATAACTTAGGCGAAACGGATTCGCAGCTAAGCCTCCGAGTGAGAGGTCTGGCTCACCACTCGGTAAGATTTTTTACAAACTTAGGCGGAACGGATTCGCGGCTAAGTCACCCACTGAGGGGGAATTTTATTAGACAAAATAAAAAGTGACAAAAATTATGGAGGAACTATGACACTATTATTTTGAGGTCCATGAACTACAGAAGTACTTTATTGCAACTCATCCGAGTGATAAAACTTAAGTGTAAAATGGGCGGAGTAGTTCCGCGTTCCAAGCTCGGGGCTCGTCGATATTATGCTCGACGTTGTAAAGATGGTACGCCCCGTTGTGGAGAACCTTGGTGACGATGAAGGGACCTTCCCAAGAAGGAGCAAGCTTGTGTGGTTTGTGCTGATCCACTCGGAGAACCAAATCTCCTTCCTGGAATGCTCGACCTCTCACATTTCTGGCGTGGAAGCGACGCAAATCTTGTTGGTAGATGGTCGACCGGATCAGAGCCATCTCCCTTTCTTCCTCTAAAAGGTCGACTGCGTCCTGCCGCACTTGTTCAGCTTCTGCTTCGTTGTAGACTTCAACTCGAGGAGCATTGTGGAGAAGATCACTCGGCAAGACTGCTTCAGCTCCGTAGACCAAGAAGAATGGAGTTCTTCCGGTCGACCGATTAGGTGTGGTCCGCAGTCCCCAAAGCACTGAGGGAAGTTCGTCGACCCAAGCTCCAGCTGCATGCTTGAGATCACGCATCAGTCGGGGTTTCAATCCCTTGAGAATCAGGCCATTGGCTCGCTCTGCTTGTCCATTCGACTGCGGATGGGCGACTGAAGCGTAGTCGACCCGTGTGCCTTGAGAGTTACAGAAATCTCTGAATTCCTCCGAGTCAAAGTTCGACCCATTATCCGTAATGATGCTATGCGGGACTCCATATCTGAATATTAGTTCCCTGATGAAGCTAACAGCAGTACCATCGTCAAGGTTCTTGATTGGTTTAGCCTCAATCCACTTGGTGAACTTGTCGACTGCCACCAGTACATGCGTGAAGCCACTTCGCCCTGTTCTCAAAGGACCGACCATGTCCAACCCCCATACTGCGAAAGGCCAGACGAGTGGAATGGTCTTCAGGGCTGATGCAGGCTTGTGCGACATATTCGAGTAAAACTGACATCCCTCGCACTTATCCACTATCTCCTTTGCCATCTCATTCGCCTTTGGCCTGTAAAATCCGGCTCGGTATGCTTTGGCCACGATGGTCCGAGAGGACGCGTGATGACCACAGGTCCCCGAGTGAATATCATTAAGGATGATTCGACCTTCTTCCGGTGTTATGCACTTCTGACCGACTCCAGTCGCGCTTTCTCTGTATAACTGTCCTTTGATTACGGTAAAGGCCTTAGATCGGCGGACGATCTGTCGAGCCTCTTCCTCATCCTCCGGGAGCTCTTTTCTCAGGATATACGCGATATATGGAACTGTCCAATCGGGAATGACCACCAAGATCTCCATGACCAAGTCGACCACTGCTGGGACTTCAACCTCAGTCGGATCTGTGGCACTCTTGGGCTGTGGAGCTTCTTCGGTGAAAGGATCTTCTTTGACTGACGGAGTGTGTACATGCTCCAAGAACACACCACTCGGAATGGCTTCTCTCTTGGAACCTATCTTTGCTAGATCATCAGCTGCTTGATTTTTCAGTCGGGGTATATGATGGAGCTCCAACCCCTCGAACTTCTTTTCCAGCCTCCTCACTGCACTGCAGTATCCAGTCATGGCTGGGCTTCTCACGTCCCACTCCTTCATCACTTGATTGACCACTAAATCTGAGTCGCCATAGACCATCAGGCGATGGACGCCGAGTGAAATGGCCAAGCGCAACCCATATAAGAGGGCCTCATATTCTGCCTCATTGTTGGAGGAATCAAAGTGAATCTGGAGCACATATCTGAGCTTATCTCCTCTGGGGGAAACCAGGACAACCCCAGCACCGGAACCATTCAACATCTTAGAGCCATCAAAGAACATGGTCCAATGCTCCGAGTGAACTTCAGTCGGCTGCTGCTGTTCAATCCACTCGGCGGGGAAATCTGCTATTGCCTGGGACTTAATGGCTTTCTTTGCCTCAAACTTGATATCAAGGGGAAGAAGTTCAATCGCCCATTTGGCCACTCGACCAGTTGCATCTCTGTTGTGCAAAATCTCTGATAGTGGAGCGTCGCTGACGACTGTGATGGAATGATCAGAGAAATAATGAGCAACCTTCTTTGTGGTCATGTATATTCCATACACAAGCTTCTGATAATGAGGATATCTCTGCTTGGATGGAGTCAAGACTTCAGACAAATAATACACTGGGCGCTGAACTTTGAGAGCTTTTCCTTCTTCTTCCCGCTCAACCGTAAGCACAGTACTGACGACTTGTCCTGTGGCTGCGATATAGAGCAACAGAGGCTCTTTACTGATTGGAGCAGCAAGCACCGGCTGGGTGGAGAGTAGAGCTTTTAGCTCGGCAAACGCTGCATCAGCTTCTGGAGTCCACTCGAACTTGTCTGCCTTCTTCATCAGTCGGTAAAGAGGCAATGCCTTTTCACCGAGTCGTGAGATGAATCGACTTAATGCGGCCAAGCATCCAGTAAGCTTCTGGACATCGTGCACTCGCACAGGGCGTTTCGTTCGGAGAATAGTGCCGATCTTCTCTGGATTAGCGTCGATTTCTCGTTCGGAAACGAGAAAACCGAGTAACTTGCCACCAGGAACTCCAAATGTGCACTTTGATGGATTGAGCTTGATATCATACCTTCTGAGGTTGGCAAATGTTTCAGCGAGATCAGCGAGCAGGTCGGAACCTTTTCGTGACTTGACAACGATATCATCCATATACGCTTCCACATTCCGACTGATTTGAGTGAGTAGACACTTCTGAATCATTCGCATAAATGTGGCTCCGGCATTCTTGAGGCCGAATGGCATGGTGATATAGCAGAAGCACCCGAATGGAGTGATGAAAGCTGTTTTTACCTCGCCGGGTCCGTACAGACGGATCTGGTGGTACCCGGAGTAGGCGTCTAGAAAAGACAGTCTCTCACATCCCGCGGTCGAGTCAACAATTTGATCTATGCGAGGGAGAGGAAAATGATCTTTCGGGCAGGCCCGGTTGATGTGCTTGAAATCAATGCACATTCGGAGTGATTTGTCTTTCTTAGGGACCATGACGACATTAGCGAGCCACTCGGAGTGGTATATCTCTCGGATAAATCCTGCCGCCAACAGTCGAGCCACTTCCTCACCAATGGCTTTTCTCTTCTGGACGGCGGACCGCCGAAGATGCTATTTAACTGGTTTTGCAGATGAGTCGACTCTTAGGCGATGCTCAGCCAGTCCCCTGGGAACACCTGGCATGTCAGCGGGCTTCCATGCAAAAATGTCCCAGTTCTCACGGAGGAACTGGATGAGCGCTTCTTCCTATTTTGGGTCAAGTGTTGTGGAGATGCGGGTCGGAGCTGCATCGGGGTCGGTTGGGTGAATGTGAACAGGCTTCGTCTCACCGGACGACTGAAATGCAGACTCTGTGGCGGGTTTCTTGGATCGCAACAAGTCACTCGGATCTGCGTTTTGCTTGTACTCTTCGAACTCGACCGCTGTCACCTGGGAATCATCAATCTTTGAGCCTTTCTGGAAGCACTCTTCTGCCTTTTTCCGATCACCGGTGACAGTGATCACTCCTTTGGGGCCGGGCATCTTCAATTTGAGGTATACGTAACATGGTCGAGCCATGAACCGCGCATAAGCTGGTCTCCCCAAAATGGCATGATATGCACTCTGAAAATCCACGACCTCGAACGTCAACTTCTCTTTGCGAAAATGTTTCGAATCACCAAACACCACGTCCAGAGCTATTTGGCCGAGTGACTCGGCTTTCTTTCCTGGTATAACTCCATGAAAGCTCATGTTACTGGTGCTCAGTCGGGACATCGGAATGCCCATCCCTTTCAGTGTGTCTGCATACAGCAAATTCAACCCACTACCACCGTCCATAAGCACTTTTGTCAGTCGAGTGCCTTCAACAACTGGATCGACCACCAAAGCTTGCCTCCCAGGGGTGGCAATATGAGTCGGGTGATCAGATTGGTCGAAGGTGATGGGTGTTTGGGACCATTTCAGATAGTTTGCTTTTGCTGGGGCAACCATGTTCACCTCACGGTTAATAACTTTCAATCGACTCTTGCTCTCCACATCTGCAAAGATCATTAGAGGAGAGTTGATATGGGGATATCCTTCCTCACTGTCCTCCTTGTCTTCGACCTTGTCCGACTCCTTCTCCTTGTTATTAGACTGTTTTCCCTGAAACTGCTGGATCAGGAGTCGACATTGGCGAGTGGTGTGCTTCGGGTAGATGATATTCCCCTCTTCGTCTTTCTTCGTGTGGATGTGACACGGCATATCCATCACATCGTTCCCTTCTTTATCCTTTACCTTCTTAGGGTTCCAGGATCCTTTTGGTTTCCCTTTAAACTTTCCCTGAGTCACGGCCAGAGCCTCTCCAGGAGCTGCCGGTTCAGCCTTCCGCTTCTGTTTCCGACTGGTGTTTCCCTTTTCCGACTGACTCGGCTTGTGCTTGCCGCTTCGGAGTCGGTCTTCTTCTTCGCCGTTGGCGTACTTGGTAGCAATCTCCATCATCCGACTCAAGGTCATGTCACCGGTTCAACCAAACTTCAAGCTCAATTCTCTGTTCTTGACGCCATCTTTAAAGGCGCAGACTGCCTGATGATCAGACACATTCTCCACAGTATGGTGCAAAGTGATCCATCTCTGAATATACTCTCTGAGAGTCTCATTGGTCTTCTGCACGCAGACTTGCAACTCCGTCAATCCAGCCGGTCGCTTGCAAGTACCTTCAAACATTCTGATGAACACTCGGGACAAATCTTCCCAAGTGTAAATGCTGCTATGAGGTAATTGAGTCAACCATGCCCTGGCAGAACCTTCCAGCATGAGGGGCAAATGCTTCATGGCCACCTCGTCGTTCCCACCACCAATCTGAACCGCCACTCGGTAGTCCTCAAGCCAAGTTTCAGGCTTAGACTCACCAGTGAACTTGCTGACTCCTGTTGCCAACCTAAAATTGGGAGGGATAACTGCGGCTCTGATAGCTCTGCTGAAACATTCAGGACCAGAAACATGCACTCGACTGCTTGTGGGCGCATCTCTGTCGAGTCCGCCTCGATGGGCTCTGTTCCGGTCGACCAAACCTTGCACGATAATGGATCGCGCGTCGAAGCCTGGTTCTCTGGGGTCGACCGGAACTCTTCGCCCTGTACTGAACTGACGTCTGTCATCTTGCTGCCGAGGAGCGTAAGACCCACCCCTCGGAGGGGAATTGGGCACTCGACGCCTATCATCTCGGACGAGTCGGTCACCATATTGGTCTCGCCGATTCTTGCGCCTTTCACGCCGCGGAGGCGATCTGGGGCTGTGAGCCGACTGAACCGTATTCGCAGCGAAAGATTGACTGTGAATTCTGTTGTGCGACTGCGACACGGCCGAATTCTGATCTCCTGCTGCCCGGAGCAGATCCCTGATCTGCATTAAGCCTCTGCTAGCTTTCGACTGAGAGGGTTGGATGGACTCTGCTATACGGGTCGCAGCTGCTAAATTCTGGATTGGGGTTCGATATACCTGAGTCGGCGGGAAGAGTTGACGGCGATTGGTGTCGGGAATTCGTTGCCGCGCGCGCTCGTCGAGTGCTCGCTGAAGATTCTCCAGTCGAGTGCATTCGGCCAAATTGGCCAAACGTGCCTCCTCCAAGGCGCGAGCCTCTGGGGTTTCTCCTGCGATGGGAGTACGCAGGATATCCACGTTCCTGCGGCGAAGTTCTTCTCTTTGCAGAGAGTCGAGTGGCTCGGGCTGGTACTCTTCGTGGTCTCGTGCGGGGTCGCCTCCGTCGCCTGCTCCACCATCACGGGCGAAGCCAGGGGGACTGCGGGGCCCGTCGACCATCAGAATTTCCGCCGCTGGATCACTGCTATCGCACTCGGATGCGGTCTCTACGGAGCCAGTCAACAGATCGAACAGGCCGTAGAGAGATTCGTCGGGCTCGATTGCCGCAACTTGGGTGGTGGCCGTCTGGCGAGCCACCGCGTGCCTCACCCACCGCTGAATCCTCGACCGGCCCGAGCGCTTGCGCTGACGGGAGACCGGGAGGGTGGTCGATGGGGATGTCGACCGATACGGGGTCGACGGTTGCCGCAGCAGAACGCCGCGGACACATGCGCGAAAATGTGTCGCACCGCGGACGGGGAGCGCATCAACGTCGAGTGGAGCCTCCTGGAGCCAGGCTGAGTCGTCGGCGATGAAGGTGAGAGCGCCGAGACGGATCTCTCGACCCTCGACCAAAAATCCAGCAGCCACCATGATGAAAGTACTCGGAAGAATCGCAACTTCTCCATAAAATTGCTAAAACACCTGCCCCACGGTGGGCGCCAACTGTCGTGGTTCTAAGCCTGACAGTAGAGTGGGGGGTAGGTATGGAGAGGCAAGGTCCTAGCTATGGAGAGGTTGTAAACACAAGAGATGTACGAGTTTAGGCCCTTCTCGGAGGAAGTAAAAGCCCTACGTCTCGGAGCCCGGAGGCGGTCGAGTGGATTATATGTATATGAGTTACAGGGTGCCGAACCCTTCTGCCTGTGGAGGGGGTGGCTTATATAGAGTGCGCCAGGACCCCAGCCAACCCACGTAGGAGAGGGTTTAAGGTGAGTTAAGTCCGGGGCGTTACTGGTAACGCCCCACATAAAGTGCCTTTACTATCATAAAGTCTACTTAATTATAGGCCGTTGCAGTGCAGAGTGCCTCTTGACCTTCTGGTGGTCGAGTGAGTCTTCGTGGTCGAGTCCTTCAAGGCAGTCGAGTGTGTCTCTCGTCGGTCGACTGGAAGGTGACCTCTTCTAAGGGTGTCCTTGGGCAGGGTACTTAGATCAGGTCTGTGGCCCTACCCTAGGTACATGACCCCATCACCGGCCCCCTAGAGATCTAATCTCAAGGGGGGCGGCGGCCAAGGGGGGCGGCGGCCAAGGGGGGGGGGACTTGCCCCCCAAGCCAAGTGGGGCGCCCCCACCCCTAGGGTTTCCAACCCTAGGCGCAGGGGGAGGCCCAAGGGGGGCGCACCAGCGCACCAGGGGCTGATTCCCTTCCCTCTTCAGCCCACGGGGCCCTCCGAGATAGGTGGCCCCACCCAGTGGACCCTCGGGACCCTTCCGGTGGTCCCGGCACAATACCGGTGACCCCCGAAACTTTCCCGGTGGCCGAAACTGGACATCCTATATACAATTCTTCACCTCCGGACCATTCCGGAACTCCTCGTGACGTCCGGGATCTCATACGGGACTCCGAACAACTTTCGGGTTACCGCATACTAATATCTCTACAAACCTAGCGTCACCGAACCTTAAGTGTGTAGACCCTATGGGTTCGGGAATCACGTAGACATGACCGAGACAGCTCTCGGGCCAATAACCAACAGCGGGATCTGGATACCCATGTTGGCTCCCACATGTTCCACGATGATCACATCGAATGAACCACGATGTCGAGGATTCAAGTAATCCCGTATACAATCCCCTTTGTCAATCGGTACGTTACTTGCCCGAGATTCGATCGTCGGTATCCCAATACCTCGTTCAATCTCGTTACCGGCAAGTCACTTTACTCGTACCGTAATGCATGATCCCGTGACCAAACACTTGGTCACATTGAGCTCATTATTATGATGCATTACCGAGTGTGCCCAGAGATACCTCTCCGTCATACGGAGTGACAAATCCCAGTCTCGATTCGTGTCAACCCAACAGATACTTTCGGGGATACCTGTAGTATACCTTTATAGTCACCCAGTTACGTTGTGATGTTTGGTACACCCAAAGCACTTCTACGGCATCCGTGAGTTACACGATCTCATGGTCTAAGGAAATGATACTTGACATTGGAAAAGCTCTAGCAAATGAACTACACGATCTTGTGCCATGCTTAGGATTGGGTCTTTTTCATCACATCATTCTCCTAATGATGTGATCCCGTTATCAATGACATCCAATGTCCATAGTCAGGAAACCATGACTATCTGTTGATCAATGAGCTAGTCAACTAGTGGCTCACTAGGGACATGTTGTGGTCTATGTATTCACACATGTATTATGATTTCCGGATAACACAATTATAGCATGAATAATAGACAATTATCATGAACAAGGAAATATAATAATAATCATTTTATTATTGCCTCTAGGGCATATTTCCAACAGTCTCCCACTTGCAGTAGAGTCAATAATCTAGTTACATTGTGATGAATCGAACACCCATAGAGTTCTGGTGTTGATCATGTTTTGCCCGCGGAAGAGGTTTAGTCAACGGATCTGCGACATTCAGATCCGTATGCACTTTGCAAATATCTATGTCTCCATCTTGAACATTTTCACAAATGGAGTTGAAGAGACGCGTGATGTGCCTGGTCTTCTTGTGAAACCTGGGCTCCTTGGCAAGGGCAAAAGCTCCAGTGTTGTCACAGAAGAGAGTGATCGGCCCCGACGCATTGGGTATGACTCCTAGGTCGGTGATGAACTCCTTCATCCAGATTGCTTCATGTGCTGCCTCCGAGGTTGACATGTACTCCGCTTCACATGTAGATTCTGCCACGACGCTTTGCTTGCAACTGCACCAACTTACTGCCCCTCCATTCAAAATATACATGTATCCGGTTTGTGACTTAGAGTCATCCAGATCTGTGTCGAAGCTAGCGTCGATGTAACCCTTTACGACGAGCTCTTCATCACCTCCATAAACGAAAAACATATCCTTAGTCCTTTTCAGGTACTTCAGGATATTCTTGACCGCTGTCCAGTGTTCCATGCCGGGATTACTTTGGTACCTTCCTACCAAACTTACGTCAAGGTTTACATCAGGTCTGGTACACAGCATGTCATACATAATAGACCCTATAGCCGAGGCATAGGGGATGACACTCATCTTTTCTCTATCTTCTTCCGTGGTCGGGCATTGAGCCGAGCTCAATTTCACACCTTGCAACACAGGCAAGAACCCCTTCTTGGACTGATCCATATTGAACTTCTTCAATATCTTATCAAGGTATGTGCTTTGTGAAAGACCTATGAGGCGTCTCGATCTATCCCTATAGATCTTGATGCCTAATATGTAAGCAGCTTCTCCAAGGTCCTTCATTGAAAAACACTTATTCAAGTAGGCCTTAATGTTGTCCAAAAGTTCTATATCATTTCCCATCAAAAGTATGTCATCTACATATAATATGTGAAATGCTACAGAGCTCCCACTCACTTTTTTGTAAACGCAGGCTTCTCCATAAGTCTGCATAAACCCAAACGCTTCGATCATCTCATCAAAGCGAATGTTCCAACTCCGAGATGCTTGCACCAGCCCATAAATGGATCGCTGGAGTTTGCATACCTTGTTAGCATTCTCAGGATCGACAAAACCTTCCGGCTGGATCATATACAGTTCTTCCTTAAGATAGCCGTTAAGGAATGCCGTTTTGACGTCCATTTGACATATCTCATAATCATAGTATGCGGCAATTTCTAACATGATTCGGATGGACTTCAGCTTCGCTACGGGAGAGAAAGTCTCATCGTAGTCAACCCCTTGAACTTGTCGATAACCCTTAGCGACAAGTCGAGCTTTATAGATGGTAACATTACCATCCGCGTCCGTCTTCTTCTTAAAGATCCATTTGTTTTCTATCCTCGCCGATCATCGGGCAAGTTTGTCAAAGTCCACATTTTGTTTTCATACATGGATCCTATCTCGGATTGCATGGCTTCAAGCCATTTGTTGGAATCTGGGCCCGCCATTGCTTCTTCATAGTTCGAAGGTTCACCGTTGTCTAACAACATGATTTCCAGGACAGGGTTGCCATACCACTATGGTGTGCAACGTGTCCTCATGGACCTACGAAGTTCAGTAGTAACTTGATCCGAAGTACCTTGATCATCATCATTAATTTCCTCTCTAGTCGTTGTAGGCACCACATGAACATCTTCCTGAGCTGCGCTACTTACCGGTTCAAGAGGTAGTAATTCATCAAGTTCCACTTTCCTCCCACTTACTTCTTTCGAGAGAAACTCTTTCTCCAGAAAGGACTTGTTCTTGGCAACAAAGATCTTGCCTTCGGATCTGAGGTAGAAGCTATACCCAATGGTTTCCTTAGGGTATCCTATGAAGACGCATTTTTCCAACTTGGGTTCGAGCTTTTCAGGTTGAAGTTTCTTGACATAAGCATCGCATCCCCAAACTTTTAGAAACGACAACTTAGGTTTCTTCCCAAACCATAATTCATACGGTGTCGTATCAACGGATTTAGACGGTGCCCTATTTAAAGTGAATGTAGCTGTCTCTAGAGCGTATCCCCAAAAGGATAGCGGTAAATCGCTGAGTGACATCATAGATCGCACCATATCCAATAGAGTGCGATTACAACGCTCGGACACACCGTTACGCTGAGGTGCTCCAGGTGGCGTGAGTTGTGAAATGATTCCACATTTCCTTAAGTGCGTACCAAATTCGTGACTTAAATATTCTCCTCCACGATCTGATCGTAAGAACTTTATTTTTCGGTCACGTTGATTCTCTACCTCATTCTGAAATTCCTTGAACTTTTCAAAGGTCTCAGACTTGTGTTTCATCAAGTAGACATACCCATATCTACTTAAGTCATCAGTGAGAGTGAGAACATAATGATAGCCACCGCGAGCCTCAACGCTCATTGGACCGCACACATCAGTATGTATAATTTCCAATAAGTTGGTTGCTCGCTCCATTGTTCCGGAGAACGGAGTCTTGGTCATTTTACCCATGAGGCATGGTTCGCACGTGTCAAATGATTCGAAATCAAGAGACTCCAAAAGTCCATCTGTATGGAGCTTCTTCATGCGTTTGACACCAATGTGACCAAGGCGGCAGTGCCACAGATATGTGGGACTATCATTATCAATCTTACATCTTTTGGTATTCACACTATGAATATGTGTAACATCACGTTCGAGATTCATTAAGAATAAACCATTGACCAGCGGGGCATGAGCATAAAACATATCTCTCATAGAAATAGAACAACCATTATTCTCGGATTTAATGAGTAGCCATCTCGTATTAAACGAGATGCAGATACAATGTTCATGTTCAAAGCTGGCACTAAATAACAATTATTGAGGTTTAAAACTAATCCCGTAGGTAAATGTAGAGGTAGCGTGCCTACGGTGATCACATCGACGTTGGAACCATTCCCGACGCGCATCGTCACCTCGTCCTTCGCCAGCCTCTGCTTATTCCACATCTCCTATTTTGAGTTACAAATATGAGCAACCGCACCGGTATCAAATACCCAGGAGCTACTACGAGTACTGGTAAGGTACACATCAATTACAGGTATATCACATATACCTTTAGTGTTGCCGGCCTTCTTGTCCGCTAAGTATTTGGGGCAATTCCGCTTCTAGTGTCCGCTTCCCTTGCAATAAAAGCACTCAGTCTCAGGTTTGGGTCCATTCTTTGGCTTGTTCCCGGCAACTGGCTTACCGAGCGCAGCAACTCCCTTGTCGTCCTTCTTGAAGTTCTTCTTACCCTTGCCTTCCTTGAAACTAGTGGTTTTATTGACCATCAACACTTGATGTTCCTTTTTGATTTCCACCTCCGCTGATTTCAGCATTAAAAATACTTCAGGAATAGTTTTCACCATCCCCTGCATATTGTAGTTCATCACAAAGCTCTTGTAGCTAGGTGGGAGCGACTGAAGGATTCTGTCAATGACCGCCTTGTCCGGGAGGTTAATGTCCAGCTGGGACAAGCGGTTGTGCAACCCAAACATTTTTAGTATGTGCTCACTGACAGAACTATTTTCCTCCATCTTACAACTATAGAACTTGTCGGAGACTTCATATCTCTCGACCCGGGCATGAGCTTGGAAAACTATTTTCAGCTCTTCGAACATCTCATATGCTCCGTGTTGCTCAAAACGCTTTTGGAGCCCCGGTTCTAAGCTGTAAAGCATGCCGCACTGAACGAGGGAGTAATCATCAGCACGCGACTGCCAAGCGTTCATAACGTCTTGGTTCTCTGGGATGGGTGCTTCACCTAGCGGTGCTTCTAGGACATATGCTTTCTTGGCAGCTATGAGGATGATCCTCAGGTTCCGGACCCAGTCCGTATAGTTGCTGCCATCATCTTTCAGCTTGGTTTTCTCTAGGAATGCATTGAAGTTGAGGTTGACATGAGCGTGGGCCATTTGATCTACAAGACATTTTTGCAAAGGTTTTTAGACTAAGTTCATGATAATTAAGTTCATCTAATCAAATTATTTAATGAACTCCCACTCAGATTAGACATCCCTCTAGTCATCTAAGTGATACATGGTCCGACTCAACTAGACCGTGTCCGATCATCACATGAGACGGACTAGTCATCATCGGTGAACATCTCCATGTTGATCGTATCTTCCATATGACTCATGTTCGACCTTTCGGTCTCTTGTGTTCCGAGGCCATGTCTGTACATGCTAGGCTCGTCAAGTCAACCTAAGTGTTTTGCATGTGTAAATCTGTCTTACACCCGTTGTATGTGGATGTTGGAATCTATCACACCCGATCATCACGTGGTGCTTCGAAACAACGAACTTTCGCAACGGCGCACAGTTAGGGGGAACACTTTCTTGAAATTATTATGAGGGATAATCTTATTTACTACCGTCGTTGTAAGCAAATAAGATGAAAAAACATGATAAACATCACATGCAATCAAATAGTGACATGATATGGCCAATATCATATTGCTCCTTTGATCTCCATCTTCGGGGCGCCATGATCATCTTCATCACCGGCATGACACCATGATCACCATCATCATGATCTCCATCATCGTGTCTCCATGAAGTTGTTCGCCAACTATTACTTCTACTACTATGGCTAACGGTTTAGCAATAAAGTAAAGTAATTACATGGCGTTTATTCATTGACACGCAGGTCATACAATAATTAAGACAACTCCTATGGCTCCTGTCGGTTGTCATACTCATCGACATGCAAGTCGTGATTCCTATTACAAGAACATGATCAATCTCATACATCACATATATATCATTCATCACACCCTTTTTGGCCATATCACATCACAAGGCATATGCTGCAAAAACAAGTTAGACGTCCTCTAATTGTTGTTGCATGTTTTTTACGTGGCTGCAATAGGGTTCTAGCAAGAACATTTCTTACCTACGTAAAACCACAACGTGATATGCCAATTTCTATTTACCCTTCATAAGCACCCTTTTCACCGAATCCGATCCAACTAAAGTGGGAGAGAAAGACACCTGCTAGCCACCTTATGCAACTAGTGCATGTCAGTCGGTGGAACCTGTCTCATGTAAGCGTACGTGTAAGGTCGGTTCGGGACGCTTCATCCCACGATGCCTCCGAAACAAGATAAGACTAGTAGTGGCAAGAAAATTGACAACATCTACGCCCACAACAAGATTGTGTTCTACTCGTGCATAGAAACTACGCATAGACCTAGCTCATGATGCCACTGTTGGGGAACATTGCAGAAAATAAAAAAATTCTACGCTTCACCAAGATCAATCTATGGAGTCATCTAGCAACAAGAGAGAGAGGAGTGCATCTACATACCCTAGTAGATCGCGAGCGGAAGCGTTCAAGAGAACGGGGTTGAGGGAGTCGTACTCGTCGTGATCCAAATCACTGAAGATCCTAGTGCTGAACGGATAGCACCTCCGCGTTCAACACATGTACGGTTAGGAAGACGTCTCCTCCTTCTTGATCCAGCAAGGGGAAGGAGAGGTTGATAGAGATCCAGTAGCACAACGGTGTGGTGGTGGAAGTAGCGGCGATCTCGGCAGGGCTTCGCCAAGCTCAGCGAGAGGGAGAGGTGTTACGGGGGGAGAGGGAGGCGCCAGGGACTATGGTGCGGCTGCCCTCCCTCCCCCCTCTTTATATAGGGGCCCTGGGGGGGCGCCGGCCCCCTAGAGATCTAATCTCAAGGGGGGGGGTGGCCAGGGGGGGGACTTGCCCCCCAAGCCAAGTGGGGCGCCCCCTACCCCTAGGGTTTCCAACCCTAGGCGCAGGGGGAGGCCCAAAGGGGGCGCAACAGCCCACCAGGGGCTGGTTCCCTTCCCTCTTCAGCCCACGGGGCCCTCCGGGATAGGTGGACCCTCCCGGTGGACCCCCGGGACCCTTCCGGTGGTCTCGGCACAATACCTGTGACCCCCGAAACTTTCCCGGTGGTCGAAACTGGACTTTCTATATACAATTCTTCACCTCCGGACCATTCTGGAACTTCTCGTGACGTCCGGGATCTCATCCAGGACTCCGAACAACTTTTGGGTTACCGCATACTAATATCTCTACAACCCTAGTGTCACTGAACCTTAAGTGTGTAGACCCTACGGGTTCGGGAATCACGTAGACATGACCGAGACAGCTCTCCGGCCAATAACCAACATCGGGATCTGGATACCCATGTTGGCTCCCACATGTTCCACGATGATCTCATCGATTGAACCACAATGTCGAGGATTCAAGTAATCCCGTATACAATTCCCTTTGTCAATCGGTACGTTACTTGCCCGAGATTCGATCGTCGGTATCCCAATACCTTGTTCAATCTCGTTACCGGCAAGTCACTTTACTCGTACCGTAATGCATGATCCCGTGACCAAACACTTGGTCACATTGAGCTCATTACGATGATGCATTACCGAGTGTGCCCAGAGATACCTCTCCGTCATACGGAGTGACAAATCCCAGTCTCGATCCGTGTCAACCCAACAGATACTTTCGGGGATACCTGTAGTATACCTTTATAGTCACCCAGTTATGTTGTGACGTTTGGTACACCCAAAGCACTTCTACGGCATCCGGGAGTTACACGATCTCATGGTCTAAGGAAATGATACTTGACATTGGAAAAGCTCTAGCAAATGAACTACACGATCTTGTGCCATGCTTAGGATTGGATCTTTTTCATCACATCATTCTCCTAATGATGTGATCCCGTTATCAATGACATCCAATGTCCATATTCAGAAAACCATGACTATCTGTTGATCAACAAGCTAGTCAACTTAGAGGCTCACTAGGGACATGTTGTGGTCTATGTATTCACACATGTATTATGATTTCCGGATAACACAATTATAGCATGAATAATAGACAATTATCATGAACAAGGAAATATAATAATAATCATTTTATTATTGCCTCTAGGGCATATTTCCAACACCCTTCCCCTAGGGGCATGCGTGTAGTACTTTGTTTTGATTACTTGTAGATTTTTGCAACAAGTATGTGAGTTCTTTATGACTAATGATGATTCCATGGATTATACGCACTCTCACCCTTCCACCATTGCTAGCCTCTCTAGTACCGCGCAACTTTCGCCGGTACCATATACCCACCATATACCTTCCTCAAAACAGCCACCATACCTACCTATTATGGCATTTCCATAGCCATTCCGAGATATATTTCCATGCAACTTTCCACCGTTTCGTTTATTATGACACACTTCATTATTGTCATTTTGCTTTGCATGATCATGTAGCCGACATCGTATTTGTGGCAAAGCTACCATTCATAATTTTCATACATGTTACTCTTGAATCATAGCACATCCCGGTACACCGCCGGAGGCATTCACATAGCGTCATATTTTGTTCTAAGTATCGAGTTGTAATTCTTGAGTTGTAAGTAAATAAAAGTGTGATCATCTTCATTATTAGAGCATTGTCCCAGTGAGGAAAGGATGATGGAGACCATGATTCCCTCACACGTCGGGATGAGACTCCGGACTAAATAAAGAAAAGAGAAAAAAAGAGGCCATAAAAAAAGAGAAAAGGCCCAAATAAAAAAATGAGAGAAAAAGAGAGAAGGGACAATGCTACTATCCTTTTACCACACTTGTGCTTCAAAGTAGCCCCATGATCTTCATGATAGAGAGTCTCCTATGATTATCACTTTCATATACTAGTGGGAATCTTTCATTATAGAACTTGGCTTGTATATTCCAATGATGGGCTTGCTCAAAATGCCCTAGGTCTTCATGAGCAAGCAAGTTGGATGCACACCCACTTAGTTTCTTTTGATGAGCTTTCATACACTTATAGCCCGTTGCATGGCAATCCCTACTTACTCACATTAATATCTATTTATGGGCATCTCCATAGCCCGTTGATATGCCTAGTTGATGTGAGACTATCTTCTCCTTTTTGTCTTCTCCACAACCACCATTCTGTTCCACCTATAGTGCTATGTCCATGGCTCACGCTCATGTATTGCGTGAAGATTGAAAAAGTTTGAAAATACTAAAGTATGAAACAATTGCTTGGCTGAAACCGCGGTTGTGCATGATTAAATACTTTGTGTGATGAAGATAGAGCACAGCTAGACTATAGGATTTTGTAGGGATAGCTTTCTTTGGCCCGTGTTATTTTGAGAAGACATGATTGCTTTGTTAGTACGCTTGAAGTATTATTATTTTTATGTCAATATTAAACTTTTGTCTTGAATCTTTCGGATCTGAGCATTCATGCCATAATAAAGAAAATTACATTGATAAATATGCTAGGTAGCATTCCACATCAAAAATTCTATTTTTATCATTTACCTACTCGAGGACGAGCAGGATTTAAGCTTGGGGATGCTTGATATGTCTCCAACGTAACTATAATTTTTGATTGTTCCATGCTATTATATTATCTGTTTTGGATGTTTAATGGGCTTTAATATGCTCTTTTATATTATTTTTGGGACTAACCTATTAACCGGAGGCCCAGTGCCAGTTTCTGTTTTTTTGCATATTTTAGAGTTTTGCACAAAAGGAATACCAAACAGAGTCCAAACGGAATGAAACCTTCGTGAGGATATTTCTTGGACCGAAAGCAATCCAGAAGACTTGGAGTTGAAGTTTGGAACTCCACGAGGAAGCCGCGAGGTAGGAGGGCGCGCCCAGGGGGTAGGCGCGCCCCCAACCTCGTGGGCCACTCGTAGCTCCACCGATGTACTTCTTTTGCCTATATATATACTCTTATACCCTAGAAACATCAAGGAGAGCCACGAAACCACTTTTCCACCGCCGCAACCTTCTATACCCATGAGATCCCATCTTGGGGCCTTTTCCGGCAATCTGCCGGAGGGGGAATCGATCACGGAGGGCTTCTACATCAACACCATTGCCTCTCCGATGAAGCTTGAGTAGTTTACCACAGACCTTTGGGTCCATAGTTATTATCTAGATGGCTTCTTCTCTCTCTTTGATTCTCAATACAAAGTTCTCCTCGATGTTCTTGGAGATCTATTCAATGTAATACTCTTTTGCGGTGTGTTTGCCGAGATCTGATTAATTGTGGATTAATGAACAAGATTATCTATGAATGTTATTTCGTTCTTCTCTGAATTCTTATATGCATGATTTGATATCTTTGCAAGTCTCTTCGAATTATCGGTTTAGTTTGGCCTACTAGATTGATCTTTCTTGCAATGAGAGAAGTGCTTAGCTTTGGGTTCAATCTTGCGGTGTCCTTTCCCAGTGACAGTAGGGGTAGCAAGGCACGTATTGTATTGTTGCCATCGAGGATAAACAAATGGGTTTTATATCATATTACTTGAGTTTAGCCCTCTACATCATCTCATCTTGCTTAATGCGTTACTCCGTTCTTATGAACTTAATACTCTAGATGCATGCTGGATAGCGGTCGATGTGTGGAGTAATAGGAGTAGATGCAGAATCCTTTTGGTCTACTTGAGACGGACGTGATGCCTATGTTGATGATCATTGCCTTAGATGTCTTCATAACTATGCACTTTTCTATCAATTGCTCGGCAGTAATTCGTTCACCCACCGTAATACATGCTATCTTGAGAGAAGCCACTAGCGAAACCTATGGCCCCCGGGTCTCTTTCCTATTATATTACATCTATTTTATTTACATCACATATCATTTTATTCTGCAATCTTTACTTTCCAATCTATACAACAAAAATACCAAAAATATTTACTTTACCATCTTTATTAGATCTCACTTTTGCGAGTGACCATGAAGGGATTGTGTCGGTGTCAAAACCGGTGGATCTCGGGTAGGGGGTCCCGAACTGTGCGTCTAGGCGGATGGTAACAGGAGACAAGGGACACGATGTTTTACCCAGGTTCGGGCCCTCTTGATGGAGGTAAAACCCTACGTCCTGCTTGATTGATATTGATATTGTGGATGTTTACAAGAGTGGATCTACCACGAGATCAAGGAGGCTAAACCCTAGAAGCTAGCCTATGGTATGATTGTAAGGGTTGTTGTTGTGTCCTACGGACTAGAGCCATCCGGTTTATATAGACACCGGAGAGGGCTAGGGTTACAGAGAGTCGGTTACAATGGTAGGAGATCTACGTATCCGTATCGCCAAGCTTGCCTTCCACGCCAAGGAAAGTCCCATCCGGACACGGGGCGAAGTCTTCAATCTTGTATCTTCATAGTCTTGGAGTCCGGTCAATGATGATAGTCCGGCCGATGATAGTTCGGCTGATGATGGTAGTCCGGCTATCCGGACACCCCCTAATCCAGGACTCCCTCAGTAGCCCCTGAACCAGGCTTCAATGACGATAAGTCCGGCGTGTATATTGCTTGGCATTGCAAGGCGGGTTCCTCCTCCGAATGATAGAAGATTGTGAACACCAGGATAGTGTCCGGCTCTGCAAAATAAATTCCACATTCCACCGTAGAGAGAATAATATATACACAAGTTCAATCTGCTGACGTTTTTTGCGGCATGACATCACGCCACTACCAAGCCTACTTGAATCATTTTTTACTCTATCTGCATTTAGCGAAGCGGTTTCCTTGGCACGTCTTGTTGAAGCAGAGATCGTGTTCCCCCTTAATTCGGGATTCTCATCAATACGGACGTGGGTAACCCAACCGCGCCCGTCGCCACGCCCCCTCTATCGAAGGCGAGTCCCAAACGGTCACGGAGACGGCTCTTGGTATTCTCCCTCTTTATAACAGGACCAAGGCTCGTTTCTTTTCTTCAATCCTCCATCGAATCCTCTCCCCGCTCCAAGTTCCAGCACCTAGAGCTCCAGATTCGAGTGCTTCGGACCTTCAACGATGTCCGGTTCCGACCTCCAGGGCCGATGGATGCCCTCCTCCGTCACGGAGGAGGACGTGCTAAAGCTGCGGGAGGCCAAGTACCTGGCTTATGAGATTTCGCACAGGTTGCCTGCCGAAGGGCAGGCCATCCCCACCCCCGAGCCCGGCGAGTATGTCGTTTTTGTATCCCACCTCCGTCGGGGTTTAGGCTTCCCGATGGATCCTTTTGTGAGAGGGCTCATGTTTTACTATGGGTTGGAATTCCACGATTTGGCTCCGGAGTCCATCCTCCATATTTCCGCATTTATTGTCGTCTGCGAAGCCTTCCTCCGCGTCACCCCTCACTTCGGCCTGTGGCTGAAGACCTTCAAGGTGGCTCCGAAGATGATCGGGGGGCGTCAAGCGGAGTGCGGCGGGGCGGCCATAAGTAGGAGGGCCAATGCCCCGTGGCCCGCTGGCTCCTTCCAAGAGGAGCTCGGCCCGTGGCAGCAAGAGTGGTTCTATATTACCGTTCCGAGGGGCCGCAGACAAAAGCCGCCGCCCTTATTCCGCCCGGGACCTCCATGATGGTTGATGTCGTGGGTCAACCAAGGGCTCAACTGGGGGCCGTCAAAGGACGTGCCCCTACTGCAGGGCCGGATTCGAGATCTCCAAACGAGGGAGGTCGATATGGTGGTGGTAATGCAGGTTATGCTGATTAGGCGTCTCCCGCCCTGCAAACGCCGCCCTCTCCGGCTGTGGGAGTTCAATCCGGAGGGCCCACGGATTCTTCAACACTTCATGGGTATGACACCCCTAGAGATGTACAAATTATTCTTCGGATCGCAAGAGGCGCGTCCGGAATTGACCGAGGATGCTGGCCTAAGCTGCAATCGCCTGGATACTCAAGTAAGTAGTTCCGAGTCCGGACATACCGTTTGTTTGCCTTTCGATAATTCGCCTTATGACCAACTTCCTTCTAAACAGGAGTGGATAGCGGAATCAAAATTGATATGGTGTCCGGCCCCCCTCCCCGAGACCGCGCCGGATTCCGTGCTGGTTCGGATGCTTGAGGTTGCGCCTTCAGAGGAAGGCGAAGGGGAAAGCAGGAAAGCTACTGCCTCGCCTAAGGAGGCTCTTGAAAGAGGGGGGATCGAGAATCCCTCCCTCCAGGGGGGAGAAGAGGACTGCCTCCGAGGACCCGGGGGCAAAAGCCCCTAAACGGGGGAAGAAATCTTCGCCAGAGGGTCCTGCGTCCGGGGAGGCCCCGGCCGCACAATCTCCCTTAAAGAGTCAGTCCTCCAACGAGCCATAAGTAGAAAGAAAGGAGTTTTATAATAAGGGACATCCCTATTTGTGCTTCTGAGGATAACTAAAGTTTTTACCTTGTAGTTCGGATCTCCGTCCTTCGCAAATGAGCTCGTCTTCGGGGGACCTTCGTCCGGAGATGATGGAGAGCGAGACGCCTCCGTTCGGGGCGCCGTCGGATAGGGCGGACGAGCCTGAAGTGTCGTCACGGAGGGAGCCCCCGGGTTTGGCAAAGCCGGATAGTTCGGCGCCAACTGGTGTACGACTGAAGGATCTGCTTGAGAAGGCGTCTATCTCAGAACATCACCACGCATTGATGAGCATGGTGATTGAAAGGATTTCGTCCGCTGAAGGCGGGTTGCACAATGCCGTCAGGAGTTTGCTGGCGGGGTTTGAGGTACGTAAAAATGACACACCTTTTAACAGTTTTGCATATAGAATGCGCCCTGTATAGATAGTAGCCCCTGAGACTCGGTAGGTTGTCGAAATCGACAGCGTGCCGAGGATCAAAATTGCAGGTTTAAATTTCCGCCGTGCCGATGCAGGTGGCGGGTCGTCCGGGGGCCAGCCGGACTGATGGAGTTGCTGAACTAAAGCGGCAACTCGCTGCTGCGGATGCGGACATCACGGTGGTCAACAGGCGACTTGATGAGTCGCAAGGTAAGTGTTACTGTGCGGTCACTTGGTAAGGGAGCCGAAGCCAGCTCCTTACAACATGTGCGTGAAATGCAGATAGTGCCGCTGCTGTGGAGAGCCTTCGGGCCGAACTTGCTCAAGCCAAGGAGCAGGCCAGAAGGAGTAATGCGGCGGCCTCGAGGGCCGCCGAGGAGTTAGCGGCCGTAAGGGTCGCACACTGCCGGAGCAGGGAAGAGATGGCCGAAATGGCCGTGAAGTTAAAAGATGCTACCGACCGCAATGAGGCTCTTGGGAAGGAGCGCCTAGCGGGGCAAGAAGACCTGGGGAAGGCCACCGCCGAAGCCAAGGATGCCCGCTCTGCAATGCGGGCTATAAAGGAAGAGCTGCTCCAGGCCGGAGATATTGTAGCTGGCAAGCCTTTTCTGCTGCACCGAAGGTTCACGGATCCAAAGTATGCTCAGCTGGGCCAACTGTGGGGTCCAGAGGACCCTTTTATGGACTTAGCAGCGAGTGCGACGGATGCCGTTGTGCATTTTCGAAGCCAGAAGGATCACAAGACGGAAGAGCTGTTTTGGTCTCAATTCCATAGTCCGGAGTGTTCACTTCCGCTGACCGACCGTTTGGCCGAGTGGGCTGAGCTAAATAGGTTATCCGGGCTTGCTATGACGGATATAGTGACCCATGTCTGGCCGGATAGGCCCGAGCCGAAGAGTTACTTTGGCTTATTGCAACAATTTCTTGGGGCGGTGCCGCATATCAAGGCGATGAAGCGGTCGGCCTGCATAGAGGGTGCGCGGATGGCACCCGCCCGTGTGAAGACACATTGGACAGAGATGGATGCCACCGCTGTTGCGACCCCGGGTTCGGACGATAACCGGTTACCCGCCGAGCACTATTTTGGCGAAGTGCTGCGTGGTGCTCGTGTTATAGAGTCGCAGTGCTCAAAAAATGTTACGTTCGAATGAACGTTTTTATGATGTAAAACAATATTTATGATGTAAGCGCCTTGTATACTTGTGCGTTCAAGTAATAGAATATCTCCTATGCGGCCGTTCATGTATACGTGTGTATAACCTGAAAGATGGCAGTCGTCGGCTTCAGCCCCCACGCACAAGGTGCGGGGGTGTTCGCAAAAATAGCGCGTTTTCACACTTAATCCGACGTCTCGGTCCTGTAAAGGAGGTGGTAGCGTAGCAAACGAGGCAACCGGACTATAATGCTTTATCACTTTCACTTAGCCATGGAGTTCGATGGTGGGGCTACGACATAGCCCCTGGAGACACCGCGCTCTCCGAATTTGGGGCGCGTATGTGCCTGACCGGGAAACGGCCCTTCGTCAAAGCGGAGGAATTCTAAACATTCCCATGGTCGATCGAGTGGTTGACCAGTCTCTCGCTGTATCATGACAGTCAGTTTTCGGCTTTCTCTACTGAGGTGCTCGCCCAGCCAAACTGGGGCACAATCGCAGTAGTTCTCCTGGTGCCGCGTTAGCCGATGATACGGAACGTAAGGCAGCAAAACACAGGAGCGGGGCAAACCCAACATTTGACCAAAGACATGATTCGGAGCTGATGCATATAAGGCCTAACTCGAGACGCCGAACACTCCCGAAGGTGTTCGGTCTTTACAATAGCGGGCAAAACAATGCCCTAAGCCCCTTGTGTCCAGGTACGGGCAGGTTCTTCTGGCGCGGCCGATGCTAAAACGCCAGTCTCCACTCTGGTTATAATGAGAAACCAGGGGATTATAGCAACAAGAGACAGTAAGAAAGGTTTACGTAGGGTCTTAGTCTAAAAAGAGTCCTTGCAACGGGTCCCTACTGCACGTCTGCGCCTGTGTCTCCGTTGTGCCGTATCCTGGACGGGTGTGCATGCTGTTCATCTGTAAAAAGAGAGGAACTTAGTTTGAAAAGAAATCGTGCGAGAAAGTGCATAAAAAATTGAAATATAGATTAATAAAGCTGAGCCTATGCTAGCTCATTATGGCTTATATGTACAAACCCTTGTGAAGGGGTGTGTGGCTAGGTAGCCCCTAGCTTATTTATTCCGGACTCGTCCAGCCGTGTCCGGGGTCTCAGGCGACCTTTTAATGAAATGATGCCACGTGGACCGGGCATTTTAAGCGTAAGAGACGCGTAATGTGGTATTGCATTGAAGCGGACGAAAGCTTCCCGTCCCCGTGATGCTTGATAGCTACTTTTAAATGGGGCGACATGAAAGGTTAGCTTTTCTCGTCGGAAGTTGTCAGGTGACCCGAACACAACTTCTAGGAATAATGAAACTGTGCACCTGGCGTAAGGGCCTGGCACCACTCCTTTGAAGGAAGTGCGGCTATGCCGAATTGTAGTAGGGTCTATCCCAACTTGCGGATTGTGTCCGGATATAGCAGGTTTAAGTCACTGCCGCCGTCCATCAAAACCTGCGTGAATTGCAGTCTGTCTATTATGGGTTCCAATATCAGGGCAGTCGATCCTGCGTTCCGGATACTTCTGGACTAATCCAGATGGTCGAAAGTGATTGGTTTTGACATCCAAACTCGGTGTTCCGCTGGGGTGGACCGTGCGACACTTGTCTTAGCGAGTGCCGTGTTGGTTTTCCGTACTATCACATGAAGTGAGTTTACTGTTTTGACTTCTTGTGGGAAAGTCTTTTGACTTCCGGTGCTCTGCTGGTGGGGTTCGTCATCGTCCTCGCTTGGCGCATCGAGCCCCTTGTGTCCGGCGTTGAGTCTGCCGGACTGTTTAAAAACCCAACAATTTTGGTTGGTATGGTTTGCAGGCCTTCCGGAGGTACTGTGGATTTGACATATCCGATCTAAAATTTTGTTTAAATTTGATAGCTCGTCGCTGTTGTCCTTAAGAGGCAGTGTTTTATTGTTTTGCCGCGAGCTTTTGAATCCGGCGTTGACCGCCATGCCCTTTGGGCTTTTTTCTTTATTCCGACGCTGATCTTTCCTGCGCCGTGATTTTTCGTTTCCATCTCTGATCTCGGATGTACTCGGGTCGCTGGTGCTGCATCTTGCTAGCCAGCTGTCTTCTCCTGCACAAAAGCGCGTCATGAGGCTTGTTAGCGTGACCATTGTTCTTGGCTTCTCTTGGCCGAGGTGTCTGGCGAGCCATTCGTCTCGGACGTTGTGCTTAAAAGCTGCTAAGGCTTCCGCGTCCGGACAGTCGACTATTTGGTTCTTTTTGGTAAGGAACCTGTTCTAGACTTTTGCGTGCTGACTCTCCGGGCTGTTGGGTTATATGACTCAGATCGTCTGCATCCGGAGGGCGGACATAAGTCCCTTGAAAATTTTCTCTAAACGTGTCCTCAAGCTCTTCCCAACTTCCAACAGTGTTTTCTGGGAGGCTTTTGAGCCAATGCCGAGCTGGCCCTTTGAGCTTGAGGGGTAGGTATTTTATGGCGTGGAGATCGTCTCCTCTAGCCATGTGTATGTGTAGTATGTAATCTTCTATCCAGACTCCTGGGTCTGTTGTGCCGTCGTATGCCTCTATGTTTATGGGTTTGAACCCTGCTGGAAATTCATGATCCAGCACCTCATCGGTAAAACATAGCGGGTGTGCGGCGCCCCTGTATTTGGGTGTGCCGCTGTCTTCGAACACTTGTCGTGTTGTGTTACTTCCTGGGGCCCTCCTTTTTGGCCCGTAGATGGACCTAGTTGGGCCGTCCGTTTTCCCAGGATCATAAGTCGGCTTGTGTGCGGCGCCGCTTGTTGCTTTTGGCCTGTCGTCTGGCCGTCTATCCGGCCAGGCAGCCTCTTTATTTTTTGACTGTGAGGGCTCTATGGCTTCCTTGTCAAATTCTGGCAGCAGCTTGCGCTTCGGGTAGCTCTTTGTTTGATGGCCATTGCCATATTTGTCTGCGGTCTTGAGTATTTTGCTCCACTTCATTCTGAGTATGTCTTCCGCTGTTTTGAGCTTCCGTTTTTCCTTCTTCAAACTTCTTGCAGTGGCGACGAGTCTTTTGTGAAGGTTCTTATGCTCTGGTGTTGTGTCCGGACTGTTGATTGCTCCGTGAAGGGGTTGATTATCCGGTTCATCCTGTTCGTCGTCCACTGGTTTGCCCTGCTCTATCGCTAGGTCGTTAGGAATGCTGCTTTGATCGAGGCGGGACTTAGGGCGGCGTCTACGTCGCCGTTTTGGTTGTTTATTGGCGGGATTATCCTCTGCCGCGTCCCGTTGTTCCTCGTTATCGCTTCCCTTTGGGGTGTCCACCATATGTATGTCATGTGAAGAGGTGGCCTTCCAGTGCCCTGTAGGCGCTGGTTCTTGATTGTCTCCGGCATCATCGTCCAAACTGTTGATGTCTTCGGAGTCGTAGTTTAGCACGTCGGTTAGATCATCGACGGTGGCTACGAAGTGGGTGGTGGGTGGGCTCTGAATATCTTCATTGTCCGCGTCCCGACCATCCTGGCCGTAGTTCGGCCAGGGCTCTCCGGATAGTGAGAGATGCTTCAGCGAATTTAAGATATCGCCGAAGGGTGTGTCCGCAGCGGTGAATTCCATGATCGGCGCCCAATCGGATTCGACTGGCAGGGGCGCAGGAGGTTCGGAGTCCGGCAGGGGGTCCGGCACCTCGGAGTCATGGGCTTTATGCGGGACAAGGTAAGTGTTCGGCTCCATCGCCGTAGAAGTTGCAGCTCCCGAGGCGGTGTCCAGCCATCCGTCCTCGATCTGAGCGATCGGCTCCGGACTATGGGTCGGAGCAGATTCGTGTGCGGCCTCCAAGGTGCTGTCCGGTGGCAGAGTTAGGTCGTGCCCGTCGTGACAGCGCGGCACGCTCGGCTGTGGCTCAGATCCATCGAAGATCAAGTCCCCGCAGATATCGGCGTGAAGTTAAGGCTTCCAAACCTGACCTGACGGCCAGGGGCATAGCTTTCGATCTGCTCCAGATGGCCAAGTGAGTTGGCCCGCAGTGCGAAGCCGCCGAATACGAAGATCTGTCCGGGGAGAAAAGTCTCACCTAGGACTGCGTCGTTGTTGATTGAAGAGGCCATCAAGCCTATCGGTGACGACACAAAGGAACTCTCAATGAAAGCACCAATGTCGGTGTCAAAACCGGCGGATCTCGGGTAGGGGGTCCCGAACTGTGCGTCTAGGCGGATGGTAACAGGAGACAAGGGACACGATGTTTTACCCAGGTTCGGGCCCTCTTGATGGAGGTAAAACCCTACGTCCTGCTTGATTGATATTGATATTGTGGATGTTTACAAGAGTGGATCTACCACGAGATCAAGGAGGCTAAACCCTAGAAGCTAGCCTATGGTATGATTGTAATGGTTGTTGTTGTGTCCTACGGTCTAGAGCCATCCGGTTTATATAGACACCGGAGAGGGGTAGGGTTACATAGAGTCGGTTACAATGGTAGGAGATCTACGTATCCGTATCGCCAAGCTTGCCTTCCACGCCAAGGAAAGTCCCATCCGGACACGGGGCGAAGTCTTCAATCTTGTATCTTCATAGTCTTGGAGTCCGGTCGATGATGATAGTCCGGCCGATGATAGTTCAGCTAATGATGGTAGTCCGGCTATCCGGACACCCCCTAATCCAGGACTCCCTCAGATTGACAACCCCTTTATCGCGGGTGTTGCAAGGTTCTTGATTGTTTGTGCAGGTACTAGGTGACTTGTGTGTCGTCTCCTACTAGATTGATACCTTGGTACTCAAAACTGAGGGAAATACTTACGCTACTTTGCTGCATCACCCTTTCCTCTTCAAGGGAAAACCAACGCATGCTCAAGAGATAGCAGATATTATTTGCGTGTTATTATGTGATTAGCACTATATTTGGCATGAAATTAACTGCACACTAAACGTGTTGAGCGCTCGACATTGAAGCAGTCTAGGTCGTTGGATTGACATGATTTGATGGTCGATATTAATTGGATCTACCCTTTTCGGTCTTTTTATATTGTTATAGATGTAGACATATACTTATAGTATTCATGTATAAAATTTCATGAACATATATACTCATATGTGATGTACACAAAAGGATAAATACACAGATTAAAATAGGCTTTTTCTTTGTTGTATTTGGGTAAGATATTTGTTTTTTGTCTAGCATGCAAATAATCAAATTAGTTGATGTGATTTTATACATAGTTGAAGAATATCCATATGTATTTGTAGGAAAAAATGATTTTTTAAAAACTTTTAAATGAACCTTATTTTTATTTTATTTTTTTGCAAAACAAGCTCCATGCAGCCCGACATTGCAATGCCACACTCCTTCAACGTGGTGGTGAAGTTCCTATCCGACGCCTACGGTGACTTGCTTTCCTATAGCATCGACCTTTATCATGCGCTCAAGCGGCAGGGCCACACGTTAAACTCTTGTTCATGTCCATCCTTCCCAGGGCCGCACTACTAGCAGTGTTCGGGCTATCAGGGCAACTCCAGCGCTGACATCTAAACCAGACATGGTTGGCCACCTGCACATCCACCACAACGATTGCCACCTCCGTCTCTGCTGGCCTTCTACTTCTTGAGCGGTGCTGCATTTGCAGCCCTTCGCTTTAAGGCGACGATTTTGCTATGTTTCCTAGTTGATTTCCAAGCAAGCGTGATCGTCAAATCCTCCACCACGATCGTATCCGGTAGCTTGTGCTATTCCATGTGTCGGCGTCCACGAAAAAGGAGCAAAATTGGGTGGAGAGCAATTGGATCGAAGAGGGGAGCGAGGGATTTTGCCGCGGAAACAACGCGGCCACCTACAAAAGCAGGGGGTCCAACCTAATTTTTGGTGGGCCTGGGGCGTCGGAGCCATGTGTGGCTTATGTTCATACTGTCGCAAAGCCCCCCTTGTTTCATTCCTATTTTCAAGAAAATTGTGGTCCGTCTGCTCCACAGATCAATGAGGCCGGTGAGGGAGTCCTGGATTCGGGGGTCCTCAGGTGTCCGGCCCAGGAGTATGGGACAGGTTGGATGGGTCATACAAGATCAAGCTAAAGACTATCCTCCGTGTCCAGGTGGGACTTCTCCATATGTAAACTGCAAGATTAGAGTCCAGGCATATCGTTTCCTTCCCTGATGAACCGACCTTGTACAAACCCTAGGCCCCTCCGGTGTGTATATAAACTGGAGGGGTTAGTTCGTAGAGGCTATCCACATTACTATCATCGGAATATTCATAGGCTAGACATCTAGGGTTTAGCCCTTACGATCTCAAGGTAGATCAACTCTTGTAATCTCTATACTCTTTGAATATAATCTAGCAGGAGTAGGGTTTTACCTCCTTTAATAGGGCCTGAACCTGGGTAAACATCGTGTCCCTTGGTCCCTTGTTACCATCGATCCTTAGATGCATAGCTTGGTCCCCTCTACTCGAGATCTACCGGTTTTGACACCGAAATTGGTGCTTTCATTGAGAGCTTTGTCGTGCTATCTACAAAAGCGATCTATGACTCACCTAGTCATCAACGGCGATATCACTTCTGGAAGGAGCCTAACTTCTAGGAAGATCCTCCAGCTCGGCGGTTTCACCATAGACGCGTGTGCGGTTGTCAAGCCCACGGCACCCCCTACGGCCGCCGAACGTCGCCTTCACATCAGCCTCGAGTACTCCAAAAAGATGCTTCCGGCAAATGTATCGTCTTTGAACGAACTGCTGGACCGCATCGCCGCCCTGGGAATCTCAATGGACTATGATCGGATCAGGCTCAAGCCTAACCGGAGGGAAATTAATCACCTGCCGATCACCCACCTTGTGGCGGTCGTTGAGGAACCGGCCGAAGACACTTCCCTCCCTATGTTGAAGACTTAGTATGTTCAGGTCCGTGAATCCCCTGAGCCGGATACCCTCCCTCCGGTCGGGACCTCATGTCCTTCGGACTCTGGCTCAGGTATAGAATCAAGGGAGCCCTTGGACCTCCCCGGACCCAAACCGGTCACCCCGGATACCCCTCAAGCTCCAAATGCAGACGTGGGACAGGATCTAAATTTTAAACAACCCACCCACCACAATCAATATTCTCCAAGCAACTCAGGTCCTCCAGACATATATGACCTGATGTATGTGTGACAGCAGCCTTAGGAAACTGCCCCGACGGTGACGTAATTTCGGTCTTTCTTCGCAATTGCACCAACGAGGGAATTTTGAATGCCCTTGATTGTCGACACATACAAAGCTTCAAAGAACTATCACAAGTAGTACAAAAGTACTGTGCGATGAAAAGCACATGGAGGGCCCAACAAACTCAACTGGAGCCCGCTATCTTTAAGCAGTGTGTGGCCCGGATTAAATGAATACACCCGGGCAGGTCACCCGACCACCGGTTGACGGGCACGAAAAATAAAACCTTCACGAGAGGCACAACACACCAGGGCGCGCCAGTCCCCCCCCCCAGGCGCGCCCTGGTGGGTGCTGCCCACCTGGTGGCACCGCTGACCCTGAAATCGACGCTATAAATTCACATTATTCCAGAAAAAATAAGGGAGAAAGAATTATCGTGTTTCATGAGACGGAGCCGCCTCCTTCTCCTGTTCTTCATCGGGAGGCCAGATCTGGAGTCCGTTTGGGGCTCCGGAGAGGGGGATCTTCGATCTTCATCATCACCAACACATCTCCATCGCCAATTCCAGGATGCTACCCACTAGGAGTGAGTAATTCCTTCATAGGCTCGCTGGTCGGTGAGGAGTTGGATGAGATTCATCATGTAATCGAGTTAGTTTTGTTAGGGCTTGATCCCTAGTATCCACTATGTTCTAAGATTGATGTTGCTATGACTTTGCCATGCTTAATGCTTGTCACTTTGGGCCCGGTGCCATGATTTTAGATCTGAACATTTATGTTATCACCATTATATCCATGTTCTAGATCCGATCATGCAAGTTATAGTCACCTACTACGTGTTATGATCTGGCAACCCCAGAGTGACAATAGTCGGGACCACTCCCGGTGATGATCGTAGTTTGAGGAGTTCAAGTATTCACCGTGTGTTAATGCTTTGTTCCAGTTCTCTTTTAAAAGGAGGCCTTAATATCCCTTAGTTTCCAATAGGACCCCGCTGCCATGGCAGGGTAGGACAAAAGATGTCATGCAAGTTCTTTCCATAAGCACGTATGACTATTTACGGAATACATGCCTACATTATATTTATGAACTAGAGCTAGTGCCGTATCGCCCTAGGTTATAACTGTCTCATGATGAATATCATCCAACGAGTCACCAATCCAATGCCTACGAATTTATCTTATATTGTTCTTGCTAAGTTACTACTGCTGCTACTGCTATCGTTACTGCTACCATATCACTGCTATCACTGTTACTGTTACCGTTGCTACTGCTGCTATCATCTAAACTATCATACTACTGTGCTACTAATCACTTTGCTGCAGATAATAATCTCCAGGTGTGGTTGAATTGACAACTCAGCTGCTAATACCTTCAAATATTCTTTGCCTCCCCTTGTGTCGAATCTATAAATTTGGGTTGAATATTCTACCTTCGAAAACTGTTGCGATCCCCTATATATTTGTGGGTTATCAAGACCTTTTTCTGGCGCCGTTGCCGGGGAGCATAGCTATATTTGTTGAGTCACTTGGGATTATTATCATATTATCACTATGAAGAATCTGAAGGACGCTAAGACTAAGATTTTTCCCTCAAAGACAAGGGGAGGTAAGGAACTGCCATCCAGTTCTGCTTTAGATTCACCTTCTGTTATAAGTAAACTTGCAACACTACAACATGCTATTAATTCTGATATGTCGCAAGTTATTGATGATGCTACTTCTGCTTTGAATGCTACTCATGATGATGCTAGTACCTTGCCTGATGAAGATGTGCCACTAGGTGAATTTCTTGATGAACAAATTGCTAGACTAAGACAACATGATATTGTTGAAGAAACTGGAAATCTTGAAACACCCACTAGAACTAGTCCTCCTAGATATTAATTGCCAAAGGCACTGGAAGGTTATACTATGAGTGAGGAGGCAACTAGAGATATTCTTGCTTGTAAGGATAGAGATGATCTAGAGAATTATTGTGCAAGTATAAAGAAAGATCTTTGAATGCTAGATTGAAATGTGATCCTGAGTTTGCTACTTCACCTATTCTTATTGATGATGAGGATTATGAATTCTCTGTCGACCTAGAGTTAATCACTTTGGTTGAATTTGATCCTTTCCGTGGTTATGAAACTGAAATTGTTGTGGCACATCTTTCTAAGTTGAATGATATAGCTACCCTTTTTGCTCATGATGAGAAGATTCACTACTATCACATTCTCAAGTTATTTCCGTTCTCATTAAAGGGTGATGCTAAAGCTTGGTACAATACTCTTGCTCCTGGTTGTGTGCGTAGTCCCCAGGATATGATTTACTACTTCTCTGAAAAATATTTCCCTGCTCATAAGAAACAAGCTGCCTTGCAGGAAATATTTAACTTTGTGCAAATTGAAGAAGAGAGTCTCCCACAAGCTTGGGGGAGGCTTCTCCAATTGCTTAATGCCATGCCTGATCATCCTCTTAAGAAAAATGAAATACTTGATATCTTTTATAATGGACTAACCAATGCTTCTAGGGATTTCCTAGATAGTTGTGCTGGTTGTGTTTTCAGGGAATGAACTATTGGGCAAGCTGACGAATTATTGAATAACATATTGAAAAATTATGATGATTGGACTCCTTTTGAAACATCTAATAAACCCACTCCAAAGAAGAGGGGTATCTTATATCTCAGTCCTGAAGATATGCAAGAGGTAAATAAATCTATGAAGGAAAAAGGTATTAAAGCCGAGGATGTTAAAAATTTACCACCTATCAAAGAAATACATGGGATTGAAGCACCACCACCACCTAAGGTGGTAGAGGCAAAATCTTTAATGAAATTCAATGATAGTGATGATCCTCGTAATAAACATCCTAGTCAATGGCTTTATGAGTTTGATAATTACATTAGAAAGCAAGAGCACTTCAATGCAAATGTTATGAAACAATTGAAATACAACTCTGATATGATTGCTGATACGTCTCTGTCGTATCTATAATTTTTTATCTTCAACTTTCATATACTTTTGGAAACTTTTTATACTATTTTTAGGACTAACATATTGATCCAGTGCTCAATGCAAGTTCTTGTTTGTTCTATGTTTAATGTTTCGCAGAAAACCTATATCAAATGGAGTCCAAACGGAATAAAAACGGACGGAGAATATTTATGATTTTTGGGAAGAAGAATCAACGCGAGACGATGCTCGAGGGGCCCACGAGGCAGGGGGCGCGCCCTAGGGGGGTGGGTGCACCCGTGACCCTCGTGGACACCCCGTAAGGCAGTTGATGCCCTTCTTTCGCTGCAAGAAAGCTAATATCCGGGGGGGATCATGTTGAAGGTTTCAGTCCAGTCGGAGTTATGGATCTCCAGGAATATAAGAAACGGTAAAAGGCCAGAATCGGGGAATGCAGAAACAGAGAGACATATCCAATCTTGGAGGGGCTCTCGCCCCTCCCACGCCATGGAGACCATGGACCAGAGGGTAAACCCTTCTCCCATCTAGGGAGAAGGTCAAGGAAGAAGAATAAGAAGGGGGGCTCTCTCCCGGTGGCACTGGAACGCTGCCGGAGCCATCATCATCACCGCTATCTACACCAACACCTCCGTCATCTTCACCAACATCCTCATCACCTCCCCCATCTATATTCAGCGGTCCACTCTCCCTCAACCCGCTGTACCCTCTACTTGAACATGGTGCTTTATGCTATCCAATGATGTGTTGCCATCCTATGATGTCTGAGTAGATTTTCGTTGTCCTTTTGGTAATTGGTGAATTGCTATGATTGGTTTAATTTGCTTGTGGTTATGTTGCTGTCCTTTGGTGCCCATCATATGAGCGCGTGCGTGCATCACACCATAGGGTTAGTTGTATGTTGATAGGACTATGTATTGGAGGGCAAGAGTGACAGAAGCTTCAACCTAGCATAGAAATTGATGCATACGGGATTGAAGGGGGACCAGTATATCTTAATGCTATGGTTGGGTTTTACCTTAATGAATGTTAGTAGTTGCGGATGCTTGCTAATAGTTCCAATCATAAGTGCATAGAATTCCAAGTCAGGGATGACATGCTAGCAGTGGCCTCTCCCACATAAAACTTGCTATCGGTCTAGTAAAGTAGTCAATTGCTTAGGGACAATTTCACAACTCCTACCACCACTTTTCCACACTCTCTATACTAACTTTATTGCGTCTTTATATAAACATCCCCTAGTTTTTATTTACGTGCTATTTATATTCTTGCAAACCTATCCAACAACACCTACAAAGTCCTTCTAGTTTCATACTTGTTTTAGGTAAAGCGAACGTTAAGCGTGCGTAGAGTTGTATCGATGCTCAATAGAACTTGAGGGAATATTTGTTCTACCTTTAGCTCCTCATTGGGTTCGACACTCTTACTTATTGAAAGAGGCTACAATTGATCCCCTATACTTGTGGGTTATCAAGACCTTTTTCTGGCACCGTTGCCGGGGAGTCATAGCGTGGGGTGAATATTCTCGTGTGTGCTTGTTTGCTTTATCACTAAGTAATTTTTATTTGCTTTTATTAGTTGTTTTCTATCTTTAGTTATGGATAGGAAACAAAAAATACCAAAAAAATAAGTTGTACCTACTACACCAATGGTTCAAGAACCACTCAAAATCTATCACACTCCTGAAGCTTTTTACTTGGATCATCTTCGATCCCTTTGTGCTCGTGCTGAAACCCCACCTAGCTTAGTTGAGGGCAAATCTTTAGATGAGCATGCTTGTTATATGCGACACCGCATATCTGAAAAAGGGAAACTTTTACTGGATCAAATTCATCGTTTGCAATGCTATGCTTGGAGTTTATATGAAATATATGATTTTACTTGTTGTTCTGAAGACCCTAAGAAACACCTTCCCTACCAATGTGAGTTTTGTGATAATGGAATCGTATCTTCGTATGCTAAGGGTGTTTATAATTACTATGATGTTCAACAAATTGAAGAATTTGTTGCTTTTAAGGGTGCTTATGAAATTGCTTCTTTGATTGGAAAGTATGATGCTACTCTTTACAAATCTGAAAATTTTGCCAGACTCAAATATTGTTATGATAATTATGCTTCTAATGCCTATGTTAAACCATATATTGAGGACTCCTCCGCTGTCCAAGAAGAGACTAATATTTTGCAGGAGTCTATGGAAGAAGGAATTGATGAAACTATGAGCTCATTGGATGAAAAACATGAGGAGGAAAGCGAAGAACAAAAGGAGGAAGAGAGGATTGATCACCCGTGCCCACCTTCTAATGAGAGTAACTCTTCAACTCATACATTGTTTAATATCCCTTCGTGCTTACCGAAGGATGATTGCTATGATGATTGTTATGATCCCGTTGATTCTCTTGAAATACCCCTTTTTGATGATGCTTGCTATGCTGTGGCCATGATGCCAATATGAATGATGCTTATGGAGATGAACTTGCTATAGTTCCTTATGTTAAACATGAAATTTTTGCTATTGCACCCATGCATGATAGTCCTATTATCTTTTTGAATTCTCCAAACTACACTATATCGGAGAAGTTTGCCCTTATTAAGGATTATATTGATGGGTTGCGTTTCACTGCTACACATGATGATTTTGATAGATATAATATGCATGTGCTTGATGCTCCAACTTGCAATTATTATGATAGAGGAACTACATCTCCACCTCTTTATATTTCCAACACGATAGAATTGCAAGAAACTGCTTATACTATGCATTGGCCTTTACTTGGTGTGCATGAATTGTTCTTTTATGACATGCCAATGCATAGGAAGAAAGTTAGACTTTGTTGTTGCTTGATATATGTTACTTTGTGCTCACTACTAAACTACAAATCATTGTTAACTAAAATTGGCTTTGATATACCTTGGGATCTGGGCGGATCCATTACTTGAGCACCTTATGCCTAGCTTAATGGCTTTAAAGAAAGCGCTGCCAGGGAGACAACCCGGAAGTTTTAGGGAGTCATTTATTTCTGTTGTGTGCTTTTATAAAGTTTAAAAATAAAAATAATGTGCCAAGATGTGCCTTTAGGATGTTTACATTGCTTGTTGGTTTGTGCGGTGCAGGACAAAAACTTTGGCCGTAGTGCGTGATTTTTCATTTTTTACTACAACGTCAAATGGTTCTAAAACTTTTTGCATGTCTTTATATACCAATAGTTTAATTTTCCTAATTTTGGCAGAATTTGTGGGGTACCATAAGTATGCTGAATGTTCAGATTACTACAGACTGTCTTGTTTAAGACAGATTTTGTTTTTGATGCATAGTTTGCTTGTTTTGATGAAACTATCAATTTCTATCAGTGGATTAAGCCATGGAAAAGTTATATTACAGTAGCTACAATGCAAAAACAAAATATGAATTGGTTTGCAACATTATTTAGAGTAGTGATTTGCTTTATTATACTAACGGATCTTACCGAGTTTTCTGTTGAAGTTTTGTGTGGATGAAGTGTTCGAAGATCGAGGAGGTCTCGATATGAGGAAAAGGAAGAGAGGCAAGAGCTCAAACTTGGGGATTCCCAAGGAACCACAAGTAAATATTCAAGGAGACTCAAGCGTACAAGCTTGGGGATGCCCCGGAAGGCATCCCATCTTTCTTAAACAAGTATCGGTATGTTTTCGGATTCGTTTCGTTCATGCGATATGTGGAAATCTTGGAGCGTGTTTTGCATTTAGTTTTCACTTTTCTTTTATGCACCATGCTGGTATGAGATAGTCCTTGGTTGATTTATAGAATGCTCATTGCACTTCACTTATATCTTTTGAGTATGGCTTTATAGAATGCTTCATGTGCTTCACTTATATCATTTGAAGTTTGGATTGCCTGTTTCTCTTCACATAGAAAACCGCCACTTTTAGAATGCTCTTTTGCTTCACTTATATTTGTTAGAGCGTGGGCATATCTTTTGTAGAAATAATTAAACTCTCTTGCTTCACTTATATCTATTTAGAGAGATGACAGGAATTGGTCATTCACATGGTTAGTCATAAAATCCTACATAAAACTTGTAGATCACTGAATATGATATGTTTGATTCCTTTAATAGTTTTGCGATATAGAGATGATAATATGTGGGAGGTTCTAGTAGATGGTTGTGTTTAGTAAGAATATTGGTGTTAAGGTTTGTGATTCCCGAAGCATGCATGTATGGTCTCCTAACTATGTAACCAAATTGGCGCGCATTGTATTTTGATTGTTTATCTTTGCGTGAAGGTCGGGGGCGCACGATGGTTAACTCCTACCAACCTGCCCCTAGGAGCATGCGTAGTAGTACTTTGCTTCAAGGGCTAATAAACTTTTGCAATAAGTATATGAGTTCTTTATGACTAATGTGAGTCCATGGATTATACACACTCTTACCCTTCCGCAATTTGCTAGCCTCTATGGTATCGTGCATTGCCCTTTCTCACCTCGAGAGTTGGTGCAAACTTCACCGGTGCATCCAAACCCCGTGATACGATATGCTCTATCACACATAAGCCTCCTTATATCTTCCTCAAAACAGCCACCATACCTACCTACCATGGCATTTCCATAGCCATTCCAAGATATATTGCCATGCAACTTCCATCATCATCATATACATGACTTGAGCATTCATTGTCATATTGGTTTGCATGATCATAAGACAACTAGCATGATGTTTTCATGGCTTGTCCATTTTTTGATATCTTTGCTATGCTAGATCATTGCACATCCCGGTAGAGGCATTCATATAGAGTCATATTTTTGTTCTATGATCGAGTTGTAATATTGAGTTGTAAGTAAATAAAGTGTGATGATCATCATTATTAGAGCATTGTCCCATGTGAGGAAAGGATGATGGAAGCAATGATTCCCTCACAAGTTGGCATGAGTCTCCGGACTTTATGAAAAATAAAAGAGGCCAAAGAAGCCCAAATAAAAAAAGAGGCCAAAGAAGCCCACCAAAAAAATGAGAGAAAAAGAGAGAAGGGGCAATGTTACTATCCTTTTACCACACTTGTGCTTCAAAGTAGCACCACGTTCTTCATATAGAGAGTCTCTTGAGTTATCACTTTCATATACTAGTGGGAATTTTCATTATAGAACTTGGCTTGTATATTATGATGATGGGCTTCCTCAAATGCCCGAGGTCTTCATGAGCAAGCAAGTTAGATGCACACCCACTTAGTTTTAGTTTGAGCTTTCATACACTTATAGCTCCAGTGCATCCGTTTCATGGCAATCCCTACTCCTGGCATTGACATCAATCGATAGGTATCTTCATAGCCCGTTGATTAGCCGCGTCGATGTGAGACTTTCTCCCTTTTTGTCTTCTCCACACAACCTCCACCATCATACTCTATTCCACCAGTAGTGCTATATACATGGCTTGCGCTCATGTATTGCGTGAGGGTTGAAAAAGCTGAAGCGCGTTAAAAAGTATGAACCAATTGCTTGGTTGACACCGGGATGGGCATGAGGGGTACCTTATGTTAAGCAAAGGGAGCATACAAGACTATATGATTTTTTAGGGATAGCGTTCTTTAACATTGATATTTTGAAAGACATGATTGCTTGTTGGGATGTTAGAGTATTAAATTCTTTTATGTCAAATGATAGACTATTGCTTTGAATCACTCGTGTCTTAATATTCATCCATGATTAGACTACATGATCAAGATTATGCTAGGTAGCATTCCACATCAAAAATTATCTTTTTTATCATTTACCTACTTGAGGACGAGCAGGAATTAAGCTTGGGGATGCTAATACATCTCTGTCGTATCTATAATTTTTGATTGTTCCATGCCAATATTCTTCAACTTTCATATACTTTTAGCAACTTTTTATACTACTTTTGGGACTAACATATTGATCCAGTGCCACGTGCCAGTTCCTGTCTGTTGCATGTTTTATGTTTCGCAGAAAACCCATATCAAACGGAGTCCAAACAAAATAAAAACAGATGGAGAATATTTTTGGAATATTTATGATTTTTGGGAAGAAGAATGTAGCAACCAGACCTCAAATAGTCTGATCTCTGTGCCTCAGTGTCATCCCTGGATCAGTAATGCTGACATGCACAATACTTGAGGATTTATAATAGAGTAGCAATCACACACTTATTACATCGAGTGTCTCAAAAGAGAACTTATTACAATAATATGGCTTAAGTCCATCTAAAAACGATAACAGCGGAAGGCTTGGAAGATAAAGTGAGTCCATAAACTCCAACGACATAGCTGAGTGAAAGACCACGACCTATGGCACCTTACCCGTCGTCTGAAAAGTCTGCAACATGAACGTTGCAGCCCAAAACGGGTCAACACATGGAATATGCTGGCAATGTAACACATAGAGTAATGATCAGGATAATGCTATCACTACATGCAATGTATGGCTGGTGGAAAGCTCTATGGTTACAGTTTTGCATAAAGCCAATTTTTCCCTACAACAAAGGAATAAATTTATTTAACTATCATGGTAGTTGTTAAACATTGAGAAGGTTCCTCCAACTCAATCCCAATTAAGCATCATCATTAAACCCAATAAGATATTACTTTAGAGTGGTGAGATCAACATGATAATCCAAGAACCAGATACTCAAGATTTCCATAACCGGGGACACGGCTAACCATGATTAGTTTGTACACTCCGTAGAAGTTTGCACACTTTTCCCCACAAGACTCAATCTCCTCCGTTGAATTTCTCGCACTTCATGATGTTTGAGAAACGGATGACCGAGGCACAGTCTTTCAGAAGCATTAACTCTTTACTCTGGGTAGACAGTACCAACCTACACCCCCTACATCTGCTAGTCTACCATCGAAAGTGGTCACACAACATACTCGACTATGCTAGAACCCATAATAGCTTGTGGCTGCACACGGAAGTTTCTAGCATGAATAATCTTATGATCCCTTTGAGCCTGGGTGGAGGACCGTAGGATGATCACACGAAACCCCGGGATATCCTAGGACAACACTGGATTCTCCAGGTGCCCGCAAGCAATCCACCTAGATGTGTATTTAAGTAGCCACCTTAAGTTTAACCATTAATTAGCAATTCTCACATATGTCATGGATACACTCACCCAATCCACGTCTACTAGCATAGCATAGCAATATAAGCATAACGTATAAGTAACTCCCAAAGGTTTGGTAATAAACAGGGCAATAGGTTCTACCTCATCAACTACTTCCCAATACCCACATGTTAATCAGATCCTAACCATTCAATGTTTGAGGATTGAATCTAATGCATAAAAACTGGGTAATAAAGGGGTATGATCAAAGTGTTACTTGCCTTGCTGATGATCCGTGAAACCTAGAGACTCGTAGTAGCACGCTTCGCACTACGTGTACTCTATCGCAAACAAACAATAGCATACATAAGCACTCAACTAAATGCACGGATAAAACTCAAAAAAACAGATCTAACCAGAAAGTTCAACGTAAGAACTCCATTTTGCAAAAAGAATCAAATCCAACGAAGCAATGAAACTCAAACTGCGAAAGAAACAAGATCCGATTACTAATCTGGACTAAAGTCAAATTTTACAGTACCAAAATCTTGTTTAAGTTGCTTAAATATAAAGAGGGCTTGGAGACAAAGATCTAGGCGCTTGAATCGCCTGATTCCGATAAACGAGCGAAAAGATAAACTAAAACTAAGATCCAGGCTCAAATCGCGATCGAAAATAATCGCGAAAAAACCCTGGAAAAAAGAAAACTGACGAACAGGCTAACGAATGAACGTTCGCTGTCTGCGGCTAACGGGTGAACAGCGTTCGTTAAAAACGAACGTACGGATGAACGTCCGCTATTTAACTAAACCAAAAAAACCGATATAAAAAAACTAGGGTTTTCTAAAAAACGAACGGTTTTTGGACGAAAACCGGCGGCGGTGGCAACTACCTCGGCGGCGGGGTCAGCAGGCGGCGGCGGGACGGCGGCGGCTCCGGCGATCGTCGGCGGCG
>NC_041387.1:632552868-632601558 GCF_002162155.2 Triticum dicoccoides
GGGGTCGGCGGCGAGTGGCGCGGTGGGACGGCACGGGTGCGACGAGGCGGCGGTGCGGCAGCGGCGGCGACGGCGGATCCGGGGCGGCGGTGCTAGGGTTAGGCGGGGCGGGTGGCTGGGCTGGCGGGGTCCCAGGCGGGCCTTATAAGAGGGCCGGCCGGAGGATTCCTGGTCGGGTACGGCCCGGCTAAGTCGGTTCCTCTTTTTTTTAATAATGTTCCACGCAGAAAAACAAAGAAAAGAAATACTAAACAGACTCCAAAAATCCTGAAATAAATTTTCCCTGTCCTCTAAAAATACGCCGGACAAGATGGACATTTATTTAGGACTCTAATGCAATTTTGAAAAGCGCATTTTTTCCTAATTCAAATAAAATAGCCATAAAACTCCGAATAAAAATACTTATTTGATTTTAATGTTTTCCCCCAAATATTTCTTTATTTTGGGGAAGTCATTTTATCCCCTCTCTTTTATTTTTTATTGAAATATACGGAGGGAAAAATAATTAAAACCAAACGATCCTCTTTTCGAAATTTGAGAAAACTCAAATATGAAAATTACGAAATCCCCAACTCTCTTCGCGGTTCCTTGAGTTGCGTAGAATTTCTAGGATCAACCAAAATGCATGAAAAAATGATATGCAATGATGATCTAAAATATAACATGCCAAATTGAAAATTTGGGATGTTACAAACCTACCCCCCTTAAGATGAATCTTGCCCTCGAGATTCGGGTTGGCTAGAAAATAGGTGTGGGTGGTCCTTCCGTAGGTCTTCCTCTCGTTCCCAGGTTGTTCCTCCTCGGTATGGTGGCTCCACTGAACTTTGTAGAACTTGATAACCTTGCTGCGCGTGACACGGCTAGCAAACTCAAGAATCTTCGCTGGTTTCTCCTCGTAGGTCAAATCGTTATCTAGCTGAATCGCCTCCAGTGGCACTGTGTCTCTCAGAGGAATATCAGCCATCTCCATGTGGCACTTCTTTAACTTGGAAACGTGGAACACATCATGAACTCCCGACAATCCTTCCGGCAATTCTAGCTTATACGCAACTTCTCCCATACGCTCCAAAACTTTGTATGGTCCCACAAAACGTGGTGCTAACTTTCCCTTAACTCCAAAACGCTTAACTCCTCGAAGTGGGGACACATGAAGATACAATCTGTCTCCGACTTCGTAAACCGTCTCCTTGCATTTAGAATCCGCATAACTCTTTTGCCTGGACTGGGCTACCTTGAGTCTATCGTGAATCAGTTTAACCTTCTCTTCAGACTCTTTCATCAAATCTGGTCCAAACAACTGACGGTCTCCAACTTCATCCCACAATAATGGTGTTTTGCTCCTTCTTCCATATAAGGCTTCGAAAGGGGCCATCTTCAAACTGGCTTGATAGCTGTTGTTGTAAGAGAATTCCGCATACGGCAAATTGTCGTCCCAACTAGATCCATAGTCTAGTGCACAAGCTCTCAACATGTCCTCCAGAATCTGATTGACTCTCTCGGTCTGTCAATCTGTCTATGGATGAAAGGTTGTATAGGACTCTAGCCTAGTACCCAAAGTTTCGTGCAATTGATTCCAGAAATTTAAGGTAAATTGGGTTCCTCTATCTGATACAATGGTCCTCGGAACTCCATGCAGACATACGATCCTGGTCATGTATATCTTTGCCAACTTTACACTTGTATAGGTGGTCTTCACTGGGATGAAATGAGCTACCTTAGTCAACCGATCGACTACAACCCATATCGAGTCATAGCCTGAATGAGTCCTAGGCAATCCCGTGATAAAGTCCATGCCTAGCTTGTCCCACTTCCATTCGGGTATTGGCAGTGGCTGTAGCAAACCCACTGGCTTCTGATGCTCTGCCTTCACTCTCTGACATACATCACATACGACTACATACTCCGCAATATCCTTCATCATTCCTGTCCACCAGAAACTATCCTTGAAATCCAGATACATCTTGGTATTTCCTGGGTGAAGCAAATACGGCGAATCATGGGCCTCTTGCAGAATCAACTTCCTGATCTCTGGGTCATTTGGCACATATACGCGATCTTCAAACCATAAGGTCTCGTGCTCATCCTCACGAAACCCTTTGGCCTTTCCTTTGCTCATCCTTTCCTTTATCTCGGCAATCTCCTTATTAGTCTTCTGAGCTCCTCTGATCTTATCCATCAAAGTGGAATGAATTTCCAACACTGCTACATATCCTCTCAGAACTATTTCCAAACATAGCTCGCGAAGATCTTCTGCTAACTCCTTGGGTAATCCTCCGGTCATAAGAGTGTTGACATGACTATTGCGACTCAATGGATCGGCTACTACATTAGCCTTTCCGGGATGATATTGCAACTTCATATCATAATCCTTGATGAGCTCCAACCATCTCCTCTGCCTGAGATTCAACTCCTTCTGCGTGAAGATATACTTCAAACTCTTGTGATCCGTGTACACCTCACAGTGGTTTCCAATGAGAAAGTGTCTCCATGTCTTCAATGCATGCACTACGGCTGCTAACTCCAAATCATGGGTGGCATAATTCAGCTCATGAGGCTTAAGCTGTCGTGAGGCATATGAAACAACTCTCCCCTCCTGCATAAGCACTGCTCCAAGTCCTCGACGAGAAGCGTTGCAATACACTTGATAATCCTTTCGTTGGTCTGGAAGAATCAGTACTGGGGCTGTAACCAAACGCTTCTTCAACTCCTAAAAACTGGCCTCACAATCCTCAATCCATTTGAACTTGGTGTCCTTCTTCAACAACTCTGTCATGGGTTTTGCAATCTTAGAGAAATTCTCAATGAACCTTCTGTAGTATCCTACGAGCCCAAGAAAACTCCTGATCTCTCCAACTGACGTGGGTGCTTCCCATTTAGTCACAGTGACAACCTTGGTGGGGTCTACTGCTATTCCTTCCCCGGATATAACATGTCCGAGAAATCCAACTTCCTTCAACCAAAACTCACACTTGCTGAACTTGGCATATAACTGATGTTCTCTGAGCTTTCCAAGTACTAAACGCAAATGCTCCTTATGCTCCTCTTCATTCTTCGAGTAGACCAAAATATCATCAATGAACACCATGACGAACTTGTCCAAAAACTCCATAAACACCTTGTTCATCATGTTCATGAAATAGGCAGGCGCGTTAGTCAGACCAAATGACATAACGGTATACTCATATAGCCCGTACCTTGTGGTAAAAGCTGTTTTAGGTATATCCTGCTCTCGAATCTTCAACTGGTGGTATCCTGATCACAAATCGATCTTGGAAAATACTTTAGCTCCTTGCAACAGGTCAAACAAATCATTGATCATCGGTAGTGGGTACTTGTTTTTGATTGTCACTTCATTCAATCCACGATAATCAACAACCATTCTCAACGATCCATCCTTCTTCTCCACTAGAAGCACTGGTGATCCCCAAGGTGACGAACTTGGGCGAATATAACCTTTGTCCAGTAATTCCTTAATTTGCTTCTTAATCTCCTCCAAATCCTTTGCGGGCATCCGATACGGTCTCTTTGATATTAGCCCGGTGCCTGGTAAAAGCTCAATCAAAAACTCAATGTCTCTATCTGGTGGCATGCCTAGCAACTCCTCTGGAAATATATCTGGGTAATCATTCACCACTGGTACTTCCTCCTGTACAACTCCTGATAAGGAATTTACTTGAGTCCTCTTCGGCACATGCCGGGATACATACTTGATCCTTCTTCCTTCTGGGGTGGTGAGCATAATCAACTTACTCGCACAATCAATGTTCCCTCCATACTTCGATAACCAATCCATGCCTAATATTACATCCAATCCTTGTGACTCCAGTATTATTAGGTCTGAGGGAAACACGTAGTTACCAATCCTTAATGGTAACCGATCACACCATAGGCTAGCCATATACTCTGCTCCTGGCGAGGTTACTAACATGGGTGACCTAAGGGCTTGGGTTGGCAGGTTATACTTATCCACAAATCCCCTTGATATGTATGAATGCGATGCACCAGTATAAAAAAGAACGACTGCAGTAAATGACTTAACCAAAAACTTACCTGTGCTTCAACCTCCTCCATGCTAACGTGGTTCACCTGTCCCCTATTGAATGGGTTGGGTTTCTTCCCAGAGCTTGCATTTCCATTTACGTTCTTTGCTTCAGAACACTCCGTGGCATAATGTCCATTCTTCCCGCACTTGAAACAAGTAATGTGACTTAGATCCTTCTTAGCGGGTGTTGCTGGGTTGGAACGGTTCTGACCGTTGCTTCCTCCATTCCCATTCCCATTCTTGGGGCCACTATGGTTATGCGGAATTCCTCCATTGGAATTATGACCTCCATAGTTATGGTGAATGTGTCCTCCCGAGTTCGAGGTAAAACGGGGTTTCTGCTGAGCTCCACAATTGTACTTCCCTTGTCCATACTTCCTCTTGCGGCTGTCTATCTGCTGCTGCTTCCCTTCAATCATAAGAGCTCTATCTACCTACTCCTGGTAGTTGTTGAAGGTTGCCACCATTAACTGCATGCTCAGCTCATCATTCAGTCCTTCCAGAAACTTCTCCTTCTTAGCGGCATCTGTAGCAATGTCATTAGGGGCATAACATGCTAACTTACTAAAATAATCCACATATTGGCCTATTGTGCGTCCTCCTTGGCGCAAGTTGCGAAACTCGCGCTTCTTCATGGCCATAGTTCCTGCTCAAACATGGGCAGTATAGAAACCCTGCTAGAACTGATCCCATGTGACAGTGTCAATGGGGTAAGTGGCTATGAAATTCTCCCACCATGATATTGCGGGTCCATCAAGCTAGTGTGCAGCAAAACACTCTCTCCGCATCTATGCATCCTGCAATGGTCAGCTCCCTTCCAATCTTGCGGAGCCAATCATCTGCAACAATCGTCTCGGTTGTACTGGAAAACACCGGCGGGTTCAGCCTTAGAAAACGGGCTAAGTGATTAACATGTGGTGGTGGTGGGTTGTTGTTGTTGCCTTGGTCCTGATTCTGGACTAGTAGCTTCATCAGGGTATTCTGCTGCTGGATCAACTGGGTGAGCTCCAGTGGGAAAGCAAATCCATTGTCACGTCTCGGAGGCATCTGATAGGTTTAGAAAAGGTGAGAAAACAGAATAGAAAGAGGTCTAGAGGGAAAACACTACCCATATTCTCATGAGACAAACACAACAATATCACTTCAATCAATTCAAACAAGGGCATACAATCGGTCTAACTATCGTTACAAAAGTGCTCGGACTATACTATATACATGGGGAAATACTACTACTGATATGGTGGTCGACTAGAAGTTTAATCTGTAGAAGACTCCATGATATCCGCTCCAGCTTCACCAACATAGTCCTCATCGCTATCGTCGGGGTCTGAGTCGGTGTCGTCGATGATGATGTAGTCTTCCGAACGAATGGAATCATCGTCATCTCCTCCTGGCGCGGGGTCTCCCATGAACACTCCTAGTTTCCTTGTCAGGTCATCATTCTTCTCCACGAGTATCGTCATTTCCTCCTCATATCCATCGCGTGTAGACTTGAGTTCCTCTTCTAGTACTGAAATCCAGGTTATTGCCTTCTTCAGATCTATCATGCCTGCACACATCTGGTTCTCCTGGTGACAAATGTGCTGGTTTAACTCCTAGATGAATACTGCAATAGATCTATCCCTCCTTGAGATCCCTATGGTAAACTTATCCAATGCGTCCCATGGCGATGTGAGCTGCCATGCTCTTTCCTAGACTCCAGGTTGGTGCATGGAAGGAAAATTCTATGGGCTCAGTAACTGACATGAACGTCCTTCCTGGAACTTGAACTTGAATCATCCAACGCTCCTCTTCTGGTAAAGTGGCGATGTAGGTCCCGGTGAAACTTAGTATTCCTATGTTCAGGTACCTAGTGACTTCATTCAAGTGTCTTCCAAAAGGTGTGTCTTCATCCGGTTGCGCGAACTTGTTCCTTGCATCCGCCATCCTATAGAGTAGAAAAGGGAGAGAAGTCAGAAATGAGAAGAGAAGAGTGTACATGGTCTTATCTTAGTGGTCGTGTCCAACAGTCAGCGTGTGCTCTGATACCATCTTGTAGCAACCAGACCTCAAACAGTCTGATCTCTGTGTATCTGTGTCATCCCTGGATCAGTAATGCTGACACACACAATACTTGAGGATTTATAACAGAGTAGCAATCACACACTTATTACATCGAGTGTCTCAAAAGATAACTTATTACAATAATATGGCTTAAGGCCATCTAAAAACGATAACAGCGGAATGCTTGGAAGATAAAGTGAGTCCATAAACTCCAACGACATAGCTGAGTGAAAGACCACGACCTATGGCACCTTACTCGTCGTCTGAAAAGTCTGCAACATGAACGTTGCAGCCCAAAACGTGCCATCACATGGAATATGCTGGCAATGTAACACATAGAGTAATGAACAGAATAATGCTATCACTACATGCAATGTATGGCTGGTGGAAAGCTCTATGGTTACAGTTTTGCATAAAGCCAATTTTTTCCTACAACAAAGGAATAAATTTATTTAACTATCATGGTAGTTGTTAAACATTAAGAAGGTTCCTCCAACTCAATCCCAATTAAGCATCATCATTAAACCCAATCAGATATTACTTTAGAGTGATGAGATCAACATGATAATCGAAGAACCAGATACTCAAGATGTCCACAACCGGGGACACGGCTAACCATGATTAGTTTGTACACTCTACAGAGGTTTGCGCACTTTTTCCCACAAGACTCGATCTCCTCCGATGAATTTCTCGCACTTCATAATGTTTGAGAAACGGATAACCAAGACACAGTCTTTCAGAAGCATTAACTCTTTACTCTGGCTAGACAGTACCAACCTACAACCCCTACATCTGCTAGTCTACCACTGAAAGAGGTCACACAACATACTCGACTATGCTAGAGCGCATAATAGCTTGTGGCTGCACACGGAAGTTTCTAGCATGAATAATCTTATGATCCCTTTGAGTCTGGGTGGTGGACCCCGGGATATCCTAGGACAACACTGGATTCTCCAGGTGCCCGCAAGCAATCCACCCAGATGTGTATTTAAGTAGCCACCTTAAGTTTAACCATTAATTAGCAATTCTCACATCTGTCATGGATACACTCACCCAATCCACGTCTACTAGCAGAGCATAGCAATATAAGCATAACGTAGAAGTAACTCCCAAAGGTTTGATAATAAACATGGCAATAGGTTCTACCTCATCAACTACTTCCCAATACCCACAGGTTAATCAGATCCTAACCATGCAATGTTTGAGGATTGAATCTAATGCATGAAAACTGGGTAATAAAGGGGTATGATCAAAGTGTTACTTGCCTTGCTGATGATCCATGAAACCTAGAGACTCGTAGTAGCACGCTTCACACTCCGGGTACTCTATCGCAAACATACAATAGCATACATAAGCACTCAAGTAAATGCACAGGCAAAACTCAAACAAAACAGATCTAACCAGAAAGTTCAACTTAATAACTCCAGTTTGCAAAAAGAATCAAATCAAACGAAGCAATGAAACTCAAACTGTGAAAGAAACAAGATCCGATTACTAATCTGGACTAAAGTTAAATTTTACAGTACCAAATTCTTTTTTAAGTTGCTTAAATAGAAAGAGGGCTTCGAGACGAAGATCTAGGCGCTTGAATCACCTGATTCCGATAAACGAGTGAAAAGATAAACTAAAACTAAGATCCGGGATGAAATCGCGATCGAAAATAATCGCGGAAAAACCCTAGAAAAAAGAAAACTGACGAACAGGCTAACGAACGAATGTTCGATGTCTGCGGCTAACGGGTGAACACCGTTTGTTAAAAATGAATGTAGGGACGAACGTCCGCTATTTAACTAAACCAAAAAAAGATCTAAAAACTAGGATTTTATATAAAAAAGCCGAACGGTTTTTTGACAAAAACCGACGGCGGCGACGGACGGCAGGGTCGGTGGCGGGTGGCGCGATGTGGCAGCGCGAGTGCGGCGAGGCGGCGGCACGGCAGTGGCGGCGGCGGTGGATCCGGGACGGCGGCGCTAGGGTTAGGAAGGCGGGTGGCTGGGCTAGCGGGGTCCCACGCGGGCCTTATAAGAGGGCCGACCGGAGGAGTCCGGGTCGGGTACGGCCCGGCTAAGTCGGTTCCTCTTTTTTTTTAAATAATATTCTGCACAGAAAAACGAAGAAATGAAATACTTAACGGACTCCAAAAATCCTGAAATAAATTTTCCCCGTCCTCTAAAAATACGCCGACAAGGTGAACATTTATTTAGGACTCTAATGCAATTTTGAAATACGCATTTTTTCCTAATTCAAATAAAATAGCCATAAAACTCCAAATAAAATACTTATTTGATTTTAATACCCCCCCCCCCCAATATTTCTTTATTTTGGGGAAGTCATTTTATCCCCTCTCTTTTATTTTTTATTGAAATATACAGAGGGAAAAATAATTAAAACCAAACGATCCTCTTTTCGAAATTTGAGAAAACTCAAATATGAAAATAACGAAATCCCCAACTCTCTCCGCGTGTCCTTGAGTTGAGTAGAATTTATAGGATCAACCAAAATGCACGAAAAAATGATATGCAATGATGATCTAAAATATAACATGCCAAATTGAAATTTTGGGATGTTACAAAGAATCAACGTGAGACGATGCTCGAGGGGCCCATGAGGCAAGGGGTGCCCCAGGGGGGTGGGCGTGCCCCTGATCCTCGTGGACACCCTGTAAGGTGGTTGATGCCCTTCTTTCGCCGTGAGAAAGCTTATATCCGGAAAAAAAAATCATGTTGAAGGTTGCAGTCCAATCAGACTTACGGATCTCTGGGAATATAAGAAACGGTGAAAGGCCAGAATCGGGGAACGCAGAAATAGAGAGAGACAGAGAGACATATCCAATCTCGGAGGGGCTCTCTCCCCTCCCACGCCATGGATACCATGGACCAGAGGGGAAACCGTTCTCCCATCTAGTGAGAAGATCAAGGAAGAAGAAGAAGAAGGGGGGCTCTCTCCCCCTCTCTCCCGGTGGCGCCGTAATGCCACCGGGGCCATCATCATCACCGCGATCTACACCAACACCTCCGTCATCTTCACCAACATCGTCATCACCTTCCCCCATCTATATTCAGCGGCCCACTGTCCCGCAACCCGCTGTACCCTCTACTTGAACATGGTGCTTTATGCTTCATATTATTATCCAATGATGTGTTGTCATCCTATGATGTCTAAATAGATTTTCGTTGTCCTTTCGGTAATTGGTGAATTGCTAAGATTGGTTTAATTTGCTTGTGATTATGTTGTTGTCCTTTGGTGCCCATCATATGAGCGCGCGCGTGGATCACACCATAGGGTTAGTTGTATGTTGATAGGACTATGTATTGGAGGGCAAGAGTGACAGAAGCTTCAACCTAGCATAGAAATGGATGCATCCGGGATTGAAGGGGGACCAATATATCGTAATGCTATGGTTGGGTTTTACCTTAATGAACGTTAGTAGTTGCGGATGCTTGCTAATAGTTCCAATCATAAGTGCATAGAATTCCAAGTCAGGGATGACATGCTAGCAGTGGCCTCTCCCACATAAAACTTGCTATCGGTCTAGTAAAGTAGTCAATTGCTTAGGGACAATTACACAACTCCTACCACCACTTTTCCACACTCGCTATACTAACTTTATTGCGTCTTTATCTAAACAGCCCCTAGTTTTTATTTACGTGCTCTTTATATTCTTGCAAACATATCCAACAACACCTACAAAGTCCTTCTAGTTTAATACTTGTTTTAGGTAAAGCGAACGTTAAGCGTGCGTAGAGTTGTATCGGTGGTCGATAGAACTTGAGGGAATATTTGTTCTACCTTTAGCTCCTCGTTGGGTTCGACACTCTTACTTATCGAAAGAGGCTACAAGATCCCCTATACTTGTGGGTTATGAATTGCTCGCTTAAGTGACTTGTTATTTAGAATCTCAAATGATGTTAGAGGTGTAGGACAGCATGCCTCTATGGTTCAAACTCAATTAGAACAAGTTGCAAAATCTCAAAGGGAGTTAATTGATGAAATGAACAATAATATAAGTGACTTTGTTGTTAGAGTAGCAACTAGAGGAGGTAAAATGACTCAGGAGCCACTTTATGCTGAGGGACAGCCAAAGAGAATTGAACAGGGTTCACAAAGGAACAACACCACTACACCTAGTCCTTATAAAAGGAAAAAGAAGGAGAAAAATGATAGGACTTTGCCTGCCTTTAGTGAACCTGAAATAGAGAAACCTCCTGATAATGATAATGAAGTTTCTATCTCTGATGTTGAAACTCAATCTGGTAATGAACACTCACCTTCTGATAGTGAAAAAGATAATGATGAGGTTCATGAAGACACTCAACCTAATAATAAAGAACCAGATAATGATGTAGAGATAGAACCAGCTGTTGATCTTGATAACCCACAACCTAAGATAAAAGATATGATAAAAGAGACTTTGTTGCTAGAAATCTTGGTAGGGAAAGAGAACCATGGGTCTAAAAGCCTATGCCCTTTCCTCCCAAGTCAACTAAAAAGAAAGATGATGAAGAATTTGAATGCTTTGCTGAAATGTTGAGGCCAGTTTTTCTGCGAACCTGCTTAACTGATATCTTAAAAATGCCTCCTTATGCGAAGTATATGAAAGACATCATTACTAATAAGAGAAAAATACCGGAAGCTGAAATCTCCCCTATGCTTGCTAATTATACTTTTAAAGATGGAGTACCTAAAAAACTTGGAGATCCAGGAATACAACTATACCTTGCTCCATCAAAAGAAATTATGTGAAAACTGTTGTATGTGATTTGGGAGTTGGTGTTAGTGTTATGCCATTCTCTTTATATAAAAGACTTGATTTGAATAAACTCACACCTACTGAAATATCTTTGCAAATGGCTGATAAATCAACTGCCATACCTATTGGTATTTGTGAGGATGTGCCCGTTGTTGTTGCTAATGTTACTATCTTGACTGACTTTGTTATACTTGAGATGCCCGAGGATGACAACATGTCGATTATCCTTGGTAGACCCTTCTTGAATACTGTAGAGGCTGTTATTGATTGCAATAAAAGCAAGGTCGCTTTTCATATCAATGGTAATGAGCATATGATGCACTTTCCGAAGAAACAATTCCAAGTGAATGGTATTAACGTTATTGAAAAATCTCCGACAATCACTATTGGAAGTTTTCAACTACCTCTACCTACTGTTGAAGAGAAATATGAAATGCTTATTGTAGGGGACATTCATATCCCCATTGAGATAACTTAGTGATCTACGAAAGTTCTTCGGTTTCATATTGATCGAAAGTGGTTGTTAATAAGACTTGATCAACCTTATTAATGGATCATTTTTGAGAGGTATGAAGTTGATGAATTTAGTAAGCACTACCTTCTGTCCCTACCTTTTGTTTTCTGTTTTCCTTAGTTAAATAAAATAAAATGCCATGCTTGGTCTGTTTTCTGAGTTTTCCATGCAATAAAAATGACCCAAAAATAAAAGTTCTCAGAATGCCCTGAAAATTTTACACGATTTTTTCCGAATATTTCTGAATTTCTGGTGCATATAATATCAAAGAGGGGTGCACCAGGTGGGCACAACCCACCTGGGCGTGACAGGACCTCCAGGCATGCCCTGATGGGTTGTGGTCCCTATGTGGCCCCCATCACTTACTTCTTCCCACATCACTCCATTCACCTAGAAAAAATCACTACCACTCTCTCTCTCTCTCGTGTTCTTGCTCCCGAAACCGCGGATTTCGATCTCTTTGCTTGAAGCTCCATTTCCAAAACTGTTTTGGGGATTTGTTGCTTGGTATGTAACTCGTCCATGTGTCAAATTAGTTTTGTTTTAGTGGTTTATATTTAAAATAATTAGCTACTCTTGGTGCTGCTGTAGATGAGCTTACATGTTGAATTCTTAGAGTTCTAAGTAGTTTGAATGCTTGCTATGGCCTCTATACATCTCTATGAGTAGTTGCTATCATTTTTGTGAAGTTTCATTAAGAAATTTTGGTGACCAATTTTTTTTTCAAAAAATTGTACGCGAACATTATGAACTTCTTTGGAAGGAGTTCTTCGAGGAGAAGATCCTCGGGGGAATCTTCTAGCAGCAGCTCCGTCCATCGGTCTTATGTCGAACCAAGTGAAAGTTTCATTCGAAGTGCCACCACCAAAACATGATTGTGGCCATGCAACGATTATATGGTGAGAGTGGGTCTTAAGGAGGAATATGAGCAATATGTTCACAATGCCGATCTCGGTCCCTACATTTCAGATAAGTGCAACCAACACCTCATCCTCACCGAATCATTTGTCAAAGAATTTAAATTATTTCCCCGCGAGTCTAGGGTGTCATTTAAACTGTATGAAAATCCATTTACCATTTGTCAAAGAAAGGTTTGCTCACCTCTGCAAAATTCCATTCTGGGGTTTGCTCGATGAGCCAACCAGGGCTGAATTTGAAACATTCTTGACTAGTCTTTGCTTTGGTGAAACTAGGGGAGTGACTCAAGGTAGAATAAAGAGCATACATTTTCCTGCAATTCAGTACTTCGCATTATTTAATGGAAAATGTATTGTAGGCAAACAAGATTGTAGTACACTTTGTGCTTCCGATCTAAGCCTCATTCGCACCACCCTCTACGGTGATAAAAGTTATAACCTTGGAGCGATTGTTGCACGTAGACTACAACATAACGCTAATAGTGGCTATTTCTATGGCGGAATATATGCCACGTGTTTAGCACGAGGGCTGGGTGTTTCACCTTTCCCATTTGACCATATCCTACCCACGCAGTATTTAGACTTTGGTGCTTTAAAAAGTCATAAGATCCCTAAAGGAAAAATTCATAATTTCACTAACAATCTGTTGTTTAACCAAACATCTGGTGTGCACACATATTTTCTTGTGCGTGCTCTTTTTGACTATCACAGCAAACAAAGATATTTTGTTCTTGAGAGAGAGGATCGAGCTGACAATGCAGCAGTGTAGACAGCATGGCAGGCCGAGGCATCAACACCGAGAGCCTCCGTGAGCCACCACGCCGGCTACTACCCAGGCTACTGATTGATTACCAAGTTAGGCCAAAAGCCTAAGCTTGGGGGAGTACGTATTTCCACCGACATTACATTCATGTTCACACATTTCATTCCAGTTGTTGGTGTCCACACTTTTTCATTGTATCATCCATGTTTAATTTATTTTCTCGCTTTCTTCTTGTGTGTTTGAAAAACTTTGAGAAAATCCAAAAAATATGTTTCTTGCTTCTTTTTGATTTTTCTTCCTAGTTAAAATTGTTGTAGTACTAAAAAGAAAACCCAAAAAGATTTCCTTGTTCTTCTTTTACTTGTTGTGATCTTTCCCATGTAAATAGTTTTTGTCTTTCCCTTTTTCATTTGCTTGCTTTAGAAAAAACCGAAAACTCCATGTTTTTGTCTTTTCCTTTTTCGTTTGCTTGCTTTCGAAAAAACCAAAAACTCCAAAAATATTTCGGTGTGTTTCTCTGAATTTCTTTTTCTTTTATTGAGTCAGACCGAGGAGAAGACCACAATGAAAATGTTGAGTGGTCTCATTTGCTTTATTGTTTATCTAACAAAGAGCCCATATTAGCTTGTCTTCTCCTCTTGAATAAAATGTTTGCAGATTCTAGCTTAGTCCACGGCATTCTTTCACTATTATTATTTTCAAATCATTCCGTCGTGCAAGTGAAAGGCAATAATGACGATATTAGATGAACTGGCTGTGGCAGAGAGAAACGAGTATGAACTCGACTTGTTCTGTTTTTGTAAATATGTTTAACCTAGTATCCATGATTCAGCCTATTATGATCAAACATGTTTGCAATGACAATTAGAGATTATAGTTTCTGATGTCATGCATAAGTAGCTAGGAGTGAATAATGACTTATCTTGGATATCAACATTACGTTAAAATGATTGTGATGTAGTATGATGATATGATATATCCTCCTCTGAATGTTTGAGTGGCTTGACTTGGCACATGTTCATGCATGTAGTTGAATCAAAACCAACATATCCTCTATGATATTTATGTTCATGGTGTTCATATCCTACTCATGCTAGTATCCAATGTTACTTATGCATAATGCATGTTCATGACCGTTGTTGCTCTCTAGCTGGCCGCTTCTCAACCTATTTGCTAGACTTCGCCTATACTAAGTGGGAACTCTGCTTGTATAAAAACCTTAAACCCAAGTTATTCCAGATGAGTCCACCATACCTACCTATATGCGGTATTACCCTGCCGTCCTAAGTAAATTTGCATGTGCCATCTCTAAAAACTTCAAATAAATATCCTTTTTGTGTGCCTGGATCGTTCATGGAACGACATGAGGTAGTCGGTATCTTCCATGCTAAGCGGCTTATTCTCAGATCGGGTGTTTATTCACTCGCCATCGCATGCGAAAAGGGCGGTAATAGGGATGCCCAGTCCCAAACTGCAAAAAGAAAAGATCTTATAAATAATCAAACAAAAACTCCCAATGGAGTCATAACCTTTACATTTCCGCCTGGGAACCGCCACTAGAGTGTTTAGCATGGAAGATATTGATAACTGATAGTTGTGAAGTAAATGAGAATGGTGCATGTCTCAAAATATCATTTACCTCTGTTTTAAAAACTTGAGCTCTGGCACCTCTGCAAATCACTACTTCCCTCTGCTAAGGGACTATCTATTTACTTTTATGTTGCATCATCACCTTCTCAAATAAGTGCCAGAACCTGAGAGCACCACTGTCATGCTGATGCATTGTGTGTAGCTAATGTTGGGTGCATCATGACTGGATATTTTCTACCATGAATTACAATGTTTAGTCGCTGCTTGAACTTTGGGGGTGCTCTGCATTTATGTTTTGCAATCTCAGAAAGGGCTAGCAAGATACCACTATTGTCATATTGAATCATGGTTGTTTTGACAACGTGTTGCTATTTGAGATATCTTATTATTGCTCTCTAGTTGATTATGTCATTGATAATATACTTTTTAAGAGTTATTGTCGACATGGTAAATTATAATCTTTGCTGAAAACATGGGTGATGTTTAAGCTTATTTATGAAACAAGAGCAAAAGAGTTCGTAAAAGTTTTTATTTTTCACTTTTAGTTTATCAACTGAATTGCTTGAGGGCAAGCAAAGGTTTAAGCTTGGGGGAGTTGATGTGTCTCCAACATATCTACTTCTCCTAACGCTTTTCCTCTTGTTTTGGACTCTAATTTGCATGATTTGAATGAAACTAACCCCGGACTGACGTTGTTTTCAGCAGAACTACCATGGTGTTGTTTTTTTGTGCAGAAATAAAAGTTCTCGGAATGGAACAAAACTTTGCGAGGTTTTTTATATCAAATAAGAGAATTTCTGGAGCCAAGAGGTACCTGAGGGGGGCACATGGGTGGGCACAACCCACCAGGGTGCGCCAGCCCCCCAAGCGCGCCTAGGTGGGTGCTGCCCACCTGGTGGCCCCGCTGACCCTGAAACTGATGCTATAAATTCACATTATTCCAGAAAAAAATAAGGGAGAAAAGAATTATCGCGTTTCATGAGACGGAGCTGCCGTCGTCTCCTGTTCTTCATTGGGAGGCCAGATTTGGAGTCTGTTTGGGGCTCCGGAGAGGGGGATCTTCGATCTTCGTCATCACCAACACATCTCCATCGCCAATTCCATGATGCTCCCCACCGGGAGTGAGTAATTCCTTCGTAGGCTCGCTGGTCGGTGAGGAGTTAGATGAGATTCATCATGTAATCGAGTTAGTTTTGTTAGGGTTTGATCCCTAGTATCCACTATGTTCTGAGGTTGATGCTGCTATGGCTTTGCCATGCTTAATGCTTGTCACTTTGGGCCCGGGTGCCATGATTTCAGATCTGAACCATTTATGTTATCACCATTATATCCATGTTCTAGATCCGATCTTGCAAGTTATAGTCACCTACTACGTGTTATGATCCGGCAACCCCAGAGTGTATAGTCGGGACTACTCCCGGTGATGATCGTAGTTTGAGGAGTTCATGTATTCACCGTGTGTTAATGCTTTGTTCCGGTTCTCTATTAAAAGGAGGCCTTAATATCCCTTAGTTTCCAATAGGAACCCGCTGCCACGGGAGGGTAGGACAAAACATGGCATGCAAGTTCTTTCCATAAGCACGTATGACTACTTACGAAATACATGCCTACATTATATTTATGAACTGGAGCTAGTGCCATATCGCCCTAGGTTATAACTGTCTCATGATGAATATCATCCAACAAGTCACTGATCTAATGCCTATGAATTTATCTTATATTGTTCTTGCTAAGTTACTACTACTGCTACTGTTATCGTTACTGCTACCATCTCACTACTATCACTGTTACCGTTACCGTTGCTACAGCTGCTATCATCAAAACTCTCATACTACTATGCTACTAATCACTTTGCTGCAGATAATTAATCTCGAGGTGTGGTTGAATTGACAGCTCAGCTGCTAATACCTTCAAATATTCTTTGGCTCCCCTTGTGTCGAATCTATAAATTTGGGTTCAATACTCTATCTTCGAAAACTGTTGTGATCCCCTATACTTGTGGGTTATCACGCATCCCTGGACCTTGAGGCGTTATCCGAGGCCCTTGCAGTGCAAGAATTAACCACCCTACGGTCCATGGTGGATAGGGACGATGTGATTCTCGATAAGAGACCTAAATCTACCTCTTTCAAGCCAGCTGAGGAAATAGTTAAATTTCAAGTGCACCTGACGGACCCTAACAAGACAGTGTCTATCAGAGCACAGCTGGATCCGGCAGTGGATGCCGCTCTACGCACATTCTTGCGAGAGAATTGGGATATTTTCACCTGGCACCCTTCATACATGCCCGGCATCCCATGCAGGCTCGCCAAACACAGTCTCAATATAATCAAGGGAATTAAACCCGTGAAGCAGACACTATGGCGATTCTCTGAACCCAAGTGTCAAGCCATGGGAGAGGAGCTAGCCAAGTTCCTAGAGGTCGGGTTCATTAGGGAAATTAAACATCCGGATTGGTTAGCCAACTTGATCATGGTACCAAAGAAGGACAAATCCTGGTGCCTGTGCATCGATTTCTAAGACCTCAACAAGGCTTGCCCTAAAGACCCCTTCCCATAGCCTCGCATCGACCAAATCATTGACACAACTGCAGGACACAGTTCTTTATGTTTCCTCGACACCTATCCGGATACCATCAAATTAAGATGAAGGAATCGGACTAGGACGCAACCACGTTCATCACCCCTTACAACCCTTTCTGCTTCAACACTATGCCCTTTGGGCTCAAAAACGCTGGGGCTATCTACCAGCGTATGATTCAAACTTGCTTGGAAAAACAAATCGACAAAACAGTCAAAGCATACATGGACGACATGGTCATCAAGATGAAGCGCGTCAAAACACTGGTAGACGATCTTCTCCTCACCTTCGACAACCTCCTGACATACAACATATGGCTTAATCCGGAAAAATGTGTCTTCGGAGTCCCGGTTGGTAAATTACTGGGGTTTATTGTTTCCCATAGAGGAATTGAAGCAAATCCAGCCAAGATCCGAGCTCTGTCACAATTGGCTATACCAACAGACCTAAAGCAATTCCAAAAACTAGCAGGGTGCATTGCGGTGTTAAGCCGTTTTATCTCCAAGTTGGGAGAAAAAGCATTACCACTCTACAAGTTATTGCGACACACTGATAATTTTGAATGGATGAATGTTGCCACAGCCGAATTAGAAGAAATCAAGGCATTACTTGCAAGCAACCCAGTCCTAGCTGCCCCCGGTGTTGGCGAGCCTATGTTGTTATACATTTTAGCAACTAACCAAGTAGTCGGTGTCGTAGTCGTCGTCGAACGAGGGGAAGAGGGACATAAATTCCCCACTCAAAAACCAGTATATTATGTATCGGAGGTCCTCAAACCTTGCAAATCCCGATACCCCCACTACCAGAAGATAGCCTATACGGTCTTCATGGCATCCCATAAACTACGACACTACTTTCAAGTGTGTTTGATCACAGTGGCATCCAAAGTACCACTTAACGACATTATCAATAACAGGGACGCCACTGGCCGCATAGCTAAATGGGCCGTCGAGCTTTTACCGTTTGAAATAATATATAATCCACGCGGGCTATTAAATCCCAGGTGTTGGCCGACTTTGTCGTTGAATGGACGGAAGCCGAGCTCCCTAAAGAGTATAGCTCATACTCCAATTGGATTATGTACTTTGACGACTCCAAAATGCTGGCCGGACTGGGGGCTGGCGTCATCCTAACATCTCCTACTGGGGATACAGTCCGCTATGTATTACAAATTTATGTATACAGACTCCAATAATATAGCCAAATATGAGGCGCTGTTGCATGGCCTTCGCACGGCTGTCTCCATGGGTATACAACGACTGGAGGAGCGCGGTGATTCAAACCTCGCAATATCCCAGGTTAATGGAGATTTCTACGCAAAGGACCCAAAAATGGCAGCATATCAAAATGACATATTAAAAATATCAGCTCGGTTCGAGGACTTGAGTTTCATCATTTCGCTCGAGACAATAATCAGGCAACCAACATCCTTGCTCGTATGGGTGCTAAGCGCGACCCTGTGCCACCTAACACTTTCGTGGAAAGGCTCTTCAAGCCATCCGTAGTATGGCAAGGTGAGAGCAAACAAGATAGTGCGGACCTGGTCACACCCCCATCTGCCGAACACAATGCCGATACCGTCCGGGGTCTGGACATCGAGATAACAACCTCTGCTCATGAGATCATGGCTGTCATCACTCCGTGGACCGAACCATTCCTAGCCTACCTCAATAGGCAGGAGCTTCCCGATGATCAAATGAAGCTTGGTGCATAGTTCGATGCTCTAAAGCCTTCAAAGTGCATGAGGGTTTACTGTACAAAAAGAGCACTACAGGAGTCCTTCAAAGGTGTATCTCCGAAGAGGAGGGAAGGCAAGTCTTGGCAGAAATACATGTTGGCCTGGGCGGTCATCACGCCGCAGCTCGAGCCCTCGTAAGCAAGGCATTCAGGACAGGGTTTTTTGGCCCATGGCTCGAGCAGACGCTCAATCCCTTGTTCAATGTTGTGTGGGCTTTCAGCTTTTCGCCAATCAAAGTCACATGCCTCCCACCGCATTACGAACAATCCCCATTACTTGGCCCTTCGTGATCTGGGGGCTTGGTATGGTTGGTCCCCTTAAAGGAGGAAGCCACAAAAAGAAATACTTGTTGGTAATGGTCGATAAATTCACTGAGTGGATAGAGGCCAAACCGGTAAAAACAGCTGAGGCAGAGCTAGTGATTGACTTTATATCCGGCGTGGTCCACCATTATGGTGTCCCGCACAGTATCATCACTGGTACTGGCTCCAATTTTACAGCTGATGAGGTGAAAACCTGGTGCGCTAAGTTGGGCATTAAGCTTGACTATGCATCCGTATACCACTCTCAAACAAATGCCCAAGTCAAAAGGGCCAATGGTCTGATCATGAGTGGCATTAATCCCAGACTAGTGCGCTCTTTACGAGAATCAGACAAGCATTGGGTTGAGGAACTCGATTCCGTACTCTGGGGACTCCGGACCATGCCCAATGTATTGCCCTGCGACATTATTCATGACTCACCTAGAGTGCACATGTATGAAGAGAGAGAAGCCGAATTAGATCGGCAGGATAACCTAGATGGACTCGAAGAAGAACGTGATGTTGCTAAGGCTTGTTCTGCATTTTATCAACAATAGGCTAGGCGTTACCAAAGCAGAGAAGTGCGGGCTAAGACATACAATGTCAGAGAACTTGTTTTACGCCTCCCGGAAAAGAAAAAGGACAAGTTCAAACCTAAATGGAAGGGCCCCTTCATCATAGATGAAGTGCTTACTAGAGGAGCCTATCGCCTTCACAATGCAGCGGATAATCGCCTTGAGTCGAACCCATGGAACGCTGCCCGACTTCGAAGATTCTACGCGTAGTTTGGCCTCCTCAGGTTTCACTTTGGCTAGGTTTTTCCTCTTTTCTATCCCTTTTTGATGGTTTCCTTTTTCTTCTCAATGTATGTTCGGATCAATCGCATTATTAGGGTACACATCTTTAAATGCATACACCCCACCATACATGGGGGCTTCTTTAACGAAGCATATTATTAAAAGCTTATAAGATTCCTTTGTCCATGCCGGTTGTTGTTTTCGCCATTTTATGCACCTCTATGACTTAAGTTTTTGCCAAACTGGGTTGCCTTGCTCCTGTGCTTATACCATATGTTCCTGATTGTTCGGCTAGTGTGTAAAGGGAGTACCTCTACAATTGTTACAACTGGGTCATCCGGATCTGTACCTCAAACGGGTGAAGCCGAAAGCTAGCGTTCTTAAGGGAATAATTGGTCAGCATATAAACGATGAATTGTTTTGGGAACAACTACGGAATCGACTGTCTGTAATTTGGATACGAGCCTAGGCATGCATTATTTAGCATGTCAACCCAAGGAAAGGAACCCCTAACGGAACTATTTTCCTTGGAAGATAATTCTTACATTAAATATTAATATAACATAACTCCCCAAACATATTTTGTCTGTTCGAGCAATATGACTGGATTGCCTAGTTTCCAAAGATACTAAACGTTTCTTAGTTAAACATAGTATACAGAAACACTCCAACTTTTTTGGTTCGGAGGTGAAAACCGAAGGTCTGCGATGACAATTTTTTTACAAGTTTGGCAGGAGATAAGTTTGGTCATAAAGTATATTGATACATAGAATCGAATGCCTACTATTTCTCTACACCACCTATAAGGCTATCTAGCTTACAATCTTCTTGCGAATATTTTGCCGCTATCATTACTTGGTCATATACCAAGCTTACAGTAATTTCCTTCCCATCCGGTCCCTGAGGTCCAACTTGGGCCATATGATTCGGATCGAATCCGGTGTAGTGTGTCTTCACCATGGCCCATGCCTCTCATGCACCTTCCCGGCATGCAGACGTCTTACATAGCTCAAAGCGATGCCGAGCACCCTTAAACAGGTCTGCCAAACCCTCCATACTTTCTGGAGGGGCATCGGATGGCCATATTCTTCATGGCTTTCCGGGCACGCTCGCGCAGCTTCGACAGTTCTTTCAGAACGTCTCTTTGAAGACTGGACACTTCCTCTTCTTGACGGCCGGTTAACAGACCTGTATGAACCGAATTATAACATTATGTATTATATGATTATATCAATACTCCGGATGGTTCAAGAGTCATACCAAATATGCCGCACTTCAACTCTTGGTTCTCCTGCTGTGCGCCCAAGAGTTGATCTTTTAAACTCTTTATCTCTTCGGTCTGTTTCTTCACTTTCTCTTCTAGTTTTTTATCTTTTCCCCCAGTCATTGGGGCACTCTTCATTTCCTCAAGCTCCATGACATCAGCGTTAAGCTGTGTCCGGCTTGTTTCGAGCTCCTGGGACAGTGTGCTGTTTTTCTCCTTGAGGACCTGCAGTCATAAACGATCCTCAAATTGGTTGGTCCCTACCGCTTTAATTCTCGAGGGCTACTGGTATCTATATATCAAAATTGCATAAATTTTCACCTGTATATCCTTTGAGAACAGGCGAGTAACTCCAGTAAGTCCATTCCGGGCAGCTCGGATATACGCGTCCATGGTACTGAGAGCGGTAAACTCTTGCTCCAAAAAGGCTGGGGCGTGTAGGGTCTCTTTTAGGCGACGGTGATTCATCGCACTCTCCACCTCGGAGTTAGTGATGTACACTTCATTCGAATCTTCATGAGGTAGATGAGACGGCGTGATACGTCTCCAACGTATCTATAATTTTTTATTGTTCCATGCTATTATATTATCTGTTTTGGATGTTTAATGGGCATTTATATGCTATTTTATATTATTTTTGGGACTAACCTATTAACCGAGGGCCCAATACCAGTTTTTGTTTTATTGACTATTTTAGAGCTTGGCAGAAAAGGAATACCAAACGGAGTCCAAACGGAATGAAACCTTCACGATGATCTTTCTTGGACCGAAAGCAAACCAGAAGACTTGGAGATGAAGTCGGAGACGCAACAAGGAAGCCACAAGGCAGGAGGGCGCGTCCAGGGGGGTAGGGCACGCCTCCCACCCTTGTGGGCCCCTCATGGATCCCCTGACCTAGTTCCTTCGCCTATACATACTCTTATACCCTGAAAACATCCAGGAGAGCCACGAAACCACTTTTCCACCGCCGCAACCTTCTGTACCCGTGAGATCCCATCTAGGGACCTTTTCCGGCGTCCTGCCAGAGGAGGATTCGATCACGGGGGGTTCTACATCAACACCATTACCTCTCCGATGAAGCATGAGTAGTTTACCACAGACCTTCGGGTCCATAGTTATAGCTAGATGGCTTCTTCTCTCTCTTTGATTCTTAATACCATGTTCTCCTCGATGTTCTTGGAGATCTATTCGATGTAATATTCTTTTACAGTGTGTTTGTCGAGACCCGATGAATTGTGGATTTATGATCAAGTTATCTATGAATATTATTTCGTTCTTCTCTGAATTCTTATATGCATGATTTGATATCTTTGCAAGTCTCTTTGAATTATAGGTTTAGTTTGGCCTACTAGATTGATCTTTCTTGCAATGGGAAAAGTGCTTAGCTTTGGGTTCAATCTTGTGGTGTCCTTTCCCAGTGACAGTTGGGGCAGCAAGGCACATATATTATTGTTGCCATCGAGGATAACAAGATGGGATTTTCATCATATTGCTTGAGTTAATTTTCTCTACATCATGTCATCTTTCTTAATGCGTTACTCCATTCTTTATGAACTTAATACTCTAGATGCATGCTGGATAGCGGTCGATGTGTGGAGTACTAGTAGTAGATGCAGGCGGGAGTCGGTCTACTTGACACGGACGTGATGCCTATGTTCATGATTATTGCCTTACATATCGTCATAAGTATGTGCTTTTCTATCAATTGCTCGGCAGTAATTCATTCACCCACCGTAATATTTGATATCTTGAGAGAAGCCGATAGTGAAACCTATGGCCCCCGGGTCTCTTTTTCATTATATTGAATCTCGTTTACATCTTGCTAGTTTCTGATCTACTATTTTGCAATCTTTACTTTCTGATCTATAAACTAAAAATACCAAAAATATTTACTTTACCATTTATCTATCTCTATCAGATCTCTCTTTTGCAAGTGACCGTGAAGGTATTGACAACCCCTTTATCGCGTTGGGTGCAAGTTGTTGATTGTTTGTGCAGGTTTTCGGTGACTTGTGCGTCTTCTCCTACTGGATTGATACCTTGGTTCTCAAAACTGAGGGAAATACTTACGCTACTTTGCTGCATCACCCTTTCCTCTTCAAGGGAAAACCAACGCAAGCTCAAGAGGTAGCAAGAAGGATTTTTGGCTCCATTGCCGGGGATATCTACATCAAGTCAAGCCATACCAAGTACCCATCATAAACTCTTCTCCCTTGCATTACATTATTCGCCATTCGCCTCTCGTTTTACTCTCACCCACTTCTAAAATTATTTTCAAAAAGATTTGCCTTTTCTTTCCCTTCTTCCCGTATGTCTTTTCGTTTGTGTTTCCATGTGCCTTCTATTTGCTTGCATCTTTGCTTGCTAGAAATCTATTGATATGGATCCACTTAAAGTGTTCTACTTGGATCATCTTTGATCTATATGTGCTCGTGCTGAAACCCCAACTAGTTTAGTTGAGGGAAAATCTTTAGATGAGCATGCTCATTTTGTGCTTCATCGTTTGTCTGAGAAAGGGAAGCTCTTATGGAATCAAATAAATACTTTGCTATGCTATTCTTGGAATCTTTGTGAAATTTATGATTTTACTTGTTGTTCTAAGAACCCTAAAAAAACCTTCCCTACCTATGTGAGTTTAATGATAATGAAATATTATCTTCTTATGCAAAGGGTGTATATAGTTACTATGATATCGAACAAATTGATTATGAAGTTGCTTCTTTGATTGAAAAGTATGATATTACTTTTGTTGCTTTTAAGGGTGCTTATGAAGTTGCTTCTTTGATTGAAAAGTATGATATTACTCTCCACAAATCTGAAAATTTTGACATACTTAAATATTGCTATGAAAACTATGCTCATAATGTCCATGTCAAAGAATTTATCGAGAGAATGACCGTTGATTTGGAAGAAAATAATGATATGCATGAATCTATAGATAATTATGATTCCGATGATTTGATTGAAATATCCCTTGATGAACATGATGCTTGTTATTCTTGTGGCCTTGATGCCAATATTTATGGAGATGAATTTTCTATAGTCCCTTATGTTAAACATGAGATTGTTGCTATTGCACCCATACTCGATAGTTCCTTCGATGAAAAGCATGATTGCAATGATGTTATTATAAATTCTATTAATGTTAATTGTGCTAGTAATATGCAAAACCCTAAGCTTGGGGATGCTAGTTTTGCTATGTCTACTATTTGTTGCAATGATCATGATTGGGGTGATTCTTCTTATGATCTTGAAAATTTGTTTAAGCCCCATGATGAATATGATATTGATAATAATGTTTGAAATAATATTGAACATCGGTTTGGAAGAGTGTCAACTTTAGATCCGACATATTGGAGAATGTTCAATCTTATGAAATGTTTGAGAAAAGTGGGTTTGGAGAGGTCATGACTTTAGTTAATGTTAATCCCACTATTTTGGAAGAGTGTCAACTTCGCATGCATGTGGATCGTGTTAAAAATATGATATGTGATAGCTATATTGTTGAATTTGCTTATGATCCTACATGTAATTATTATGAGAGAGGAAAATATGGTTCTAGAAATCTTCATGTTACTAAATTACCTCTCTTCATGTCGAGATTCCTATTGTCTCTTTCTTTTTCCTTGCATATGTTAGTTTTTGCTTATAAAATGCCTATGCATAGGAAGTATGTTAGACTTAGATGTGTTTGTCACATGTTTTATGATGCTCTCTTTGTGCTTCAATTCTTCTCTTGTATGTGATCATCATTGAAATTATCTATGCCTAGCTAAGGGCGTTAAATGATAGCGCTTGTTGGGAGGCAACCCAATTTTATTTTTGTTCTTTGCTTTTTGACCCTGTTTAGTAATAAATAATTCATCTAGCCTTTGGTTAGATGTGGTTTTATGTTTTAATTAGTGTTTGTGCCAAGTTAAACCTTTAGGATAGCTTAGTTGTGTTGATCCTGCTGAAAATCAGAAACTTTTGCGCTTAGTAAATTAGTTTTGAAAATTTATAGAAACGTGCTTTTGATCTGATTCTTTTTGTTCTGGATTGGTACACAAATTTATCAGGGTTTCCTAATTTGTTAGGATTTTAGTGTTACAGAAGTATTCGAGAGTTACAGATTACTACAGACTGTTCTGTTTTTGATAGATTCTGTTTTTCGCGTGTTGTTTGCTTATTTTGATGAATCTATGTGTAGTATGAGGGGGTATGAAACATGGAGAAGTTGGAATACAGTAGATATTACACCAATATAAATAAAGAATGAGTTCACAACAGTACCTTAAAGTGGTGATTTATTTTCTTATACTAACGGAGCTCATGAGATTTTCTGTCGAGTTTTGTGTTGTGAAGTTTTCAAGTTTTGGGTAAGGATTTGATAGATTTTGGAATAAGGAGTGGCGAGAGCCTAAGCTTGTGGATGCCCAAGGCACCCCAAGGTAAAATTCAAGGACAACCAAAAGCCTAAGCTTGGGGATGCCCCGGAAGGCATCCCCTCTTTCGTCTTCGTCTATCGGTAACTTTACTTGAGGCTATATTTTTATTCACCACATGATATGCGTTTTGCTTGGAGCGTCTTGTATGATTTGAGTCTTTGATTTTTAGTTTACCACATCCTTGCTGTACACACCTTTTGGGAGAGACACGCATGAATCGTGATTTATTAGAATACTCTATGTGCTTCACTTATATCTTTTGAGCTAGACAATATTGCTCTAGTGCTTCACTTATATCTTTTTAGAGCATGGTGATGGTTTTATTTTATAGAAATTGTTGATCTCTCATGATTCACTTATATTATTTTGAGAGTCTTTTAGAACAGCATGGTAATTTGCTTTGGTTATAAAACTAGTCCTAATATGATGGGCATCCAAGATGGGTATAATAAAAACTTCCATAAGAAGTGCATTGAATACTATGAGACGTTTGATTCTTTATGATTGTTTTGAGATATGAAGATGGTGATATTAGAGTCATGATAGTAGAGTAGTTGTGAATTTGAGAGATACTTGTGTTAAAGTTTGTGATTCCCGTAGCATGCACGTATGGTGAACCGTTATGTGATGAAGTTGGAGCATTATTTATTTATTGATTGTATTCCTTATGAGTGGCGGGCGGGGAGAGCAATGGTCTTTTCCTACCAATCTATCCTCCTAGGAGCATGCACGTAGTACTTCGCTTATATAACTAATAGATTTTTGCAATAATTATGTGAGTTCTTTATGACTAATATTGAGTCCATGGATTATAGTGCACTCTCACCTTCCACCAATTCTAGCCTCTCTTGTGTCGTGCAATTTTCGCTGATACGATACACCCACCATATACCTTCCTCAAAACAGCCACCATACCTACCTATTATGGCATTTCCATAGCCATTCCGAGATATATTGCCATGCAACTTTCCACCATTCTGTTTATTATGACACGCTCCATCATTGTCATATTGCTTTGCATGATCATGTAGTTGACATCGTATTTGTGGCAAAGCCACCGTTCATAAAAAAAATTCATACTTGTCACTCTTGATTCATTGCACATCCCGGTACACCGCCGGAGGCATTCACATAGAGTCATATTTTGTTCTAAGTATTGAGTTATACGTAAATAAAAGTGTGGTGATCTTCATTATTAGAGCATTGTCCCATGTGAGGAAAGGATGATGGAGACTATGATTCCCCCACAAGTCGGGATGAGACTCCGGACGAAAAAAAGAGGCCATAAAAAAAGAGAAGGCCCAAATAAAAAAATGAGAGAAAAAGAGAGAAGGGCAATATTACTATTCTTTTTCCACACTTGTGCTTCAAAGTAGCACCATGATCTTCATGATAGAGAGTCTGCTATGTTGTCACCTTCATATACTAGTGACAATTTTCATTATAGAACTTGGCTTGTATATTCCAATGATGGGCTTCCTCAAAGTGCCCTAGGTCTTTGTGAGCAAGCAAGTTGGATGCACACCCACTTAGTTTATTTTTTGAGCGTTCATACACTTATAGCTCTAGTGCATCCGTTGCATGGCAATCCCTACTCACTCACATTGATATCTATTGACGAGCATCTCCATAGCCCGTTGATACGCCTAGTTGATGTGAGACTATCTTCTCCTTTTTGTCTTCTCCACAACCACCATTCTATTCCACCTATAGTGCTATATCCATGGCTCACGCTCATGTATTGCGTGAAGATTGAAAAAGTTTGAGAACATCAAAAGTATGAAACAATTGCTTGGCTTGTCATCGGGGTTGTGCATGATTTAAACATTTTGTGTGATGAACATAGAGCATAGCCAAACTATATGATTTTGTAGGGATAACTTTCTTTGGCCATGTTATTTTGAGAAGACATGATTGCTTTGTTAGTATGCTTGAAGTATTATTATTTTTATGTCAATATTAAACTTTTGTCTTGAATATTTAGGATCTGAACATTCATGCCATAATAAAGAAAATTACATGGATAAATATGTTAGGTAGCATTCCACATCAAAAATTCTATTTTTATCATTTACCTACTCGAGGACGAGCAGGAATTAAGCTTGGGAATGCTTGATACATCTCCAACGTATCTATAATTTTTTATTGTTCCATGCTATTATATTATCTGTTTTGGATGTTTAATGGGCATTTATATGCTATTTTATATTATTTTTGGGACTAACTTATTAACCGAGGGCCCAGTGCCAGTTTCCTTTTTTTTTGCCTATTTTAGAGTTTCACAGAAAAGGAATACCAAACGGAGTCCAAACAGAATGAAACCTTCGCGATGATCTTTCTTGGACTGAAAGCAAACCAGGAGACTTGGAGATGAAGTCGGAGACGCAATGAGGAAGCCATGAGGTAGGAGGGCGCGCCCCCACTCTCGTGGGCCCCTTGTGGCTCCCCTGACCTAGTTCCTTCGCCTATATATACTCTTATACCCTGAAAACATCCAGGAGAGCCACGACACCACTTCTCCACCGCCGCAACCTTCTGTACCCGTGAGATCCCATCTAGGGACCTTTTCCGGTGTCCTGCCAGAGGGGGATTCGATCACGGAGGGCTTCTACATCAACACCATTACCTCTCGAGTGAAGCATGAGTAGTTTACCATAGACCTTCGGGTCAATAGTTATTAGCTAGATGACTTCTTCTCTCTCTTTGATTCTCAATACCATGTTCTCCTCGATGTTCTTGGAAATCTATTCAATGTAATATTCTTTTGCGGTGTGTTTGCCGAGATCCGATAAATTGTGGATTTATGATCAAGATTATCTATGAATATTATTTGGTTCTTCTCTGAATTCTTATATGCATGATTTGATATCTTTGCAAGTCTCTTGACACGGACATGATAGTAGTAGATGCAGGCAGGAGTCGGTCTACTTGACACGGACATGATGTCTATGTTCATGATCATTGCCTTAGATATCGTCATAACTATGCGCTTTTGTATCAATTGCTCGGCGGTAATTCATTCACCCACCATAATATTTGCTATCTTGAGAGAAGCCACTAGTGAAACCTATGGCCCCCGGGTATATTTTCCATTATATTGAATCTCGTTTACATCTTGCTAGATTCCGATCTTCTATTTTGCAATCTTTACTTTCCGATCTATAAACCAAAAATACCAAAAATATTTACTTTACTGTTGATCTATCTCTATCAGATCTCACTTTTGCAAGTGACCGTGAAGGGATTGACAACCCCTTTATCGCGTTGGGTGCAAGTTGTTGATTGTTTGTGCAGGTATTCCTTGACTTGTGCATCGTCTCCTACTGGATTGATACCTTGGTTCTCAAAACTAAGGGAAATACTTACGCTACTTTGCTGCATCACCCTTTCCTCTTCAAGGGAAAACCAACGCAAGCTCAAGAGGTAGCATGGCGCCACCCCCGTATGCCCCCTCGTCCTAGTTGACGAGTTCGGCATCACATTGGCTGCGGCTCGGCTTGCTAGGATCTTTGGTACGGTTCGCCGTATACCTCTCCTGAGATGATAGAGGGAGGATGAGAATGACAATTCGGCTTTACGCCCATGTATGAAATAAAGGAATATACATTTTTTGTGATGGAGCGGGATCGGTGGCGCTCCGGGCTTCCTTTCGCTTCACACGTCCACCCCGTGAGGGTGCCGTCCTTCTTTTTGTTGCTCGATCTTGGGTACGGCTCGCCGAGCACCGATCCTACAAGGAACGGTATAGTGTGGAGGGTACGTTGTGAACGGAAATGTCTCTCTTCTTAAATGATTTCCGAACACTTACCTTAACCAAGGGGTAGAGATCAGGGTAATCAGCCATAATGGCTACTTCCGAGCCGTCAAGGCTCACCTGGTAATAAACTCCATCTTCAAATTCTACAAACATATCCGGGTTCTCATGAAATTCGGGGTCTTCATGGCGAGCATGGTCCTCTGGTTGGGGGGGACAATAGATGTTCTCGACTATCTTCCTCCATGACTGTTTTGAAGCAGCCAGAGTATTCGGTTAGTGCATCCCAATAATAAAAAAAGTGTTGAATGATTAAACTTACCCAGTCAATGGGGTTGTACATGGAGAAACCATCCTGGCAATTTAAACGGGCGAAGTCTTCTACTTCTCCTTTATAAAGGTCCACCAGCATGGCAACCAATGCGGCTTGGTTATCCGGACCCTTTCACGTATAGCGAGATGCGTCGTCCTCCCCATTGTAGTTCCATAAAGGAGCCACTCTGGATTGAAGAGGCTGAATACATCACTTTATCGCAATGGCCATGACTTCAATGATGGAGAGTCCAGAATGGGTCAATAATCTGACCTTGCTGACCAATCTCATCACTTCCGCACTATCCTCTTGTCCGAAGGACTTGGGGCGCCAGCTGAATAGCTTCTTTAGAGGGGCGCTGGAGAATTCGGGAAGTCCGTGCTGAACAGGGTCCGGAAGAGGAACATCCTTAATGTAAAACCATTCCGAAGACCATTCTTTGGACCCCCTCTTTGGAGTCCCGACTAGGTAACAGGATCTGGCTATGCGCCATACTTCAACGCTGCCGACTTCAAATATAGATCCTTCGCCCTGGTGGTAGGTGACAAGGCAAAAGAACTTTTCCATAGTTCGAAATGAGCCTCGCAACCTAAAATTAATTCGCAAAGAGCAAAAAACCCAGAAATATGCAGAATGGAACCCGGTGTGAGGTTGTGCAGCTGGATCCCATAATATTCCAATAGACCCCTAAGGAAGGGGTTGATCGGGAATCCTACGCCCCTCAGAAGGAATGAGATGAAGCACACCCTATCCCCTTGGCTAGCGTTAGGAAAATTTTCTGCCAATGCACCATCGCCCATAAATGTTAATCCTGCCCGTAGGAAGACTAGATCCGTGGGGGAAAGATATCCTTACGTCTGGAGACGATTGAGCTGAAGATGGGATACAAAACAACTTTGCCAATCTCCCTCTTCAGGGCCATGCGGACGCGAGGAGGAGCCAGGGACACTAGCCTTGGTTTGAGGTTTTTTCATGGTTTGCTCTATTGCTCTTAGGGCGATGTGGGATGGCATTGGGGGATCTGACCTTGTTATATAAACGCCACTCGTGCCTATTAAAAGGGTTAAAATATGAACATAACGGACCGTTCGCGTTCGCTTAGACGCGGGGAAATCAAGGCGACGACGGGAGAATCATAAAGACTAGATACAGAAGTCGATGCCGGACTATCATCTATCCGGAGTATGGTGGAGAACCCACCTTGCAAAGCCGAAGACTTATATCCGCATACTATATCATCATTGAAGGCAAGTTCGGGGGCTACTGAGGGAGTCCTAGATTCGGGGGTCCTCAAGTGTCCGTCCCAGGAGTATGGGCCAGGTTGGATGGGTCATACAAGATCAAGCTGAAGACTATCCTTCGTGTCCATGTGGGACTTCTCCATACGTAAACTACAAGATTAGAGTCCAGATGTATCATTTCCTTCCCTGATGAACCGACCTTGTACAAACCCTAGGCCCCTCCGGTGTGTATATAAACTGGAGGGGTTAGTCCGTAGAGGCTATCCACATTACTATCATCAGAATATTCACAGGCTAGACATCTAGGGTTTAGCCCTTACGATCTCGAGGCAGATCAACTCTTGTAATATCTATATTCTTCGAATATAATCAAGCCGGAGTAGGGTTTTACCTCCTTTAAAAGGGCCCGAACCTGGGTAAACATCATGTCCCTTGGTCTCCTGTTACCATTGATCCTTAGACGCATAGCTTGGGACCCTCTACCCGAGATCTGTCGGTTTTGACACCGACAGTCGGCGTTGGATGGCGTTCGGGGTTTGGACAGCTACGACCCGATGGATACCGGCAGTTTGGGGTCAGCCTTGGATATGCCCTTACCAATGCCCTTGTTCTTGTTACATACAAAAAATCCCCTAAAATAATCTTATGATTAGATTGATGAGGTCCGAACGGGACCATGATGGAAGAAAAGATCAGGAACAGTTCGACTCGTTACCATTGGGATGTGGACTATAGGATAATATACCAGCTAACCACTCGAATAAACTTTCACTACTAGGGAAAAGCCTAGTAGTAGCGCGGGTTAAAGAGCTAGTAGTAGCGTGGGTGCCCGCGCTACTACTACGGCGCTACAGGTAACTTGTAGTAGTAGCGTGGGTGCACCCGCGCTACTACTACGTTTGTTAGTAGTAGCGTGGTTGCCACCCACTCCACTACTATTAATTTCAAAAAGAAAAAAATCTCAATATCATGGCTGTTGTCAATGGCAGCAATGGTTCGATCCAGCGAGGTAGGGGTCGCCGGAGGTGCAGAAGTGCAGCGACAGACCAGATCCAGTGACGGCTACTGCAAAGGGCCCAGATCCATGGACGAGAAATGCGCGGCATGGGGCTCCTCTTCGTAGCAAAGGCAGCGAGCTCCTGGTCGTCCATGGCAACGACCTGCACGGGCAAGGACATGGGAGGGTGAGTCAAACCAGAGGGAGAGAGATAGAAAGAAAAACGAGGGAGAGAGGAAGGAGATGGAGGTAGCAGCGGGGTTGGTCGTCGGTGGTGAGGTGCTCCGACATGGTGGCATGGAGATGCGGGGAAGATCGGTGAGCTCCGAGATGTCGGCTGCCTCTGTTAGTGCCATGGAGGAGGAGGCGCACATGGGTAGGAGGTCCATGTGAGAGCCTAGGGAGAGAGGGGGGAGAGTGACGAGGGAGAGGAAGGATTTGGGGGAGGAGATGGGGATTTCAAGGCTCTTAAAAACCATGTACTTAGTAGTAGATAGGAGTATAAACCCGCGCTACTACTATCAACTTAGTAGTAGCGCGGGTATATACCCCTCGCTACTACTATGGCATGTCCCCAGGGGGCACGGTAGACACCACTTAGTAGTAGCAAGGGGTATAAACCCGCGCTACTACTATCAACTTAGTAGTAGCAATGGGTATAAACCCGCGCTACTAGTAATTAGCAGTACGACGGGTATAAACCTGCGCTACTAGTAAGCGTCTACCTATAAGCTTTTCCCTAGTAGTGTTTGGACAGAATCGGTGTATAGGGTGACGTCTGCGCGCGTGACGGGCGGCTCGTTGATTCACCGACACCACTCTGGCCTAATGCTTGCATCATGACCGCAGGTACGTGGCTGTGCGTACCAATCAAACTGGGTTCAGCATGGTAGCTACAAGCCTTGATGCTAGACGTTTGCGCTGAACTAGTCAATGTGTACGTGCAATGCACGTTAATTTGGAAGTATATTAAGTGCATGCATATATTATGTAGGATATTATTTGCGTGTTATTATGTGATTAGCACTATATTTGGCATGAAATTAACTGCACGCTAAACATGTTGAGCGCTCGACATTGAAGCAATCTAGGTCATTGGATTGACATGATTTGATGGCCGGGATTAATTGGATCTGCCCCTTTGGGTATTTTTATATTGGTATAGATATAGATATATATGTCGTAAACCTTTTTATATGCTTTTATTACATATTCTACCACATTGTATTTTCTAATTTGATCGGTTCATCAACATTGCTATAACAACAATCAAGTAAGGCTGCACGTACAATACAAATGCTTGCACAAATCATGTGGTTATTTACACACTTTATATTGCAACAGCAAAATCCTTGTGGTTGTGTGCTAATTTGTGACTGAGTGTTTCTCTTATCACATCTTTATACTATTATAAGCACTTTACAGATTAGTGTATATTTGCAATTCGTTATTCAATCAGTCTGCGCTACCTTTGCTCGAACTTTAGGTGCTTGACGAAGATGAAGAAGAGGAAGGCAAAGAGGGCGATGACGACCAAGTGCAGGTAGGTGATAAGGTGGAAGTAGCGAGCCTCGAGGCCAAGATAGCCCTCGAGGAACTCCCGCACCGTTTGGTCTGGCTGCCCCGGCACACGGATCAGCTCCATCCGATCACCCAATTGTGAGAACATGAGCCCGTATACTGTCCATGCCGCTGGATTAGCCCAGTACACCCACCTCCACCATATTGGGATCAGCTGCATCCATATTGCCATAGTTTTTTGTTTTCTACGTTAGGCATGGACAAAATTTCATAACCTTTTTAAAACATTTTCATTTTCAAGAAAAGTTCAACATTGGATTATATTATGAGCCTATGTGTGGTTTACTTATGAATTCCACGAGTCCATCATAATTAAGGTGACATGGTTAGGGATATATCAAGTAAGTGAGAGTAGTACCTCTCTTCCAATGATGAAGCCGGAGAATACATTCCAAAATACGTAGATAAGGAAGGACAATCCGGCAGCCATCTCAAGGTTAGGTGTTAGTGCCACTGTCATCATCCCATATAGTGTGTAATACATGAAGCTTAGCGTCATGTAAAGGACAAACCAAAAGAACTTTACAGTGGTCATCTGGAAACCTATCATTGGGTATACAATCGAGGCAAATACGAGTACTTGGACAAGGATATAAGGCAATTCAATTGCCATCTACAAACAGAAGCCCATCATCAGAGTTAAGAAACATATGCCAATCATTCTAGGTTATGATTATATATTTTAATTTTGAAGTGGTGATAAAGAAACATTACCTGAGCTATGGTGTAGGCCAAGGTAGAGTACATGCCCGCCGCCTTTTCTCGGTAAAGAACAACTCTCTCCATTACCACAACCGGTTGCAAACTGGTGCAATTATTGAAGCCCAAGAAAAGTGATGATCCATATACAACTCCTAGTATGTTGAATACATCTTGTTGTTGTGTTCTGTTGCACATGAATACCAAGTTATGATCAAATTGAGACATGGTAAGTTTGCATGAGAGAAAATCAATAGGCTTGTCGTCGTTCCTGCTTACATGGTTGAGCCAATTTTCCAGAATACAACTCCAAACAAAATTGATACAACAAACGTGTTTAGAAAACGAACACCGTTGTGTTCTACGTTTTTCCAGTATGCACATCTTTGTTTCCATAGGCAAGCCACATATTGTGTCATAAAATTCTGCCAGTATCCTCGGGGAAAATATAGATCCTCCATGTTTGGTTTTGGGTGCCCAAGCTCAGTAATTAGATTCATGTTGTCCCTACAGAAACAAGGTACACATTTGTCGTGTTATTCGTTTCCATGTTCCTCAAAGAATTTAGCAAGATGGTTGATATACCTTTATGATCATAATGCTTACCTGTATAGGTAGGAGCTCCGATAAATTTCTGCATAGTCCACTCCAATATCATATTCTGTTGTGGGTGAACTTATGTCCAATACCCATGATGCTGGATTTTGTCCCTCTTTTATTCTAGGAACACTAGGTATACCCTGTGACAAAGCAAATTTGGTATTTTTGTCTACATATTTTGGATAGAGTTTCACTATTAGGAAATCTTACCTCGAAATAGTTGATCATGTTGCTGGACAACGGACCTAATGAACCACTATATATGATTTGACCGCCTCTTTTCATAAGCAAAAGCTGCAACAAATTGAATTCAAGTTGAGAAAGATAAATTTCTAGTGTTCCTCATAATTAAAACAAAAGGATAACTGGCTATCATTAGCAATTTATTGTAAAACAAAAAATTTGACCCTAGTGACGAGGGACAACTATATTTGACGCTTTGTTTTGGCAAAATCATGGTTAGGTTCTATGTAATACATAGTTGGATACTATTTTCAGTCTTTCAGTCTTAACATCACATGCCCATTCTTTTTCTTTCTTCATGTTGTAGTAGAATTTTCTTTCATATGTTACAATATAGACTTACTCGTACCTCATCAAATGATTCAAATATCCCAATGCTTGGCTGATGTATTGTGCATACAACAGTTCGTCCAGTGTCTACTGTCTTTCTTATTGTTCTCATGACAATTGCTGCAGCACGGGCATCCAAACCAGTGGTCGGCTCATCCATAAATATGATGGAGGGACTAGCTACCAACTCCACGGCTATTGTTAGCCTTTTTCGCTGCTCGGCTGATAGGCCCGTTACTCCTGCCATACCCACCATGGCATTCTTCAATCCAGTTAATTCAACTAGGTCCATTACTTCATCTATAAATATCTAAAGAAGGTTTGAAGAGTAATCTTGTGAGATCCGATGTTATATATTAGCTTCAAAGATGGTAAAAATGCAAGAGGTCAATGGTCATACATCTCTTTCATGAGATTTGACGTTTGCTGGCAGTCGAAGCCATGCAGAGAACTGTAGTGACTCATGGACAGTCATGTTAGGGGAGTGAATATCGTTTTGTTCGCAATAACCTGAGATCCTTGAGAATGTCTCCTGCTTCTTTGGGTATCCTTCTATCCTAATAGTACCTTCAATATATCCTCCAGTTTTTCTTCCAGCCAAAACATCGAGCAATGTTGTCTTTCCAGCACCGGTGATCCCCATCAAAGCTGTTAATACTCCTGGCCTAAAAACACCACTTACATCTTGTAGCAGTTGAAGTTTTTTCTCTAATACTCCATTCTTAATCATCTCCTGGTGGAAGATATGCATACATTTGGTCAATAAGTTACTAGAATGGATACTATTTAGTAGTGAGTAGAATGTACGCTTCTATTTAATATGGCACGATATGCTTAAGATCTTACCTTAGGCATATCGACAAAATAGTTGATATGATCAAAGAAAATGGAAAGAGGCTGAAACAGGAGCACAAGTTTACTAGTTGATGTATTGCTAGTTCCAATTTTGTGGTTCTTGCAATCCATCTTTAACTTCGTTGCACTGGCATTAACTTGATGCTTGTGTGGAGCTGCAAATCATAGACAATTAGGATGATTTTGTTTGCATTTGTGTTTCAACACTTATGCAGATTTTGATAGATTGGATATATACATTTCATGAACTCCAACGCAAATATAGTGAGGATGTTGAAGACCATCGAGAATCCAAATAAAATGATGACACAAATCCAATACCAATGCCACTTTGTGAGCAACCCCCTTATCTCAAGGATAGCTTCACCAACTGTATTAGCATTTGCATAGTAAAACTCCTGTCAACATGAATGATCATCACCATTAGGTCACAGAGTAAAATTTATTGCTCTATACATTGGATCAAGAGTGATAGTTGAATTGACTGCTTACAGTAGCCCATCTTTCATCAAGGAACTCATTTAGGGCAACATCATTTTGTGCATAGGTGAATGGGGATATCCAACATCCCCACTGCAACCATGGCTGAAGATTATCTATTTTGATGTATAAAACCAGTGAGGATATTAGCTCAACACTTGTATTCAAACATGAATTGTTTGTTATAGGGTTGTCAAGCATCTTATTTATTATGACTAAAACATCTAACCTTTAGATATGACAAAGCCTCCAAATATGTACATTGCTATAAGAGCTGTGGTGCTTAGCATGTTTGCCATTACTTGTGTTCTTCCTATTGCTGCTAAGAAACGATAGAGGCCCATTGACATTTGATGTGTCGCAAAAAGTACCAGAAACTGCTGGATAAATCTGTAGGAAGCAAGATAACTCTTTTTTCATTACAGCCTATTCAAGCATTGTGACCATTAGATACTAAAATGACCAATAGGAGTACCTGAGGAAGGAAGGTGCATAGCCAATCACATAGTAGGTTAGGCTGGTCCAAAGACATGTCTCTACTAGTGACATTGGGATGCTGATGAGGAAAATTGAACAAAGAAGTGCCCATCCCGGTAATGCTAGTAACTCCCTTTGCTTGTAGAAAGTCGGGAGTCGCTTTATTGTCATTGCAATCTCAGTCATACCATTTATATTTACTATCACAATAGCTATAAAGAGGGACCCCATGTACTTGTTGGCGTCAAGTACATTTTTATGTTTCATATTTGTTCGAAGGAAAACCGTTGAAATCACAAAAGCCAGAATAACTATTTGTATAGTCTTGAATATGTGAAGTGGGGAGTTTCTTTTGAGAAATAATACTTCCCTTAAAAAGCATGCTTTGAAAATATTCCATCTGGAGATACTACGGGTTGCACTTTTTTTAATCTCCTTGTGTTTTCCCATATTGTTCGGCATGTAGAGGCTATCTTCGACAAGTTGAGGGTGATAGGATGAACGAAAGGATTCTGAAAACTTCTTTATTGGCCAGTATTGATACTTATTTTCATCACCAATCCAGTATTGCTTTTGATCCATCTTAGAAGTCACCTGGATAGATGGTGAAAAGTTATGTCATACATTATTATGCTAAGAAAATTATATATAGATTACTACATTTTGCAGATAGAATTATGACTCATCTATTGCATGTTACTTGCTTGTATTAATGCACTCACTATCCTTAAGTTATTTTGAACATCACTTTGTTAAGGAATAAATTGTTAGCACTATTGTTTTATTTAATAGTCCCTTGTCACGAGAGTTGATAGTCTAGTACCTCTTGAAGGAAATCAGCTACATTCTTCCTGTCGGGGCATTTGAATCCCATTATTCCGAAAAAACTGATAGCATTTTCTCGAGGACCATGATATACAATTTGACCTTCACATAATAGGATAATGTCATCAAATAATTCCAATGTCTCGGGAGGTGGTTGCAGCAGTGAAATAACCATGGTGAGATCCATCAGATGAGTCATTTGTTGGAGAAATTTTAAAATCTCATATGTGGTGGAGCTATCTAGGCCTGTTGATATATCATCCATAAAGAAGCATCGTGCCAGACCAACTAGCATCTCTCCTGCATTGAAAATTTCATCTTGAAATGCAACAATAATGATAATTTGGAAAAGGAAAACTAATATTGATTATTTAAAAATATTTTTGTTTATTTAGATTTGGCACTACCATGATCAAACATATTTATTTTTTATAATTGCCATATCTATAAGCATAATTGGTTGTTTTATGCTATATATATATATATATATATATATATATATATATATATATGTCTTAAATGCAGCTTATTGCAATGTGGATACCTTCTAGTAGTGTAGATAATTTCTTGTTACATCATTTTAACAGGTTCAAAAAATAGTTTTGTTGAATCCTAAGTGTTTTCTTACATTATGAATGCCTATAAGCTTTGCGTACCAATTTCATCATGAAACAAGTGTGTGCAATTGATCGAGCCTCAATCTCGATTGAGCTTGATCGATGTGGACGAACATTTGCTCCACTTATTACCAATTTTTTTACCTTTACGGATGGTGATTAGTTATATCTAATATTTAGGGTTGCTCTTTTGTAGTAGAAAAGTACCAAACCTATTAAGGAACTACTTTTTCTCGGAGAACAATATGGAGTTCACCCGGAAGAGAAAATTGTGCAGTATGTCATTGGCCCACTACCAAAATATTGTTTTCCTTGTCCATTTAATCTAAAATATCAAGAACTTTGATGGTTTAGCTTTGAATCTTTCTTAGTTTACAATAGTAGACTACTCATATCAACAAGGAATTTCTTCTTCTCATATAGCCCATTTGGAAGTTGATCCCGGGTGCACAAGAGTGAGAAAAAAGTGTGCATAAAAGAATTGTGTTGATCTATGAGGCCAGTATAGACCCTACCAGGTGTAATGACACGAACTACCTTTTGTTTTATCAGGCAATATTGTACACAATATGGTGTTTGTTAAGGTGATAGAATTTTACTTGTGGGAATTAGTATGCCTAAAGTCGTGGAAAATGCACTCTAGGAAGTGGGAATAGAGGGAGATGCGAGGAACAAGATACATAGCACAAAAAACTAAAATGCTTACCGATTGTGGCTCTTTTCTTTTGTCCTCCTGATATACCTCTTCTCAACTCATCACCCACTAGGGTATCAGCACAATCAGACAAACCAAGTATCTACATTTACACATAGATTTTTTTGTTATGTTACCAAGGCATGTGTTAAATTGAGAGATTACAAAGTTACCTTAATAATATAGTTTGTTGTGAGATTGCTTCCTTCTCCAAAGGTGCTAGTCTACAGAAAAAGTAATTTAGTAACCGGGAACCGGATTCTAGTTGTACCAAAATTGGCAGAAAATAAAATTATATCACCTTCATAAACGAGTCAAGATCTTGGTTCACTTTGTTGATGCGACCATGCTTACTTATTATACCTTCTCCTAGCATCCCTAAAGTGGCATTTCCAAACAAGAATTTTATGTTAGTATTTATGTCACACGAAAAAGAAACTCCTTGAACATCTTCAGGGATACTTCTTCAGTTACATTGTTTGGATTTGTTTTATAGATTAGCTCATTCATATATGATAGAAGCTACAAAATATATGTAACACCAGTAGCACACGATGCCCAAGAGGGTTCCTCACCAAACTCATTATTGGTTCCCAACATCTTGGAAGAGAAATCAATCGTCTCCCTGACGGTCATGTCAGCATTGTGAAGATCATATTGGCTAATATAAGCATGCATGTATTGAGGTGTTGAGAAATTGACTTCTTGCCCATTGTACATGACCTTTCCTTTGAGCTATTAAGAGAAGTGACATCAAGAAACACACAGTTTTGGTTAACCAATAATGCTTTTCTTGTTAGTAAGTGGTTGTAGTGGATAGTAGATGACACAGTCTACCTTCAAAGAAGAATCCAACTTCTGTGCAAGTGCTTTTAAAAAAGTTGTTTTCCCGGAACCAGGAGCTCCTAGAAGAAGTGTCATCCTGATTATGTTGGACCACAAAATTTTGGATGGCAGGTGAGTAAATTAGTGAAAGATGAACATTTTATTTTGGAACTTTATGAAAGTGCATGTGTCCAATGGAACACTTAACATAGATAAATAGTTTGTATAAATAATCATTATTGGTTTAGTAATAAGTAGGCACATGATTACCGCGATGAACGGATTGTCCCGCTCGCTCCATTTATAATCTTGATGGGTTCTTTCCTTGCAGTACACATGTGTGAATATGTTGCCAATTCCTACATAATAAAGAAGATTATAATGATGGTTCTCAATGTGATTTGTGAAATAATATGCATATTGAATGAAACATCTGGATTTAGACATACATATGCGATATGATAGAGATGTTAAATTGAATGACCACATGCATTGTCATTTTGGTTTGGAAATAAACTTATGAACGTTTTTTATCAACTCCTGGAAAATGGATGCTAGAGATGTAAATTTTTTGAATCATATAGGAGAACTGCATGTGATCACAATGGAAGAAAAATGGAAAAAAAATAGAGTCTTAGCAGTACAATGAGGAGTGGCAAAACCAAAATACCCTAAAACGACCAACCGTGGAGAGTCAAAAGAAAATATATGAAACCTACAATGCAGACAAGAAAAAACATTTACTTAAGCAACCCCAAAACAAAACAAAACCTCATCACAAGCTACTAGTCAAGGCATTTATCACCAACTCCCCTCCATTGACAAGCAACACACTTGATCTACTCAAGGTATGTACTTGTATCTACATCAGGGTTAAATTTTCTTTGTCAATTTGAAATAGGTTGACATACACAGAATCGTCATCGCAACTCTCTCGATATTTTGGGATACCATACATCCCAGACTTGCTCTAGAACTACTATTTTACAGAAATGCCATTTTCCTTTCTGTGGTTTGCAAACTAATAAGATGCTTCTCATTTTGCATTATAGTTTCCAAATTCCAAAACCTTGAGTTTTATACGGTGCCCTCTAGTAAATATAGATTGTCTATTTTATCAATCGAAAGGTTAAAATCAATATATATTGATCCGATAGCCGAGCAGTACCATCACAAAGGAAACATGAGCGACATTGAGGGCTTTAGGAATAAAACAAGAAGTATGAGAAATTAATCCCTCAACTTGTCGGTATCATTGTAAGGTGGTCATCTTTGCCCATGTCTTCACAAAAAAACTAGGCTTTTAAGGCGGTGAGATGGGGAACACAGGACCGCCGTCAGTGCAGCATGTTACCGCCATCCTCATCGGTAGGACCTAATCACCGATGGTGGGGGGGGGGGGGTAGATACCATTGGCTTTCAAGTGAGCGAAGACATTTGATAAATTATTGCTTCATGTAGAACAAAATTCTAGCATGGGTACTTGATTTTGGTGGATTGAACCATTTCCTCTCAAGTCAAGAGACATGTTTTGCCCTGAATTACCCGTGAACTAAAAAACTCATACACAAACTAATCAAGAACATTGAAAATTGCAAGCAACTCTACATGCACTAAGTTACATTGTTTAGTATTTTCTCAACAAATAAGCATAACATCGACAATCGGACATAGGCCCCAGGCTTCACTTTTGTTTAGTAGCTTCGAAATGTTTCATTGTCTGATGTCCTTCTTCGATGCATTTGATTTTCTATTCATTGGTGCTTACTGGACATCAATAGTAGTATCTTGGGTGACAACGATATTCTACTTACTGATTCGCTACATCTAATCTATAATACCTAAATAGTTCATCCCCACTATGTGATTTCTCTTGACATGCACACTATCCACATCAACCATGACCCACATTAGCCATACTACACCTCATGCATTCGCTCAATGGACCAGGTCAACAATTTTTCCTTTAATCATTTAGTTTAATATGGATGGTGTATCAGTCGTTTAATTGGAGACTTACAGCATGGCACGCATCTAACCCTTCCCCTTCGTCCTCTTCACTTCCCCTCCCTCTTCAGTTTCCATCTTTCTTTTTTATAATCATAATTGGCAACCGAAGAACACCACAAGGTAACCACTATATGCCATCGTGGCCACTAATGCCCTGATTATCTTCCCCGTTGATGCTCTCAGTTTTCCCCTCCGCCATCCCTTTTGAGACAAGAACGTGAACCACCATCTTCCACCACAAATGCATATTGAAGGGGCAGTTGCCTTTCCAGAGGCCATTAGTCTTCTCCATGGAGTCAATTGAGCCGCCGAAGAACTAGATGGAATCGATATGCTAGATGTCTGCTCACCATAGTTAGCCTCCCCAATTTTCCCTACGCCTACTCTAGCTTATTCTCTATTTTGTTAGGTTTTGCTCCTGCTGCAAAGGGGCCAGACGTCCTTCTGGCAAGGCTATTAGTTTATTGGTTCTTACAAAGTTGGATTCTTCCTTGCTACATGGGATTCTTGCTGGTCGCATTGGTAGAAAAGCTCCCATATCTCAATTTTTTTCACAGTGAGTTGATGTTAGTTTCCATACTTATTCAGAGAGCATAGGATTCCGATTGATTATATTTGTTACAGTCCAAAACTACAACATTCCTGTGCTAGATGTGAGTTTATTTACAAATTTGGTCAGATTCCAACAGCCTTGCTACAAGTGTGCTCGACGATTTTCTGATGGTGGCACGGATGTTCATCTAGGACGATTTGGTGTTTCTTGCTAGCAGTATTTTTGCTGCTCCCGTTAATTGACATTTACCCAAAAAAATACCCTACAGGGTGCCTCAAACGCGGCTGTTGGCTTCGTACTGTGCGGTCCTCCGGTCAGGTATGTTTCTGGCTTTGTTTAGCTTTAAATATTAATTAACCGAGCTCAGGATGTTTCTTCCCATATAAACATACAAAAGATGATCGGCTCAGTTCTCTTATTTCTCCTATGACCAAAAGAGTATCAATGGTTTACGCAACAACAACAAAATTGGCTTTAGGCATGCTTCCGGCTGCCTGGGCACTTGGTGTGAGGCTTCTGTACGACATTATTGTTTCAAGTAACCTTTATTTAGATTGCTACTACTGTCATAGTATCTATACTACAGAGTTAAATCACCCTGAAAGCCAATGGTGTTGTCTTTTGGTCAGAGTCAACATATCAAGACTTTCCCTACTTCCTAATCATCCACGGATTCAGCAAACTGTTCATTGCAAGGCAGTTTCAACAGTGTCCATCTTTGAAAATCCGAACTTTACTGGGTTACCTTGCAAAAAACTACTTCATCGATTTTATTAGTCTATCATTATCTCATTTGGTTGATAGTTCAGATCTCAACTCCGGATGCATGACTCTTTAATTTCAAGTCTTAGAGATAATAATAATAATTTTACTTATTTAGCATAATACAAGGTGCAGACAACTATATGAGGAAAACAGATGGAAAATGGTACTAAGAAAGTTGTTTTTGGAATGGGCCGATAACCTATGAGTAAGCCCATTAACAGTCAGCAGTTTCATGTTATCAGATTTGTTTTTGGAAATTATATGAAAATGTACATTTTCTTCTTCTTTTCTATCTGTAGGCTGCATTTCTTATTTCTTTTTAGGTTGCTCTCAACCAACAATTGATTCTTAAAAACTGTTCCGCAGCAACGCGGGCATCATCTAGTTGTGCCTAAAGCATATGTGTTATGTGTATAATTCGTAAGTATTCCATGAGCCAAGAATACCTGAACTACAATAGTGAGAGCCGAGCGAGCCAGTGCGAGAGCAACAAGTCAGGATGTGGCTAGGGCATAACAGCGATAACTGCAGGGACCGACGAACTCGACAAGTGGTGATTGTGACGAGGAGTCATCCTATTCCATGAATAGTGGAATGGCCGAGTAAATGTGCATCACTCCACCATGCGCCGACCCATTGTCTGATAACACTCGGTTATTCTCTTTTTGTCGTATTTACGTTTTTTTGCGAGTTACACACACAAGCAATGGGGCAGCATGTACGGAGTGGTCCTAGCGCACCGAAGGCCTCTTACACACAACCCAATTTATTTATTTTATTCCAAAAAATAAATGTGTATATACATCATAGAAAAAATTGCACGCGCTTAAAAGATGTTCAAAAATGTTCGGGGATTTTCAAGATGTCCTTGAAATTGAAAAATAATCACGATTCTAAACACATGTTCGTGTTTTTTTCAAAAATATTTATAAATTTTAAAATGATCATGAATTTGAAAAAATCATTAATTTAAAAATAGTCCATGACTGTTTTCAGGATTAAGAAAATGTTTGCGGATTTCAAAAAAGTTCATGCATTTTAAAATGTCAATGGATTAACAAATATCCACAATATTTAAAAGTGTCCATGAATTTGAAAAATACACATGAATGCTTTCACAAAATCATGGGTTTGGAAATCTTCTGCGCATATTTGGACAAAAAATGCCCATACTAACTTGAAACATGTTCACTGCATATTTAGATATGATCATGCATATTTAGAAAATGTTACGTGTATTTGAAACCTGTTCATCATATATGTGAGAAAACATTGTGTATTTGAAAATATCCATCATGTATTTGAAAAATGTTACTTCTTCCATCCGAATTAATTGACGCTACCCCTATATAATGTCTATTTTACATTGCAGTATTGTATTTAGATAGCATCACATATTTGGAAATTGTTTGGTGCGTTTTTAAAAAAATGCTCACTTGCGTATTATTAGTTATTTATATATAAAAATGTAAAGAGAAAAAATTAGAAGGAAAATCCAAAAAAAGTAAAAGTAAAAGAAAATTAACTGGTTAAAAAGGACAAAATATATTAAAGTAGAAGCAAAAAAGAAAAAGGAAATATAAAAGCAACTGAAAATCCAAAAAAAAATTGAAACCCAGAAGCACGGAAACCTGGACTGAAATAGACAAAGGAACATGCAAATAGAAAAAACAAAATAGCACATCCAGAGGGACTATCGCGCGATGGTCATAAGAAAGAAACATAGGCGGGCCATCCATAATGATCGGGAGTTGCATGACTAAAACGCCACGTTGAGCGGTGTAACATGGAAGATCCTATTTTGCCGCCCGCGGGCAGCAAATGGTGGAGGCAACACCCGTACCGACGTACCGTCGCCAGTTGAGCCGGTCCACATACGGGATTCGCGTGATGTTTCATCGACATTGTTCGCGACAGCTATTTCTCGCTTTAAGCGAGACAATAGCTTGCTCTCGCATCGGCGTCTACAGTGATAAAACAACAAAAGTTAGAGATAGAGGAGTGCGCGGGCGGGGGAATTCGATCCCAGGAGACTAAGCTACTGTGGGTTTATTGATGAAATATATGGCACGCCTTACTTGAGTCGACATGGTCTGGTTTTCTCCACGCTTTTCTTCTTATTTTTTTCATCATTTTTTCTCTGTTTTAAAATACAAGTATTACTGGTTTTCCAAAAATGGGTTTCCTGTATATATTTTTAACATTTTTTAAACGATCAACATGTATTGAATACATGGTCAACATTTTTTCTATAGATATTTAACATTTTTCAAATGCTTGATTAACTTTTTGAAGAGTGCTTTTAGTAATGTATATATTTAGAATATATAAAGTATAAACAAAAGTAAGAAAAATAAAAGTAAAAAAGAAAACAGAAAACGCAAAAAAAAAGAAGGAAAAAGAGGCTGTGGCCTCCTGCGCTCGTGGGTCCAGCTCGCTCGCCCCTTCCGCAAGTCTGATGCCGGACTCGCTGACGGCAAGATATAGGCGCATGCGAGGTTGCTTCTTTCACTGTTTCCTGCTATTTTGCTTCCGTTTGTTGTCTTTTGCTTCTTTTTTTCACTATTTTTGTGTTTATTCTGGTTTTTTCCTTTTTCTCTTTTGGTTTCTTATTCCTTTCAGCTATTTTTTTGTTTCTTTATTTTCTTACTTTTTGCGTATTAAAGAAAAAGTACACCGCATATTACAAAAATGTTCATTAATTAGTAAATATTCACTGTATGTTAATTGAAAGTTTCCCATACATTATAAAATGTTCATCATGTAATAAAAAAATGTTCACTGTATATTACAAAAAAATCATATTATATTGTGCACATTATTAAAATGTTCATCGTATATTAAAAAAATGTTTAGCATGTATTACAAAATTATCAATGTATATTTCAAAATAAAAACGGACCAAAAACTGGATCGATACAGTAAAACCAGGCGTGATTGAGTCGCTATAGTGTCATTTATGTTTGTTACGTCCAAATGGGCTGGCCCAGCTGGCATGCACTCCGTGGGAAGCCACCACAAATCGACGCCCACAGGCATCCTGTAGGAGGTCTCAGGAAACATCACGTAGCTGGTCTCCCTAAGCCTGTTCTTGGTCCTCCTATTCGACGCGCTAAGCGCGGAATAGTCGAGGCACCATGTGCCACTCACCAAGTGGGTAGCCATAAAATCTTTGTTATATCTTTATTTCTGTTCGACCTGGTAGCACAATAGCTAGTACCATGGGAATATTGGGAGAAACATATGAGCAATGTGCTCCTAGGCCAACCAGTTTTTAGATGGTTTTATGATTTATTATGAGATTATTTTCAAAACAAGGAAAACTAGAAAAAAACTTGAAAATATTTTAATACTTTTAACTACTTTGTTCATGAACAATTTGCACAAATTTCTAGTAATTTTGAAAATGTTCTCCACTTAAATCTTAGGAAAAATGTTCATATATTTTTAAAATGTTTGTAAATTATTTTCAAAATAGTGTAAAACATGTTCTAAAAAGGTTCTATTGTTAAAATGTTACAAATTAAATGGTGTAAAAAATTCTAAAGAGCTTCATAAACTTCAATTGTTTTTAGAAATGTTCATGAATTTCAGAAAATGTGCATGGATATAAAAACATGTTCAAGAATGTTAAAGTATTCGTGGGTTTTCATTGAAATAATATTTTTCATAAATTTAGAAAATTGAAAATGGATAGAAAATATGGAAATGAAAACAGAATACTGCAAACAGAAACATAGTTTCTTATGGAGATACAAAAATGAAATGGCGTTTTCTGGTGGAACTGCCACAGAAACGGAATATCTCGTTTCCGTGAATTCAGAACTTACCGTTTGGTGTTGATAAATGTTAGTGAAACAACATGTGGAATAAATCAGAGCTCATCAGTGCTCTACATCATGGCGGGAGGTTGATTCACGTTCTAAAATTGGTGTACTACAGTAGTACGAGTACCCTAAATAAGCTCAAGGCATTTTATTGACATGGATTACGTTGTCTTTGTAGGAAATGGTATCGTGTGCGGAAGTTTCTGCGCAAAGGAAATGGATCATCAGTTGATCAAGCATAGGACCATGTTCCGTAAAAAGTAGCCTATTGGGTCTGCTTGGGTCATCAGATGCAGTCAAAACGAGTCTTGGGTAAAATGGTCGAGGCACACTTTTCGGAGTCCCCGCAATCATGGTCCCTCCGTCCGAAAATACTTGTCTTAAAAATATTTGTATTCAAACTTATTTTAGTTATAGATACATTTATTTTATTCATTTCTAAAACAAGTATTTCCGGACGTAGGAAGTACTCCTATATGATTAGATCATGGAAAACACTTTTTTTTGCCTGATTACCTTTCGCGTCATCCTTCTCCTTCATAAGACGACGCGTGTCTATGCTTGGGCCCAGCCACCGCGATAGACATCCAGCCTTATCCTTTTACCCCGTGAAGCCCGTCCACACAAATCCCCTCGCCACCAGCAATTTTCTTCTTCCTCATTCTTTTGTTAGTTGTCTCCATCACCACTCGTCACACCACACCACACCACCACCTCCGTTGCACTTGTCTCCGACCACCACACCGCAAGGGTCTGCTGCCACCACTGCGTTGTTGCAGAGCCCGCTTTGGCAGCAACACTGTTGCTACATCAATGGAGGACGACATCGACATCGTTGTTGCATGCGTCGTCGATGTGAGCAATGGGGCGTCCTCGCCAGCGACGCTTGCTGCAACGCAACTTGGTGAGGGGGTTGCGCAACCGGCTGTGTAACCAGCGCCTACAGCCACCGGCGGCAACTCAACCTCTGACGGGGTATGGCAGCGGGCCAACGCCTGCTGCAACGCAAATCATAGAAGCTTCATCGCAGCACCATGACGTTGGCGGTACGGCAATGCTCCACCGTAGCAGCGACGGCCCCCGGTGATGTTTCATTGCAGCTCCACCACGACGCGGTCGGCCAAGCGATGCTCCATTACAACTGCGGCGACCTCCGGCGATGTTCCATTGTAGCTCAACCTCCGCCGGGTATGGTAGTGGGCCAACACCTGCTGCAAAGCAACTTCATCGTCGGCATTACAGAAGCTTCATCGCAGCACCATGATGTCGGCGGTCCG